>NC_090221.1:28815490-29164240 GCF_024489055.1 Chanodichthys erythropterus | reverse complement strand
ACCTGGACATTCAATCCATCTCAAAATCTCAAAATCTGTAAAATGGACATACGTGGTTTTCATCGGACAGCGACGATATAAATCTGCTTCAGGTGCAGGAAACAATCGCCGTATGTTGAGCATAGTCAGAATGTTTTAGCTAGTCGTAAAATGTGTGCCCGGCTTAATAATACAGTGAATGCCGGTGCTAAACACTCGTGTTCCGATACTCGTGCATGAGTTTTGGGAGGCGTTCCCTCTAAATGAGCTGTGAAGGAGGGGGGTTGTACTTACCCATGCGCTCATTTCAAAAACTCAGTCGACAAAAAGAACCTCTTTAACACCTTTAATATTGCATTATTTATTATTGTATTATTTATATGCTATTTAAGTTTATAAATATATTGATTTCTAATTTATTTTTATTTCGGTTTTAATTTTAGTACTTAAACTTTATTTTATGACAGTTTGTTTTATTTTGGATTTTCTAATCTGATATGTATCTAATATTTATACCCTCAAATCTCAGTTTGTTTTTAATTTTTTTTAAAAAATGTAATACTTATATTTTTATTTTAGCTTTACATCCAAAATGAAAACATTTGTAGTGTTTTATTTGTAGTGTAACATTGTAGTAACAACACTTATTGTATTAAAAAAAATATTTTAAATTAATTCTTTACAAAGCAGCTAATTATATTTTATATATAATATATTATATATATATATATTATGAATATAAAAAATTAAATAAAATCTGCAACCTCAAATTAATTATGAAATACATACTCTTCCATGACAAGGGCAAAGTCTAATTTACAAAGAAGCCAAAGAGCCTCCAAAGTTTATGTATTTATCATGCATTTATTATTGTGCTTATTTTTTCAAATATATAATCTGTCCTCTAAGACCCAATCATGTTTAAAAGCATTTTTTGTTGTAAGCTAGACCTGACGTTCACCTTTTTTTTCTTTTTGTCTTTCTTTTTCTTCTTGCGATCAGGGTCATCATCCCTCTTTTTCTTCTTCTTCTTGGGATCAGAATCTGAGGGTGTTTCTGTACAGGAAAAACCAGGTTACAGACAAGTTAATGCATGTACATATTCGCAGAGTCTACCAGCATGTGAAAATGTATCAGGTTAGCATGTCACCTGGCGGTAGAGGATCCTGCGGTCGATGATGTCGGTGTTTGTGTTTGCTCTTTTTCTTTGGCGGCTGTATGTGCATCAGTCTGTATTGCTCTGGAAGCTACAGCACACACAAACAATATAAACATGAAGCTTTAAGATGATGTTTAAAATGTTTTAGACAATATGCTGTCTAGGCTACTAGTGCACTAGTTTACCGGGCCAGTGTGTAGTCTAAATCCAGTGAGTAGAGCTCCTGTCAGAGGACTGAAAGAGTTTCCACAGACCGGAGGCTTTTCTATGAGGGAGCGCAGAGAACTGCCATCTTGAACCCCTGGGCAGTCTATCATACCTGCAAGAGAGACAACACATCTTAGTGGCAAAATGCTATAACAATACCATGGTACTAACATGGTAAATGCCAGTTTATCATATTATGCATCCATCTCTCTCAAACACAAACAGAATTGCTTTACCTGGTAACTCTGGTAAGAAGTTGCTCAGTTTCTCCTTCACTTTCTTGCCGCAGAATTTATTATAAGCGTGTTCCAGATTATAGTGCGTGATGAGGTTCGTGTTTCCCGTCAGGTCGTTTCCAACTGAATCAGAACAAACAAAAAAAGCTGATCCACATGCAGTGTCTCATGTTAACATTATTACAAATCACATATGGACTCTACGGTCTTTTTAAACACCATAAACGTATTTACCAGGCAGTTCTCGTAGTAAATAGAAAGGTTCGTTCATGGCTCCAGGTTTTCGCAGGGTAGGCCCCTCATCCCCGTGCTGTGCTGGAACCTGAGACGCCACCGGCGCTTGGTTGGGCGGCATAGGCGGCGGAGGTTTTCCGGGGGCGAACCCCAAAGCTGCTGGCCCCGTGGGTGGCTGTGCATCATTTTGTCCGAACAAGGATGAAAATATTTCCGTCATAACTTCTGAAATTAAATCATTTATATATTTGTATATAAAAAAGTACAAATAAAAAGGCTGACTGCTGCCGGTCACAGGCTTTTGGTACTGTGTTCAAGCATCTGTCTGTCGGTCTTTTCCTGTTTGTTCATGTGACGTTCGGCATAAAGCCCTCTTTTTTCTTTGGTGTTTTACTGCAGTTCCATTATGTTGCATTACTGCCACCTGCTGTTCTTCTTCTTCTTCTTCTTCTTCTTTTGAGTTTTTTTCTTTGGCGGTTAACAACAAAAGAGTATGGAGTGTGGATTAAAATGACTTACTCCCTCCCTTTTTAGATTCTCTCCCACAAATTAGTTATTTTAAGAAACTGAATAATAAAACTATAACATTATTTCCCGAATTATTTTGTAAAATATCTCCTAGTATAAATTGCATTTTTTATTTTTGCTATCCTTCTTTCAGTCTCGTATTTCTGACAGTATATCATAACATGTTTCACTGTTTCTTCTTGGCCACAAAATTCACATCTTCCTTTATCATGTTTACCCATTTTATAAAGTGTACTGTTTAATCTTGTATGTCCAAATCTCATCCTTGATATTATCTAATCTCTCCTGTTTTCCCTGCACATCCCATCTCTCCCACTTTCCTTTAAATTCTGTAAAACCATCGACTTTTCTTCTCCTTATCCCATTGTTTTTGCCACCTTTCCTTCAACCTTTTCTTAATAATTCTCTTGATTTCATTCTTACTTAGATTCAGGGATGGGCAGTATTTATGATAGGCCTACATGTATGTCAAATACGTATTTCAAATACAAAATAGTATTTTGTAATTTGTATTTGATAGGGTTTATGAAATTTGTATTTTGTATCAAAATACTTACTGTTTAGTATTTTTGTAGTTTTAAAATGGGCCTACTTTAAGAAGTCTACCTGATTACATCATAAAATTGCAGCCTATGATTGGTGCCTGCTCAGTAGTTTGCCCAGACTTGTTGAGATCAGAACAGAAAACCATCCATATGGAAGAAGGTGGTGAAAGTAAGAAACGTGCAGGCTACCAGCTTTCCATCAATCTTTTGCATAAATTGCTATAATTTTTAACAGTTCATGTTACGTTTTTGGTGTTCGTTTGGGTAGCCTAGGCTAAATAGTTTACCAATTTACATAATGTTCTTGAAAGCTATTAAAGTGAGCAGCAGCTCCCTATGATTAACAATCAACTGAATAATTAGTTAGAAACTAGTTGCTATGAATACAGGTGCCATTTGTTTATCATTGAGTCAGTGTTGCTGATGCAAAGTAGGCCCTTCATTACCAAACACCAAGTACTAAATTAGGATACAATTATGTGTCATTCGCAAACATTAAACTGTTGGTTACTTTAAAACTATCCTTCATCTGGGAGATCACAAGGATATGTCAATAATAGATCTGTTAAAGCCACAATATGTACATTTCGGCAGCTAAAGATCACTCATTCAAAACAAAGGCGTAGATTTCACGGAATCAAGGGAGGTGTTGTCTTCACATCTACAGCCAGTGGAAAAGAATCGGGACAAGAATCGGGCAGAAACACAAATTAAGATATTTTGAAGAAAGTTTGTAACTTGGCTGCTTTGGGGCACCATTGACTTCCATAGTAGAAAAAAAAGTCAATGGTGCCCCAAAACTGTTCAGTTTCCATCATTCTTCAAAATATCTTCCTTTGTGTTCAACAGAACAAAGAAATTTGTACAGGTTTGGATCAACCTGAGGGTGAGTAAATGATGACAGAATTTCCATTTTTGGGTGAACTATCCTTTTAAAACATTTAACATAATGGCTATGTTTATGCAACTGGCCCCAGGATACAACTATTTGTTCAACTGGCCCCAGGATACAACTATTTGTTCAATTCTCAGCTGGTTTTCACATGTATACACTATTATGGCCAGAAAATGCAAACATGACCCAGATGTTTTCTGACACATCTGTGGGCATTTTCTATGTTCAAAACAGCGGCAAAATATTGTAGATTTTATGAAAACAGCTTATTTATTTATTAATTTGTTTTCAAAAAGATATAGACATTACATCTTTTTTGAAAGATTGTAAGTTAATAGGCTACTTCTTTCTGTCATTAAAACCGAAACGTTTGCCTTGTGACTGCTTTTGCTATTATGTTATACAGTGCATTAAAGCAGATATATAATTTGAAAAATCTTCATTTCTAATTTGTGAAAAAAAAAAAAAAAAAAAAAACCTGTACGTTAACGAAAATTTGTTTATTCATGAGACATTAAGCTTTTTTGCAAATCAGATGCACTAAGATGTACCAGGTCTGTGTTATATAATTATAAACACTAGGAGCGCTGCTGAGACCGGAAGTTTTTTTTTCTCATGCTGATGATGACAAGTTCCGGTTGGCTAAATTTGAACATTGTTATCTTACACAGTCGCTCACTGAGCTGATGGTTTAAATATTAAAGCTCCTCTCATTTGACTGAAGGCGCGATATATCAAATCCGCTTTTACAAGGTATGTTGAGCAAACAAAACATTTTGGATAAAGCTAAACTTTTTGCTAGTATGTTAAGCGTGTGCGTTTGTCACATGGTCGATTATTAAGTGAACCACAGAAGCAAGAAGATGATGCGGACACGAAAAACGCCAAATAAATAGATATTAAACGTTTGCAAATATTAGAATTTGTTATATGGTTTAATTGTAGTTATATGTTAATTATCTGTTTTTGCACGTATTCCCAGCTTTGGAATATTGTATTAGAGTTATAATACTGTATTGTTTAATATTACTAGTATAGTTTTATACTTTTCAACTATCATGTATGGTATTCATTATATATTTAATATTTTATTAATCTATTTTAATGCAAACACGTTAAAAGGCCTTAAGTTGAGTATAATATACTTGAAGACATCATTAGTTACAGCAGCTCAGTCCAGATTCATTTACATTTGTAAATGTATTTATGTATTTGACCATTTCAAGTCAAACCTTGGCTCTTTCTAACTAGAGAGTGCCTTTGTTGCACAGTTTTATCTATTTTTCTTGTGTTCAGGTTTAATTGCTGTGACAACAGGAGAGTGAAGTACTCAGGTGCTGATCAGGTGTTTTCCAGATTTCAAACGGCGATGGATTCCGGCACTGTATCGCTTTTTCAGAGAGTCTCTGAAAAACTGGGCTGGGACAGAGATGGTGGCCTTGATAAAGCTGAAGAGAAGGTGTAGTACTTATAATGAACGTATACGTCATTTACAAACAACACAACCCATGATGTCTCTGAGCTTGTTCTTCAAATGTCTCTTGCTGTTATTGCAGTTGAGGAAGAGCTTGAAGAAGAGCAGACGTCCAGCGCTGGGCAGTTTTAACTCGAACCCGTCCTCGGGCTCAGATCCAGCACACCGACTGCTGCTGTCTGACACTGACGGCTCAGGGAAAGAGAATCCATCTCCAGAGGAACACGTGCTGTTGTCGTCAGATGATGAGGACTTTGATAAGTGTAAGTTTTGGTTTTGTATTGATTTTTATGTTATGTGAATGAATGAATTTTTATTTTTATATTTGATTTTTATTTCCAAAGTTCTTGCTGCAAAGGCAACACCAAAATCCACATTTAAACAGTCTGCACCAGCTGCCCAGAAACCAAGGTGAGAATCTTATAAATTTGAAACATACTTTACTATACAGGTTTGATTGCAAACACATTAACCAGCTGCTGTACATACAGTCAGGGATTATATTTCCTATCAGGAGGAGTGTACGTCTTAATTTACAAAAAATATTTAAAGGTGTGTAATTTTGTGACCGTACTAAAGCATAAAAAATACCATAATGTACTTGCTGATATTTAGGAAACATGCTAAGTTATTCTACTTTGAAATGTGTGTTCTGTGTCGGAATGTCTGTTTTTGTTTCGGTCTGAGTGATTCCGCCCACTGCCAATCTAGCCAATTTTATTAACACCCCGGGTTGCCAGTTGGTGGAAAACACAGCCATGGAAGCCAGTCAACAAGCTGAGTCAGAGATTGCAGATTCCACCCGATCTAAATCTAAAAATCTCTATGAATGGGAGCATATTAAAAACTGAATAAATCAACTTAGTGTGTAAGTCTCCTTGCCTTCCATTGTCAATTGTGTGTGTGACTGTTGTGTGTCCTCAATCTGGCAACCCATGTGAGCGTTGAGTCTGAGGAAGAGACAGGAAATGAGACACTCCAATTAGGGCTGGGCGATATATCGAATGCTTTTGTCACGCGCATTTCTTCAGTAAAGCCGGTTCTCTGATTGCCGCTAAATCGCCATCACCTGCTTTCAAATGGAGCGGCATTTAATAGACAGAGCCGTAGATCACTGATAAGACACGCAATATCGCGTTCAATATCGACGGCGATTCATATCGATATTGAACGCGATATTGCGTGGCTTGTCAGTGATCTACGGCTCTGTCTATTAAATGCCGCTCCATTTGAAAGCAGGTGATTGCGATTTAGCGGTAATCAGGGAACCGGCTTTACTGACGAAATGCGCGTGACAAAAGCATTCCATATATCTCCCAGCCCTATCTCCAATATTTTGATTTTGGACTGCAGTACCCATTTCAACCACTAGCTCTTATTATTACTTACTGCACCTTAAAAAATGACCTATTCTGCTTTTTTCCATGTTTATCTTTCTTTTGTGTGTAATGTTGCTGTTTGAGAATGAAAAAAGCTCTGAAAATGTCCAAAGCACAAAGCCCGTCTAAAGGGAATTATCCTCTATATCAGTGCGCACTGTTTCTGAACTCCTTGAGATGCCTCCATTTTAGTCTTGAGTTTTCTTCCGGGAACGAACTCTTCAAATGTTAAAAAGAAGTGCTCTATCAACAGAAGAGAAGGTGCAACCAAAAAAAAAATCTAAATGGGAACGAACACTTCACAATATTCCTCGTTTAAATAATTCCCACTCAAGGTATACGCAAAAAAACAGAGCATTACTGGCAGACTGGGAAGAAAAGAGCTTCAACAATGTCAAATGTGGGAAAATAATGAAAATTCAAGCATGAAAGCCTGTTCTAGTACCAAAAACAAATTCAAGACATTGTTAAAGGGCATAATAGTTCCTCTTTAATAGTATTATCTACTAATTATTTTATAAAAGCAATAAAGGTGTGGTCACATTTACCACTGTCCTGCAAAAGTTTTAGGGCGAAATCCAGTCATTTCAATAGGAATCCATATGAGTGGGAATTTCTCATGAGGGCGTAATATTTTCCCAATGCAAATTTCACACTGGGATCAAATGGATTCACTGTGCTGAACGACAGAAAGCTGCTTGGTTTGAAAAAAGTGATTTCTATGTGAAATGTGCTTAATGCATCGCTGCACTATTGATAATAGATCTTTTTTTTTTTTTTGTCTGTGAAATCTCATTAACATGACCACAGTAGAGATTGTGTTATATAGTGAATGAATATAGTGACTTCCTGCATGCTGTGGCTGTATGTTCACTGTATTAACATCATCAGCACCCTGAAACGAGGTAAAACTAAATCACTTCTTTTTTTTCTCCTTAGAGAACCAATTAAAATTTTGTCTTCAGATAGTGATGATGAATTTGAAATATGTAAGTTCTTTATCAACTGCTTTCAAATCAAATAACTGATGTTGACAGATGTCACATAATTTTTACATTTGCATTATTATTATTATTATTATTTTTTTTTAGTTTTAAATCGAGTCAAAACCCCAAAGGCTAAAGTCCGGTCGCAGTCTGTGAGTAGCAGTGATGACAGGTCAGTGTAACACAATTTGCTGTAAACCAGTTCTTCAGTATATCATCATGACTGTCCATCATAAGTTATTATTTCACCCCTTAGTTTGAAACGCTTCATAGTGGACAGCATGTCTTCTGATGATGATTTTGTCACTGAGAGGAAGCCTTCTATTAATAAAGGTATGCTAATCTTTGAGTACGTTCAACCCTTATAAGCTATTCGGGGTCTTTTTGACCCCAAATGTTGTTTGCTCAAATAATAATAAAAAATGTTCCCTTGATCCAAAAGGCATGAGACTTTGTAAAGCTGTCGACACTTTCTAGATCTACAAAAAAGAAAAAAGTGTGAGGGAAAAGTCACACAGGCTGTTCAGAAAATTCATCCTCAAAATCAGAAACGACGCAGAGCACACATAGACAGAATTGAAGTGGAAACGCTTTCAAACATCCATAATGCAAAATGATGATTCCAGAGCGGAAGCCAATTTTCAGATTTTGATTAACTAATTTCTTTGTGTATTAATTTGAATGGAATAATTGTTCACCACAAAACTAGTAATGTGCACTAACAAAGTAAATGGGGTCAATTTTAAATTCATGGTGACTTTAAAATGCACACACTGCACATAATCTCTGTTTTTCTTTGTATGCGTTCAGACCACTAAACACAAAAGATCTGATATTTGCTTCTAATTTGGGCCATTTTTAAGTTTGATTCTGATATAAATTAATTTATTTTGATTTGCTTCTGATGTCTGGTCATGATATTTGTAAACCAATGGTTCTTTGTGTCTGTTGATCTGCTTTGCAAACCGTTGTGAATTATTCATTCATGGACCAGACAACAGTGTATCTAACACATTCTGTTGCTTCTGTACAGGGAAAGCAAAGACTGCTAGAACTCCTAAATCAGTTCAGAAGACCGAGAAACGGCCTCCACCTCACTGCGATTCTCCAGTCTTCCTAAGCGACAGTGATGATGACAGTAACATTGTTATTAAGAGCACCTGGAGGACCAGACACAGCCGTCCACCATCAGAGGAACTTCACACCACAAGTAAAAACAGAGAGGAGACTGCAAAACCTTGTGTTCCTCCACCAGCAGTCACTGTGACGACACACAGCAGTCGAGATGATACATGCAGCTCTGAGGAGGAGTTCC
Organism: Chanodichthys erythropterus; assembly: GCF_024489055.1. Taxonomy (NCBI): domain Eukaryota; kingdom Metazoa; phylum Chordata; class Actinopteri; order Cypriniformes; family Xenocyprididae; genus Chanodichthys; species Chanodichthys erythropterus. Next base: position 29,155,303 of record NC_090221.1, on the reverse strand, counting down.
AGTCCTTACTGGACCGAGTCAGACAAAATCAGAGTCTAGGAGGCAGAACACTTGCGAGCCCAAAGCCACCTCCAGGTACTGCTCACAGTTCACACAGCAGCAGAATATGGTTCAGTCCTGTTTTGAGTGTTGAATGTCGTTCACACAGTTCACTTATGAATGAGTGACAATTGTGACAACCTTAAATATTCAGGATTCAGGAAATTTTGAGAGTAGGTTTGATTGATGTGTGGTAAATGAAAGGAAACCATTTATTGCTTGTTGTTTCCATTAAAATTTGCGCGTTTAACTTGTTCACAAAATTGGAATATCGCATAAAACTTTTGCTAATAAAATACTGAAGTTGCTGCAATCAGGGAAGAAACTGTTGTTCTTTTTTCCTCCATCATAAAAGCGTTGCGTCTCAGATCGGCAGATGAAACACAATAAACTGTCATGTTCGCTTGAGATGCTTCTGGGAGGGAATTAAATCCAATCATTCTGATGACAGACTTTAGCAAAGGCGTTTCAGAACCACTGAACCAACATTTGAGATGCTGTGATGCAATTTCTCCGCTGGTTATCCAATCACACCCTCTGCTGAGGCAAAGTCGCATGAGGTTTTTGTTGTGCATCGAGGGATTTATTCGATAAATCTTATTGGATATTGGAAAAAACCTTTCCATCTAGGTTTTTTATTTTATTTGATTTTTTATGCAGTATCCCAAAATGTGCATTAAAAATAGATGCATGGATGCATAGCTACTGACATGCATATAAGTGTGCTTGTCCTTTGCTTTGTCCCCGGAATGTGATTTCAACTGATTTCAAGGGGGTTCACATCAGCAACTTACCCCGGATACCCCAGCTACAGCCCTGGTTCTCATTTTAATGACAGAAAATGAAGTAAATTAGCCAAACTGGAGAGTTGAAAGTGTCGGGCAGAAATGCTGAACAGTTTAGAATAAAAATTAGATCCTTAAAGATGCAATTGTCAATTTCTGTGAAGTTTTGAATATTGTTGTTTGAAATGTCAATATGATAAAGTAGTTTAGCTTTATAATGTTGGTAACATTAATTTTTTTTTCTTCAAAGGTTATCAATTTTATTGTTGAAATGACTTGTGATAATCTTTGAAATATCAATTGAAAATGATAAACAAATACCCATCTGACATCGCTTTCCAGCAAAAGTGTTTATCGTTCATAGCTGTCATGGATCTAAATTATATATGCATAGTTTCCAGCTATAATTGCTATAATTTTGTTTTATCTTTTACTGATTAAGAATTGTTTTTCTCTTTCTATGTAGAACCCAAACCACGAGCTCCCTGTTTGTCGACACCATCTGCCAGGGGTAAGAAAGCTGGTAGCCAGTTACCGGTAAATGGACCGTCCATAATCCAGACCCCAGTGCATCGGACGCCCAGCAGCAGACCAGTGAGCCATACTGAACCCAGAGCTCCTCCCAACAGCAGGTACTGTATGTTTACTATACATGCTAACAGCAGTGTCATTCATGGCATTTATATCCTGCTGTTTTTGTTTGTCAGAGTGGTGGTTTGTAAAACTCCCGGCTGCTTCCTGCAGTCTCTGTCTGTACCTGGATCATCGTACTGCCGCAATTTCAAACAGAACAAAGAGGAGCTGACCAGCAAACTCTACCAGCTCTACAACACCAGCGTGTTTGACAGTAAGGTACATGTGAATACCTTTAATTCCATTTGTAGTGATTATTAGTGGTGTTTGCTCAGACACTCATATCCAGGGCTAATAGAGGATTGTTTAAACCCTCACAGTGTTCATGTCGTATTAACAGTGTGTACTGCATGTTAAATTAAGATAAGTGGCCAACTGGAAATATAGTGCAGCACAGTTTGAAATCAAGGATTAAAAGTTGCTTACTTGTGCATGTCCAGTAGAAATTGACAGATTTTGCTGATAACAATAACTACGTTGGACCATACTAAATAACTGATTAATCAACCAATAGTTTTTAAAATGGATGCTGAAAAAAAAGGACTGAACCATGACAATGTACTGTACTTTTTTAATATAAATATATTAATTATACCTTGATCATTCATGTTAGTTCATAGTGCATTAACTGTTAGGATATACAACTTTCATCTAAATGTTAAACAGTAAATGTTGAAATTAACAAATGAATAATACTTTTATTAAGTTTAAAGGGATAGTTCACCCAAAAATGAAAATTTGATGTTTATCTGCTTACCCCCAGTGCATCCAAGATGTAGGTGACTTTTTTTTCTTCAGTCGAACGCAAATTATGATTTTTAACTGCAACCGCTGCTGTCAGTCAAATAATAGCAGTAGATGGGAACTTCAACTATAACAGTAAATAAAACTTCCTTAGACAAATCAAAATTAAAACCTGCGGTTAATGTCCTAAGACACGAAACGATCGGTTTGTGCGAGAAACTGAACATTATTTATATAATTTTTACCTCTAATACACCACTATGTCTAACTTCGTTCAGCTTCCTGTTAGTGAGGTCAAAAAACGCGTTCTGAAGACGGAAGTGATGTCTCGCCCATATACTTCAATGAGCGCGAGACATCACTTCCGTTGTCAGAGCGCGATCAGACCTCACTAGCCGGAAGCTGAACGAAGTTGGACATAGTGGTGTATTAGAGGTAAAAAATGATATAAATACTGTTCGGTTTCTCGCACAAACCGATCGTTTCGTGTCTTAGGACATCAATGTGCCGTCACGAGCTGCAGGTTTTAATTTGGATTTGTCTATGGAGGTTTTTTCAACTCTTATTGTTCAAGTTCCCATCTACTGCTATTATTTGACTGACAGACGGCAGCGGTTGCAGTTAAAAATCATAATTTGCGTTCGACTGAAGAAAAAAAGTCATCTACATCTTGGATGCCCTGGGAGTAAGCAGATAAACATAAAATTTTCATTTTTGGGTGAACTATCCCTTTAATTAATGTTACAAATGGACTCTTATTGTAAAGTGTTATCATTTCATATGGATCCAAACAGTCTTGAATTCTACCCAGTTCTCACTGGTTGAATCCATCATCATATAGACGGACCATCATACACCGAGTACACAAATTTAATGCAGGCTATGCGCACAAGATAAATGATTAAAAATTGCCAAATACTTGCCGATAATGTCAGCCTTGGCTATATATATATATATATATATATATATATATATAGAGACCTGAGAGTGGCCTCTTTAACCTGAGCCAGTAAGCAACCAGCTGCAACTGCATAATAACACTCTTTAAGATCCTGCAGGACTCCTTAGCATTGCACTGGCAAGAAGTCACAACAGTTTTAGGTTAGGTTGCCGTTGGTCAGTGTCTGTTGGTGCAATTACCACCATTCACACAGAATGCCTTTTTGCGTTTTAAAATGTAAGATGCAGGGCAGTGGAATGGGGAAAAAAAGGCCTCTAATTGTTTTTGAATCACTAATTTTAAATATAAATTCTAATCCCTCAGCTTCCCACCGACATGTCTGTCACATGGAACAAGAAGATGCGTAAGACAGCAGGATATTGCATCTCAGGCCAGGAGCGCGGCACTGGGAAACGGTACGCCCGCATTGAGCTGTCTGACAAAGTGTGCGACTCTGCAGGTACTTGTCATTTTCGGTTTTGAAATTCTCAACAGCTCTTGATGCTTGGCAATAAACACAGTGCGTTTCCACTTATAGATCGCTTACGTGATACGTTAGTCCATGAAATGTGTCATGCTGCCACATGGCTCATAAACAATGTTCGTGATGGCCACGGGCCGTTCTGGAGGCTTCATGCCCGTAAAGCAATGCTGGCACATCCTGAGCTACCGATGGTTACCCGCTGCCACAGTTACGACATCAACTACAAATACCAATATCAGTGTAACCGCTGTAAGAACACGTAAGTACAGAATTGTCTTGATTTGCTGCTATGGGTCATGTATTTAAGGTACTGTCACATTTACCATTGTTTGGCAATTTCCATGGGTGAAATCCAGTCATTTTAATAGGAATCTATGTGATCTGAAGTTCTGTGTGAGCAAAATATTTTTCTACACAGATTTCACAAGTTTCAAGTTGGTCATGTGAATTCGCTGTTATTAATCTCTCACCCTCATGTCTTTCCACACCCGCAAGACCTTTGTTCATCTTTGGAATACAAATTAAGATATTTTTGATGAAATCCATGAGATTTCTCAACCACACGCAGGCAGCAATGTCCAGAAAGGTAGCAAAGGCATCATTAAAATAATCCATGTGACTACAGTGGTTCAACCTTAATGTTATGAAGAAATGAGAATAATTTTTGTGCGCAAAAACAAAACAAAAATAATGACTTTATTCAGCAATTTCTTCTCTTCCCTGTCAAGTCTCCTACGCTGTTTACATTGTAGAGACACTGCAGCGCTTCTGGGTTCTATGCAGAAGGCTGGCTCATTATTGGCCGACTCCGTTCACGTGAGCAGCATGACACATGCGTGTGATGCTGACGCAGTACTGAGATGGCGTTCTGATGTAGAACCCGGAAGCGCACACAAAAAGTATTCTCGTTACTTCATAACCTTAAGGTATGTGTGGTTCAGATACCTCTTGGATTTCATCAAAAATATCTTAATATGTGTTCCGAAGATGAATGAAGGTCTTACAGGTTTGGAATGACATGAGGTTGAGTACTTGCTGACAGAAATGTCATTTTTGGGTGAACTAACCCTTTAAAGGGATAGTTCACCCAAAAATGAAAATTTGATGTTTATCAGCTTACCCCCAGTGCATCCAAGATGTAGGTGACATTTTTTCTTTAGTCGATCACAAATGATAATTTTTAACTGCAACCGCTGCCATCTGTCATTCAAATAATTGCAGTAGATGGGAACTTCATCTATAAGAGTGAATAAAACTTGCTTAGACAAATCCAAATTAAACCCTGCGGCTCGTGACGACACATTAATGTCCTAAGACACGAAAAGATCGGTTTGTGCGAGAAACCGAAAAGTATTTATATAATTTTTTACCTCTAATACACCACTATGTCCAACTCCGTTCAAAAAACGCGTTGTGATGACGGAAGTGATGTCTCGCCCATATACTTCAATGAGCGCGAGACATCACTTCCGTTGTCAGAACGTGTTATTTGACCTCACTAACAGGAAGCTGAACGAAGTTGGACATAGTGGTGTATTAGAGGTAAAAAATGATATAAATACGGTTCGGTTTCTCTCACAAACCGATCTTTTCGTGTCTTAGGACATTAATGTGTCGTCACGAGCCGCAGGGTTTCATTTGGATTTGTCTAAGCAAGTTTTATTCACTCTTATAGATGAAGTTCCCATCTACTGCAATTATTTGAATGACAGATGGCAGCGGTTGCAGTTAAAAATCATCATTTGTGATCGACTGAAGAAAAAATGTCACCTACATCTTGGATGCCCTGGGGGTAAGCTGATAAACATCAAATTTTCATTTTTGGGTGAACTATCCCTTTAACCAACAGATGGCTGTCCCTAATAGTCCATGTTCATATCCCTCACAGGATCGGCCGCCACTCTAAGTCACTGGACACGACGAAGTTTGTGTGTGCTTTGTGCACCGGACAGCTGGTTTTGTTGACTCCCTCAAAGCCCCGGGCACCCACACCCTTTGCTAACTTTGTGAAAGAGAACTACAGTTCAGCGAGACAAGAACTGGCAGGCCAGAGTCACGCTGAGGTCATGCGCAAACTCAGTGCCGACTTTGCCAGCAAGACGCGTCTCAGTCAAAGCTGATCTCTGATCAGACACACACAAGACTCAGATACCTCAAACCATCATGATTGCTGCATTAGTTTGAGTTCTGTTGATAAGCAACATCAGCTTACTTAAAATATTGACTTTTGCCCACTTGTCACCCTCCATCAGAATGTTTTTATTTGTTTTATGCTGTGAAATAACTTTATGGTCAAAAGCCATAAATTTGATATGAGCCATATTCATATGTTCACTTACTGTCTTGTGAGTTTGTTGTTAAATCTTAAGATCGACCTCTCGCTATCAAAGGTAAATGTGTGTTCTCTGTTGTTTGTGTCTGTGTGTCATGTTGGTTAGTTATGCCTCATCTTGTTTTATTTGTGTTCAGATGTTTTATTTTTCAGAATAAACACTTGGTTTATTACTTTCTTTTTTCCCCCTTTATTCTGTGCACATGAAATGTTAATATTTTGAATGCTTATGCTCACCAAGGCTGCATTTATTTAAAACTACAGTAAAAATAGTAACACTGTGAAAAAAAAATACAATTTAAAATAACTTATTACATTTACAATATATTAAAACATTTTACTTAAAAACATTTCTTATTATTAATGTTGAAAACCGTTCTGCTTATTTTTGTGGAAACCATGATGCATTTTTTTCAGGATTCTGTGATAATCAAAAGATACGAAGAACATTATTTTTTTTAAATGGAAATCTTTTGTAAAATTAATGTCACCTTTAATTAAAACAATGCTGAATTAAAAAAATATTTTTAATGGTAATGTATTTTTTATATATATATATATATATGACAGACAGACTAGGGAATATTAATTTTTCTGTCCTAATATATCATGCAAATGTGAATACCAGCATATCCATTCCAGCTGTTATGTGTAAATCATCAGTGTGACTGCATTTAAACTGACCCATGTACACTTAATATCTGTAGGTCAAAATGTTTTATTTCATCCTCCATAGGAAGACTCTCTACTTGTGTCATTGTAAGTCAAATTGGGCAAGAAAAAAAATTGACAGAGCGAGCAATTAAGGTCAACACCAACAATCTCAAGAACAGCTGCTTAATACAATTTATTTTATTTTAAATAACACATAGCATCTCAAAAAAATAAATAAAAAACATATGAAACTAATTCTAAAGGTAGACAGTGCAAAAAGGAAACGCAAATAGGAAAAATACAACCACAGGATCACAGTATGTATTTACTAAAACTGCAGACATCTCCTCTATTGAAGCTGAGGCACAGAGAAGGGCTGTAGTACAGACATCCCTGAAAGCGCAGTGAAAGTCAACAGAAGAAGGGATTGTAAACTTGAATATAATAATCATTCAACAGGTCTCTGAATTGTTTTAATAAGTGATATACTATTTATAAATACTTAAAAAAAAAAACAAGGCAGAAACTTAAATGTATATATAAGTGCATATGAAAAATACATTTAACATTTTAATTCTTCATATTTTGACAGTAGCTATAGACGCCTTTAATTTTCAATTGATGAATCCGAACATACTGTTTACACAAACTCTAAGTGATCGGGTTGATTTATGTAACAAGCTTCATGTTTGAAATTGATATTTTGAAATGAGCAAACCATTTCCCACTGTTGGTGCATACATCGTCTCGCCATCGCTTCTTTTTTATCATTATTTTTTGTTTGTTTTAAAAAGCAGTGTTTGGTTACTGACATTCTTCCAAATATCTTCCTTTGTGTTCAGCAGAACAAAGAAATTCATACAGGTTTGGGGCTACTTGAGGGTGTGTAAATGATGACAGAATTTTCATTTTTTGGGTGAACTATCCCTTTAATATTTTTCTATTTCGGACGATGAGCACTTGAGGCTTTGGTGTCTGTGGATCCAAGGACTGTGGGACAACATTGTCCTGCACCATTTTACAGACGATGATTGGAAGGAAAATTTTATTTTTAGATTGACACAACAACAGCTTGTTCTGTGCGTCATACGTCTGTACGTCATTTCTATGTCATCGCACATGCGCAGAACATTCTAGTTTCGGTTTTCAATCCAATCATGTGTTTACATGTCCTATCAAATGGATTCGAAAAGTTGGAAACCACCCCATACAATCTGAATTAAATTTAAATCGGATTGGGTCAATTCTTTTGGATTGAAGTGGTTACATGTGACTTTATATACTGTTACTGTTACTTGTACTGTTACTAGCCCGATTATTAGGGTGAATGTAAACGCAGCTATTTCAGGAAAATTAAGCACATTTTGTCTGTATTGTCAGGAAAATTAAGCACATTTTCCCTCCAAATTCGCATTTCAAGTAAAGCATCCATTTATCTTAGTTTTCATTTATTTTTTTGTGATTATAATTTTTAAAATTAAAAATAATTTTTAAAAACTTAAAAATAAACTTTATTTTTAATGCAAATGTATTTTTTTAAACATAAAATTTGCTCATATAATGAATGACTGATTGACAAAATCTTTGAGTGGATCATTGTATGACTCACTCAATCAATCACTACAACCTCTGTTATGTTTACCTGTATCTTTACCGGTAAGATTTGAGACTATAGTATGTAAACAGCTGACGTTTGGCTATTTGGCAAACCCGCGCGGATCTGATATGACCACTGGGGTTGACAGGCATCAAGGTTTTGGAATGGTACGGTGCATAAAACAGCGAAAGGATAAAACACTCTAATATGTTTACATAGAAATTAATATGTGTTATACTCCTGTGCTTCTGATAACATTCAGTACAAACTTGTTTTCTTCATGATGCGAAGAAATTCCTGCTGGTTAACTTCTCCATCACCATCTCTGTCTGCTTCATCAATCATTTCCTAAAGACGGCCATACATGAAAAAAATGAATGTTTTCCAATTCATAGTGACATGATCTATCACGGATCATGAGCAGGTTTGTGTGACTATTCTTGTACCTGCAGCTCCTCGTCTGTGAGATTTTCCCCCAGTTCTTTGGCCACTCTCTTTAGATTCCGGAAAGATATTTTTCCAGTCTCGTCATCGTCAAACAGCCGGAAAGCCTTAAGAATTTCTTCTTTAGAGTCCTTTTCAGCCTAGAGATTTCCAAACAGTAATACAAGTTTTCTTTTCTAGCTGCCTGGAATAACTAGAATATTATTACTAGAATACCTTACCATTTTTTGGTTCATCACTGCCAGAAAATCATTGAACGAGATCTTTCCAGTTGCATCCTTATCAACCTCTGCAATCATTTTCTTGATTTCCTCCTTTTTAGGCTCAAACCCCAGCGCTCTCATGGCCACCTAGAGCAGAATTCTTCATTACTCACACAGAAAGCTTGACATATAGATGTCATATAAAGATACAGTGGAGACCAAAGGTATGGCGGCGCTATTAAAGGTGCCCTAGAATCAAAATTTGAATTTACCTCGGCATAGTTAATTAATAGAGTTCAGTACATGGAAAAGACATACATTGAGTTTCAAACCCCATTGCTTCCTCCTTCTTATGTAAATCTCATTTGTTTAAAAGACTGCCGGAAAACATGCGGATCTCAACATAACACCGACTGTTACGTAACAGTCAGGATCATTAATATGTATGACCCCAATATTTGCATATATGCCAGCCCATGTTCAAGGCATTAGACAAGGAAAGGCAGTATTAATGTCTGGATCTGTGCACAGACAAGGTAAGCCAGCAAGAAAAACAGCAAAAAATGGTAGAGGGAGCAATAATAACTGACATGATCCATGATAGCATGATATTTTTAGTGATATTTGTAAATTGTCTTTCTAAATGTTTCATTAGCATGTTGTTAATGTACTGTTAAATGTGGTTAAAGTTACCATCGTTTATTACTGTATTCACAGAGACAAGATTGTCGTTATTTTCATTTTTAAACACGTGCAGTCTGTATAATTCATAAACACAACTTCATTCTTTATAAATCTCTCCAACAGTGTAGCATTAGCCGTTAGCCACAGAGCATAGCCTCAAACTCATACAGAATCAAACGTAAACATCAAAATAAATACTTTACTCGCTGTATGCATGACGAACATATTGTAAAGATCCATTTGAGGGTTATATTAGCTGTGTGAACTTTGTAAATGCACTGTAATATGGTCGAGAGCTCGTGTGGCAGGGAGCAGGCGAATTAAAGGGGCGGCACGCTGCCAAAATCAGTGTATAGTTAATGATGCCCCAAAATCGGTTGTTAAAAAAATTAATTAAAAAAAATCTATGGGGTATTTTGAGGGGGACACCTTAGATTTATATTACATCTTGTGAAAAAGCATTCTTGGGCACCTTTAAAAATTATATTTTTGTATTCATTTAATTATGGCAAACATTTTTCATTTAATTTTTTTTTTTTTTTAAATCCTAAAACATTCCAAGTTAAAAGTCGTCATGAAATCAATTGACATTTTTTTTAATGGAATATTGCATTGTTTATTATAAATGATTAATCTCATCAATATTTTAATAAATTCATGTGCCTTGAATCAAAATAACTTCCCCTCCCTCTTGCAAGGACCTTCTCTTTTTCTCTGATGACGTGTTTACTGGCGCGAGGGTGGGGCAACCTGTCACTCACATGAGATCCACCAATAGCAAACCACAACCATCCAATCAATTCCCCACGGACAAAATGAAGCCCCGCCCGACATTTGTTCTTGTTCGCAAAGCCGTTTCACTCGGATATGTCACAATAGGGTAGAAAAGATTAGTACATCTTCAGTTTAATAATATTTTCAGCGCTGTCTTAGGGTTTGGACCCCTCGGTTTAGAGATACACACTAAATAGCCGACAATTGCACACTGGCATGTAAACTGCTCAAGCTGTGTCCATGTTTTTAATAAATTCATGCCATTATATCTCACCTTTAACTCCTTCACCTCAATATAACCAGAACCATCAGTGTCAAAGAGCTCAAACGCCTCTCGGATCTCCTGCCTTTGCTCCTCTGTCAGTTCAGGCTTTGGATTGGCTTTTTTACGAGGGGCTACTGCCCCCAGTGAGGGTCTTTTAGGACTAGTAGCCTGTGTTATATAGAATAGAATAGAATAGAACATTTATTAAAACAGGACCGGTCCAGTGCAGTGTACAATACAATACAGTAAATGAATACAAGACACAAACTGTAAACATAAATAAGACGGTGCACATAAGAGATAATACAGATTGTTAGGTGAAAAAAATCGAAAATAAGAATATAGAATTCTCTTCTCTTAAATAAGACTAGCATTTAATTATCCGTGGTTGTAAATTCACTCCTAAATGCACTGATGACAATTTTCTCTGTGTTCTGACCGATTAAAAAGAAAGACCAGTAGCAATAATAAGCAACGCATACGATGACATATGTGACACAATTTTTACCTACTATAATGGCATTTAAACGGACACTAAAAGGGAGTGACACGACTTCGATTATTCGCAAAAATAAATACACAAATCACACAAATTGCCACATAGTTGCCGTCGTCGTGACTCACCATCTTAACCGAGAGAATACCAGCAAGAGGAGAATAATATAAACCACACTATGGTGAAGGCGTGGCTTATGAATATTAATTACGTTTCGTGACGTTCGGTCAGTAGTCAAAACTGATTGGCTGAAAGGAAGACGTTAGCAAGTGGGCGGAAGTCAGCTGAAGGCTCATGAATAATAATTAGGAGGCTGCAGGAAACAACTTCCTCACAACCTAATTAAGTCTATTCGCCATAGTAAGATTCGTAATTTCGTACTATTCGTACAAAAGCATTTTCACCTGATTACAACGCTTCTTTGAACAAACTGTGAGACATAACTTATGGCTTTATAAAGTTGATCTCGAACACAATATTACCACACAAACACACCGATCTTTTACCGCACTGATTTCTGAATGGCTCATACTGGTTACCAGTCATGATATTTCTGGGCACACAGACCACACAACATTTATACATAGTAAAAACAGTAAATCAGACAAATTATATTGTCTGTGTGCGTAAGGTAAATTACCATTACATGTTATTCTTCTATTTTATTATTTGTATATCTTATAAAAAATATTTTATAAACAAATACACTTAAATTTTCCTATAATATAAAAATAATATATAAACTGAAATAAACATTTAGGAGCGTGATTGTGATGTCATGGGGAGATAACAATGTTCTTTGTACTGATTGGGCCGCGGAGTGGCGCTCTTTGACGTAGCCCTTCTGTCATTGGTTAGACTCACATGTCAGATTGATTCCTGATAGTTTGCTCGATCAATCAGATATTTCTCCGCTCTCTGCCTATTCGACTCTTTGCGTTTCCTTCATAACTAGTTTGAGTTATACAGGTGAGTGCTGCTAACTTAAAGTTTATAGAACTAGAATGAGTTGTATCTTGTATACTGGGCTTTGAGGTTTTAGTGAACAGTTCATTCCAACTAAAACCTAAAATAGTATAAAATGTGCAGTAAATGGTTTAAAGGTCAGCCAGCGTGTTTTCAGAATAGTAATAATTAAACAGATGAATATTGTTATTGATCTGTAGACTGCTGTCGGGAGCTGAGAGGACCACACATGGCAACTCGTATCAGACCAGTGAGTAAAGTTACACCCGAAACACCTCTTCACTGTTACCTGCTCAGATTCAGCGTGTTTGAGTGGCGCACGTGAGCGCAGAAACTGGCATATGAGCAATATGAGAACATGTAATATTAATACACCTTTAACCCTTATAGGGTCTTTTTGAACCCCAAACGACGTTTGCTAAAATAATAAAAAAATGTTCTCTTTGTCCAAATGAAACATTTTCTAGAAAAAAAGTCACACTTATGGTCTCCAGAGACCCCAGGCAACAAAATGTAATTTTGTAACAAAATAATGTTTTTTTTTTTTTTTTAAATACAAATGTAATTTTACTCTGTTTATTAATGTTTTTACTTCATATTTGTGCAGATTTTGGAGGATTTATTATATCTTTTAAATGTAAATAAATAAATATTTTGTTAAATAGATTTTTATACAAAAACAGCTTTTTATGTAAAATTCACTTTATAAAAGACCCACATTTCTAACTTTCATTCATGGGGATAACATGGATAATTTGACATGTTTTAATGTAAGATTTTAGCCCATCTTTTGGAAAATGCAATTTTAAAAGAAAAAAAAAAAAGATCACTTTTACAAGTATATGGCTGCAGAGCTCCACTATTTGCTATGTGATATTTGACTGACTGAAAGACATCTTTTAAAGTATTAAAGTATTTAAAGTATTGTTGGATTTATATCTAAATATTGTGAAATCACTATTATGAGCATTTGTGATTTTGTCAACTTCATTTTGTCAAAGTTTAGCATTTTTTTGTACTGAAAAAAAATAAGTTTTTCAATAATGTTGATTTTGAGGATGAATTTTGTCCATTTTCTAAGCAGGGTCTCATCACAATGTAACAATATTGAAAAACAGATTTTTTTTTTTTTTTTCCCCAGTATATAATTTATTCAGTTGTATAATTTGTCATTTGTGGATGTTTGTGTTTATTATTACCCTGTGTCTACTTGTGTTAAACTGTGTTAATTGTTCAACTCTGTGGTTTATAGATATTTCATCTTGGCAAATGGCCAATGTCAATCCTGCTCTTTTAGAGAATATAAACATTTTCCTCCGCAGAGCAACAAGCGTTGTGCTGTTATTGGGGGATCTGGATTTTTGGGCAGGCATCTTGTGGAGCGTTTAGTGGACCGAGGATACACAGTGAATGTTTTTGACATCAGACAGGCCTATGAACTTCCAGGAGTGACGTTTCACCAAGGAGACTTGTGTGACAAACAGGTGGGGATTGTTCAGTTTCAGTCTGACACCGATACCCTGTCTTTACTCTCTTAGCTGTTCTCCTCTTTTCTCCTTTAGGCTTTGCTGTTGGCTTTGAAAGACGTGTCTATAGTGTTTCACTGTGCTTCACCTGCTCCAGGCAGTGATGACCGCGCTCTGTTTCAGAGGGTCAACATTGATGGGACACGGACTGTCATTCAGGCCTGCCATGAGGCAGGAGTACAGGTATGTATTATTTCCATATCATGCGTAATATTGAATATAACTTTTACACAGAAAGCACTGGGAAGTGATGCTATCACACTAGTCTCAAGGGTCTGGTCAATTTTTGTGAAAAAATGTTACACAATTACATAATATTCACTCATTATCTACCAAAGCTAAAGGGGCTAAAGTTCAACTAAATGTTTCTCTGGCCCTCCCAATATTAAAATGAGTTAAGGACAAATACATTTAATTTACACTAATAAATTCAAATGTTTAGGTTTAGTAAGATTTGTATTTTTCTTTCTTGAAAGAAATACTTTTATTTTAAATCAATCAAAAATGCCGGTAAAGACGTTTACAATGTTATAAAATATTTCTGATACAAATAAATGCTTTTCTTTTAAACATTCGGTTTATTAAAGAATATCTAAAAATTATTTTCTTCCTCATTATTTTTGTTTTCCAGTACAAATATCTAAACATTCTTAAAACATTTACTTGAGAAGCAAAAAGACTTAAGATAGTCTTGTTTAATGAAAAACCAAGTTGTGACCAAGTTCATTGATTTTATCCATAAAACAAGAAAAAAAGATGTGCCAATGGGGTCAGATATATTAAGCAGCATGTTCATTGTTTAACTGTTGATAATAATCAGAAATGTTTCTTGAGCATCAAATTAGAATTTCTGAAGGATCATGTGACACTGAAGACTGGAGTAATGATGCTGAAAATTCAGCTTTGATCACAGGAATAAATTACATTTTACAGTATATTCGCATAGAAAACTTTTTTTAAACTGTTTATTTTAAATCGTAATTGGGTCACTGACAAATAAAGCTTCAAAAAAGTGTTTTTTAAAAATCTTTTCAAAACTGATGTAATCATGAACAATGTGTTTAAACAAGTCTCAGTTCTTGAATAACATTTCAAAGTGTTTAAATTAATTTTTTGACATTTTTTGTCAGGCAGTACAACCAAATAATTGTACATACTGTAGTTGTACCACCTGACATGGAAAGTGTACCAACCTACCAATACTTGAAATTAACAGTTTTTAATTACCAGTATCTGAGACAGATCTACAAACCTTTTCACACTGCCACATAAATCAGCTGGGTTCCTCTGGATGATGCATTTACTATATTATATTATATTATATTATATTATATTATATTATATTATATTATATTATATTATATTATATTATATTATATTATATTATATTATATTATATTATATTATATTATATTATATTATATTATATTATATTATATTATATATTTTGTTTATATGATAGGTTTCAAACCTAAAATGAATCCACAGTATTTAGTTTTTACATTTTTATTATTAAGACACCATTTTAAATAGTTTTCTTAGCCTTTTCACTTGTTTCGGACAGTTGCACCACCTGACATTTTGGAGGATTAAGATAACAAAACATAAAAATAATATGTATTATTTAAATGTGCTAAAAATTGATTCAAACTAAATATGTTTTATGGAATAAAGTCATGATGTCATGAATTTATCAAATTATTTTAAAAGGAAATAATGGTCTTGGACACAAAAATATGCACATCATGTCATTGACCCAATAACATTTCACAATTTTTACTGCATTTTTGATCAAATAAACACGGCCTTGGTGAGCAAAAGAGACTTACCGCAAGTGACTCACTCTTCACTTTGTACATCAAATTATCAAAGTTTTGCAGTGTAAGCAGCATGATGCTAAAGTATATAGATGTATTCGTTTGGTACATTCAACACTGTTATAATTTTATACAATATGCAACAGTGGCTCCATCTCTGTCCACCAAGGGATTTAAAATAATTTTCTGTGGTAGTTGACTGCATTAAAGGTGCCATTGAACGTTTTTTTACAAGATGTAATATAAGTCTAAGGTGTCCCCTGAATGTGTCTGTGAAGTTTCAGCTCAAAATACCCCATAGATTTTTTTTAAATATTTTTTTTAACTACCTTTTTTTGGGGCATCATTAAATATGAGCCAATTTATGCTGTGCGGCCCCTTTAAATCTCGTGCTCTCCACCCACGGAGCTAGCGCTTACCTTAAACAGTGCCTAAACAAAGTTCACACAGCTAATATAACCCTCAAAATGGATCTTTACAAAGTGTTCGTCATGCATACTGCATGCATGCGTCAGATTATGTGAGTATTGTATACTGTTATATTGTTTACATTTGATTCTGAGTGGATTTGAGGCTATGCTCCATGGCTAACGGCTAATGCTACACTGTTGGAGAGATTTATAAAGAATGAAGTTGTGTTTATGAATTATACAGACTGCAAGTGTTTAAAAATGAAAATAACGACAGTCTTGTCTGCGTGAATACAGTAAG
This sequence comes from Chanodichthys erythropterus, assembly GCF_024489055.1. Classification (NCBI taxonomy): domain Eukaryota; kingdom Metazoa; phylum Chordata; class Actinopteri; order Cypriniformes; family Xenocyprididae; genus Chanodichthys; species Chanodichthys erythropterus. Next base: position 29,139,209 of record NC_090221.1, on the reverse strand, counting down.
AAACGATGGTAACTTTAACCACATTTAACAGTACATTAGCAACATGTTAATGAAACATTTAGAAAGACAGTTTACAAATATCACTAAAAATATCATGATATCATGGATCCTGTCAGTTATTATCGCTCCATCTGCCATTTTTCGCTATTGTCCTTGCTTGCTTACCTAGTCTGATGATTTGGCTGTGCACAGATCCAGACGTTAATACTGGCTGCCCTTGTCTAATGCATTGAATATGGGCTGGCATATGCAAATATTGGGGCGTACATATTATGATCCCGACTGTTACTTAATTTACTTTATTTAATCCGGAATATTCTTTTAAATTATGTTACTGACATGTTTTTACAGAAATTAATATTGACAAGCAGTGCTAGTGTGGTGTTTGAAGGAACTGACATCAAGAATGGGAAAGAGGATTTGCCTTACGCAAAAAAGCCAATCGATTATTATACAGCAACCAAAATCCAGCAGGAGAAGGTGGGTATGAATCATATCTGTGGCACTATTTCTTCCAATAATGTTACTCTTAATCTTCAGCTCTCTTCTGAAATTAACTATTCAGTTTAATTAATCTTGGTTGATGTGCTGAATCCTCCATGTCTCTAAAGCATTATGATCATCATTAATCTGTCTCTATCTGTTCAGTTGGTGTTGGAGGCCTGCAGTAAAGAGAAAGGTTTCTTTACTGTCGCCATTCGTCCTCATGGCATCTTTGGCCCCCGGGACCCTCAGTTAGTGCCCATCCTGGTAGATTCAGCCCGCAGTGGAAAGATGAAGTTCATCATCGGGTGAGAGATGGTGACATTTTGCTGAAAGCTGCTATAAGGTCTCTATAGCACACCATTAAAACAGCTGGGCAGAGAGCTTTATTCCACTAGGTGGCAGACTCTCACCTTGAATATTATCTTCACTGTCAGCAATCGTTTTGACGTTGTCAGTGAAATGCCATATTATATTAGTAAACATAGTGGTAGTAACATAACTAACAATATTGGTAAAGAATATTGTTTTCAGAGCAAAAAGCAACAAAATAAAAAGACCAAATAGCATTTCTATTGCACCAGTATCTAACTGACACTGCACAGTTTGGGTTCCTAAATCAGACAGCCTTTGTTACACCAAGGAAGAATAGCTTAAAGAGGTAGTTTGCGGGGGACTAAACAATGACAAAACAACGACAAACAACCTATTCTATTCCTCTTTTTGGCTTATTGTTCACGAGCCAGTGACTGTGCTGCATTGTGCTTACTATGATGGAAATTTTCTGTCATACGGCCTTCTGCACTGTGTACAGTGTGCAGTGTTTTGGAAAATGTGAATTCTGCAGTGCTCCGTATTCAACCACATGTTGCGAAAGAGATGGACGTGTTTTTGTCAGTCCGGGTTTTTTAGTGGCTACCATTTGCTAAATTTTCAATAATGCCAATGGCTAGAGAGAAAGTGGCTAATACAGGTGAATTAAAGCAACTGAGGTGTACACCTGTTACTGTAATGAAGTTCATTGCTAAGGGAAGGAGAAGGCGGGAACCAGTGAACCTTTAACATAAATTTTAATCCAAAAATGAACAAATAACAAAACAGAAGTAAAGCGGCAGCCCCTCATGGACGACGGCCGCATATAAACATAATAAAACAAAACTATTAAAGGGGTGGTTCATTGCGATTTCACTTTTTTAACTTTAGTTAGTGTGTAATGTTGGTAGGGACTACAACACTGCCCCCGAGAACATGCAACGTAACACAAATGCAATAGCATGTCATATAAGCAAGATGACAAAATGACAAGTTATAACTGTAATTAAACTAAACTATCATCAACTAACCGTTCAGAAGCGTCCTGTTGCATTCTACATGTTGTCACTTCTTCTTGAATCTCTCCATCATTGTCCGACTCTGTTTTGAACATAAAAGGCTAAACAGTTCCTGACATTTTCAGTGAGTCTGCATCTGCGTGAGGTAATGTGAGGTGCTGCTAAGTGTTAACTCCTGAAACTCCGCCCCCTTTTGAGAGCAGCAGCTCATTTGCATTTAAAGGGACACACAAAAACAGAGTGTTTTTGCTCACCATCAAAAATTGAGAAATTTAACATGCTATAAAAATGATCTATGGGGTATTTTGAGCTCAAACTTCACATATACACCCTGGGGATATCAGAGACTTATTTTACATCTTGTAAAAATGGCATTATACCACCCCTTTAAGTCCAGGCCAGGTACTCACTCGTCCTTTACTGTCGTCTCTCCTCATTTTATCCTTCCGGAGCTCCTCCGCAGGACTCGAAACTATTATGGCGGGCAGGTGATGCTCAACACTTGTGCCGCTGGCCTCGCTCCGTTCCCATGGCTCTCGGCCCTGCCCTGCTTGCCTCATGACATGAGAAATCAAATTTGCCTTGATCTTTTGTCCTTAAACATCCTCCTCATTATAAACATAACACTTATTTAATCTTTCTCCAAAAACGGCTTGTTTGGATATTGGGGGATTTGTGATGTCACATGAGCAAATACATTTGCATATGCCTGCCTTCAGAGCAATACATCAACGAATAGCTTTACATTATCTCACCATAGGCCTCGCTCACTGGAGTTCAGTTGCTTAACGGCTGACATTTGCCTAACTAGATGCAAGCGTCACGTCAAAAGCAGTTAGAACCCATTTTAATGACTGACGCTGTCTACACTGGATACAGTATACAGATGCTTGCTCATTTTACTCCATGCTTGAGTCTGCTGACAACAGGACAAATGGAAGAAAAAGGAACGTTCGCTTTGACTTGTCCTTGAATCTCTGTACAGACTTCAGAAGGATGAAAGCATCGGAAACAAGCAGATGTTTTATTTTTAATGACGTCCTGGATCACATCAGAGAATTATGTTTGTTCAGAGAATTTGACTGAATATTTTTTTGTAAACAAGGCAGGTAATGGAGAGCTTGGAAAGAAACTTTTGTTGCCAAATGAAGCAGTCTGTATTGGATCTGACAGCAGCTGCATCGTTGATACCGACGTTAGCCAAGTTTGTACAAAAAACTTTATTACATTATAAGAGAACCTCAAGGAACATAAAAAAAATCCATGTCATGACCCCTTTAAATCCCAAGAATCTATCTTTTTCAGTCTATGCTGTTTTCAGTTGATGAACAAAGCTTTGTAGCGCTTCCCCATTCAATAAATTGCCATAAGGTTTTTGCTTTGTTACTTATTATTTTAAACAAAGTCTCAGCATTCAAATTTTTAAAATGTCATTACAAAATTCAAGCAATAAATAATGTTTTGGCACTCTTTAATGTGGCACTACAACGTGGCGTTGTAGTGCCTCAGATCAAAAGAAGCAATCGCACAGGAACCGATAATTTCTTCCGCTTTACTACTAGCTACAGCATTAAATAAACATGATTGAACATCAGAAGGTATGTTGCAAGATACAGTACAACATACAGAAATCTCTATCATGCCTCATGTAATCGCACAATCAGTGTTTAAACTGCAGAAAGAATGTTGTGAAACAGCTTGTAAACTGTCACAATTATATTTAAGTTACTTCAGAAAAGCCCTTCAAAACTCATTAGTCAGCTAGCTTTTTGCTAAATTTATGCACTATTGCATATTCATTGTATTTTTAATTAGCTTGTTGTTTAATATTTAATTATTTTGAATAAATCTGTCATGTTGTTATGGCAGTCACCATTTAAATGTTTATAAAAATATTGAGTAGAAACATAAGTCATTACAAATGTATTATTATAGTGTTATTAAATAAATATAAAAATATTTTATGCAATTTAAATGTAAGTGATGTACCCACTGGGGTTCTCTGTATAGGCGTAGTTTACAGTATTAGTTGAGATTTTTTATTTATTTTTTTTCTTGAGGAAATTTGCCATGTACAGTACTTGATGTATTTACCCCAATTAATTTATATCAAATCAAAATCGAGTTGCAAGCTTGTGAATCAAATTTGAATGGAATCGTGAAATTTGTGTCAATGCCCAGCCCTACACTTTTGTTAATTACCTACAAAGGGATGTTATCTGCTGATAAGCTCAACATGGCAAAGGGCTCTCAACTTAGAAAGACCACTATGGGGAGACAACAAATGTCCAGTGTATCTATTTCATTTTTCTCGATTGCTTAAACACATTTCTTGAAACTATGCCACATATTCTCAAAACAGTAAACACAAATCCATGACGTCTCAACCAATTCCCCAAACTTTTTTTCAGGTCAAAATGAAGCTCTACACTCAAAACCATTCACTCTTGCAGAAAAAACAAACTTTGCCCTCAGACATCATCACACACAAGCCCTCAAAAACACACACACTACAACATAGTCTTACACACCGGTGAGATAAATTCAAAACAATACTACAAAAACCAAAAACAAAAACCAGTAATAAGTTGTGTTGCTTGTGGTTCTCCCCCTCAGAACTTTTCGCATGATGAACACGTGTATGCATTTGCACATTTTTTTATTCCTTAATGTACTCAACAGTACAATACACCAAACAACAACAAAAAATATTCTGCCCCAGCATCACATCTTTGGTCTGGGACAGATCAGAGAATCTCATCAACATCACAGGCTGCACTGGCCCTATCCAGGCAGCAAGGGTAAAATCCTCTTGCATGCCTGATCCACCCCTGGCACGCATTAACTGAAATGTCTAGTCAGGCTTTTTCAATTCCATTGTCTCTGCGTCCTACAAAAACAGAAGTACTGATTACTGTAACTAACACATCCTTTTTACAAACTGGAAGCAGACAGAAACTCTATCTGTATGTAAGGCAATTTGATGCATGTGTGGTAACAGAATACAGCACTCAAAAGTTACAGTAGAGTACACTGAGGTACACCTACCTGTTCTGGCTCTTTTATCTCTCTATTGAAGGTTTTGATTGGTTTGTGATAAATTTTGACTCTTAGTGTTTCCACGTGGGTAACTGTGTGCTAATTGAGCTCAAGCTATGCTGACTTGAGTGAACAATATTGAATGCTAGTGCTTTGTAAATGACAACATGGTGTAGGCAATGAGAAATGAAGGTATTTGTGTCTAGAGTTCTGCAGTGACAGTTTAACAAATCTGATTCATGTGTCAAAACAGGGGAATAGTGCTTATAGTTTAGGGAAATGGGTGTGCTTTTTGATAAATGCCGTTATGGTTTTGAAATTTTAGTTCAAAAGCCTGGTTATAGTGTTTAAGCAATTGAGAAACTGTAAATATGTTTTGATTTAAAGTGCCCAAAAAAAAAAAAAAAATCAATGTTTGCATTTGCTTTAATACGGAAGAGGATTAGGGCCAAGCAATAATAAAAATAAAAAAAAACATCTCGAGATTAAAGTTGTTAAATTTCGAGAAAAAAAGTCAAAATAAAATGTTGAGAATAAACTCATTAAATTACGAGAGAAAACTTGTTAAATTTCAAGAATTTCAGGAATTCGTTATTTAACGAATTTGTTCTCCTAATTTAATGACTTTATTCACAACATTTTATCTCGACTTTTTTTTCTCGAAATGTAACAAATTTGTTCTCAACATTTTATTTAGACTTTTTCCTCGAAATTTAACAACTTTAATCTCGAGATGGTTTTATTTTTTTATTATTGCTTGGCCCTAATCCTCTTCCGTACTTTAATGACAGCATTCAGTGACATGGCATGAACAAAACCTGATGATCATGTTCTCCAGCATGATTTGAGAATGATCCAGAAAGCATCTTGTGCTTCAGTAATGGCAAGAAAATCTGTATGATCTCATATCATTGACCTAGTGTATTCATTCTGTCATTTTAAGTTTTTTTTATATATATATATATATTACTTTATGTCCTGTAGATACAGAATATTAGATTTTCAATGTGGACAATTAAATCCCATTGTATGTTGATGTGATTGACATAATGTGATAAATCAGTGCTGTCTGATGCTGAATTTGCTCTTTATATGCAGAGATGGATCTAACCTTGTGGACTTCACCTATGTGGAGAATGTAGTTCATGGGCATATTTTAGCAGCTGAACACCTTAAGGCTGATTCTCCACTCTGCGCTCAGGTATGGAATGTGTGTGAGAGTATGTGAGAGACTGAAGGAGTGTTTATGGATGTTTCTAGATGTGCATTCATAGATTTAGGCCCACGCGTGTGTGTATACTGTGTAAACATCCCACATTAATGATGCATCAAGTTTTGACTTTCCATATCCTAGGGAAATGCATTATTAACAAAAACACTCTCTCATAGCGGTTTTCAGTCATTCATTAAGTGCAGTCAATGAACCTTCTATATGCAGCTTTATATGGATTTTAGCACATCCTGAGAGACCATGAATTTTGTCATCCAATTGTCCAATCATGGAAAATGAGAATGTTATATTATCATAAATGCTCTTTTACCTATTGGAACTAATATGAGCCGTTTATTTATCATGAGAGAGGCCATGTTCCCTGACCACAAACACCAGTAGCTAAAACCATTAAGCAATGGTTAATTGAACATTACTGAAAAAATGCTTCCGCACAGCCTTGCCAGCAAGCCTTACAAAAACTATTTATTTGGCAAACTTATGGCTAATTTGTATTGCTGAACTTTCACTGACCTTTTGACAAAAATGACCATTTTGACACTACTTACAAACAGCTCTTTATTGGCAAAATGTTATAGCAAACCTGTGGTAGCAATGAATGTATAATCCAAAACCTTTAATTTAGTTTCAATTTTAATTTAATACAATTATTTAAACCAAAACTGTACCACATCCAATTTCAATGTTCTTGTACTAACAGGCTTACCATATAACCAATGACGAGCCGGTGCGTTTCTGGGACTTCATGTCCCAGATTCTGGTGGGTCTGGGCTACAGTGCTCCTCGATACCACCTGCCCTACACACTGGTCTATGGAATAGCCCTGCTGCTGTGGCTGGTGGCCTTAGTACTGAGGCCGCTCATCCAGCTCAAACCCACCTTCACACCCATGCGAGTAGCTCTGGCTGGCACCCACCACTACTACAGCTGTGCTCGTGCCAAGCAGGACATGGGTTACCGGCCCCTGGTGCCTTTACAAGAAGCAATAGTGCGCACTGTGGAGAGCTACCCACATCTACGGAAAGGAGCATAACACCGCAGTGAAGCTGAATGTCGATTGACATAATTACTGTTTGCTGAACGGCAATATGAGGATCTGTGGGATTACCAGTGTTTATTAACAATGCACTTAATCATTCCTATGTTAAATGTATCTTTTCACCAGGATGTAACAGCATGTTGCTCAACCGTGATGTTGAGTTCAGATGGCAGATATGGACATTTGTCTCTTCTGACTCTTCTGTCTAAGAGAATTCAGTCTTTATGTAAGAGCTCTTCGGGTTTTCAAAACTTGGCAGTATAAATTTCAAATCAAGTTTCTAATTGTCACGTTCCTTTTTCAATACAACATGAAATGGCATTCACTTCCCCTTTTACTGCCTGTCATTTTTAAAGGGATAGTTCACCAAGGAATGAACATTCTCACCCTCGTGTCATTTCAAACCTGTGAGAATTTCATTAATCTTCAAAACAAAAATACTGAAGATATTTTTAATGAGATTTACATGAGAGGTTTCTGTCCCTCCATTGAAAGTTCAATACACCGAAACTCTTCAAAATGTTCATAAAGTCATTGTGTAAATATAATCCATTTGAAGCAAGCCACAGGTTTTCTGAAGAGACATTGTTTCTTATGATGAACACAGTAAAAAAAAAAAAACAAAAAAAAACTTAACAACTGAAATAATTTAATCATTTTGGCCATTCATTTACACGACATGCAAACTTTTGAAAATGGGTTTCAAAGTGCAAGTTTTTGAAAACAATGCTGTGTTATATAGGCGCGTAGTGTTTCTTTACAAAGTGGTATCGGAAACTACCGGCCTGGCAGCAGATTTTACAGTGATTTTAGTCATCTTCGAAGATCCGCGTGAATTGGGATATTTTTGAGAACGTTGTCATCTGTATGTAAAAATGCAAAGAAAAAGCATTACCATTTTTAGTACATTATTGTTGTAAAAATGTACCGTTAATTTAGACTTTTATGCACTATCCATTTTATTCATAATTTATTGATCAACACACATACAGAGCACATGAAATATGGTAAACAGAAGCTCAGACTTGCTCCTTGGTGCAAGAACCAATGCAGTTAAGGTCATGCAAGTACGGTTGAACTTGTGTTTACCATATTTGATGTGCTCTGTGTATGTGCATGATCAGTTTTTATATGTGAAAAAAAGCCTACATTAAATCTGCTCATCATATTAATCATTGTAATTATTGTAATCATTTTACAGTATCATTTTGTACTTTTTTTTTTTTTAATGCATGAAAGTCTTGGTTGCATGGACTTTCAATGAATGGACAAAAATGATGAGAGAATATTAAAAATATCTTCTTGTGTTTCAAAGATTCATGAAAGTCATGGTTTGGAATGACATGAGGTAAGGCAAGTTTTTTTTATATATAGCACATTTCATACACGATGGTTTTAAAAAAGAATCATAAAATAATCACAACAGTGCATAAGAAATAAAAATAATAAAAGCAAAGCAAATGATAAAAAATGATTTAAAAATGGATTTAAAATGTTTTCAAAGAATAAAGAGAAGGATACATAACATACAGTGCAATCAGTCTGATCTGTAGCACAGGGCTTATTCAGTAAATGCACAGCTAAACAGATGTTTTGAATGTGGAGCACATCTGGGGCCTGTTCCTTGATGGTAGTTGAACAAACTCAGGGTTATAGGAAGTCACATGAAGTCATTTTTAAAGAGTTATCTATTGATTCTACAGCTTATTACATATATAATCTGTATATATTATTATTCAACTAAATGCTTAATAACTGTTAAACTAAAATTGTTTGTGTGTAATGATTAATAATAATATAGCTAGATCATATAATAATAATATAAATCATATATAAATAATTGTAATTACCATTAAAGCCAGACAATTTCATTGTTAAATATTTGTTTATACTATATAGTGACCCTTAATTTGGAGGAAGAGAAATTGGGGGAGGGACTTTATTGCATTGAATGTGTCAAGTGTCACTTTGCTCTCATCTGATTGGCCCAATTTCGGTTTGAGATATCTGAACCAGAATAAAACCTGACTTGGAGCAGGTTAGTCGTGGAGCATATCGTGCTCCTACTATAGTGAAGAACACTGCTAAAAGCCAAGTCACTTTCATGGTACCTAAAACCCAGGATTGGTGTAAACTAATCTGAAATTTACCTGGCTAGCCAGCTAATCTGGCTTCATGGTACAGGCCCCTGATCTCTTCTGGAAGCTGGGTCCAGCTGTAGGTGGCATTATAGCTAAAAGTGGACTCAGCTTGTTTTGAGTCAACCCTTGCTGTTTCTAACTGACTTGATCCTGATGATCTTAGTCATCTGTTAGGTTTATATAATAAATGAGCATATTTGCAGTGTATTGAGGTCCTAGGCCATTGAGTGAAACAAGTGAAACATTATAAACAAGTAATAGTACTTTACCATCATTTTTAAATATAATTGGAAGCCAGTGTAAACACCTGGGCCCAGTTGTTCAAAAGTAATCTGATCGGATTGGATCAAATCTTGAAAATGGGTTGTTCAAAAGAAAAAAAAGGATTCTGAAATCAGATTATATCACAAAATCTTTTTCCAGTCCAATCGTCAGTTTGAGATCCCAGCAGATTTCAGGATAACAAATTTAATAAAACATAAAAAACATACACTGACAAACAGAAACTTTGGCAAGAGATCGCAAAAGCATTAAAATGTACAATTTTTCTCCCATTTCTTAGTCTTTTTCCATCACTGTGTCCCTTTAGTGCATCTGTAGGGAAAATGGAAGGGGTGAAATTGAAAATGGAAGTTAGTTTTGTTCAGCGTCATGTTTAGAATTCCAGGTCTAGAACTGTGCTGTGCCGAATCAAGTTCAAGCGGAAATGTACAGTTATGTTCAAAATAATAGCAGTGTTTAAAAAAACTGAGTAAAGCTCAAAATCCATATAATAACCTTTATTTCAACACACAAATGCATTGGGAACACTGCACATTATATTCTAAATCAAAACATGAAGAAAAAAATTATCAAATTTGTTATTACTTTTCAGAAAGTGAAGGAAAAGGAATATTAGGCTGTTCAAAAAAATAGCAGTGTCTGCATTTCTCTTTACAAAGTCACATATTTACTGTATAAACTGAAAAATGCTTAAAGATTTTGCTTTCTTGTGAATCACTGAACTAATATTTAGTTGTATAACCACGGTTTCTGAGAACTGCTTCACATCTGTGTTGCATGGAGTCGACCAACTTCTGGCCATTGTGAACAGGTATTCCAGCCCAGGACGATTGCACTACACACCACAATTCCTCTGCATTTCTTGGCTTTGCCTCAGAAACAGCATTTTTGATGTCACCCCACAAGTTTTCTATTGGATTAAGGTCTGGGGATTGGGCTGGCCACTCCATAACATTAATCTTGTTGGTCTGGAACCAAGATGCTGCTCGTTTACTGGTGTGTTTGGGGTCGTTGTCTTGTTGAAACACCCATTTTAAGGGCATTTCCTCTTCGGCATAAGGCAACATGACCTCTTCAAGTATTTTGATGTACTCAAACTGATCCATGATCCCTGGAATCCGATAAATAGGCCCAACACCATAGTACGAGAAACATCCCCATACCATGATGCTTGCGCCACCATGCTTCACTGTCTTCACAGTGTACTGTGGCTTGAATTCAGTGTTTGGGGGTTGCCTGACAAACTGTCTGCGGCCCCTAGACCCAAAAAGAACAATCTTGCTTTCATCAGTCCACAAAATATTGCGCCATTTCTCTTTAGGCCAGTCAATGTGTTCTTTGGCAAACTGTAACCTCTTCAGCACGTGTCGTTTTTTCAACAATGGGACTTTGCGAGGGCTTCTTGCTGATAGCTTGGCTTCACATAGGCGTCTTCTAATTGTTACAGTACTCACAGGTAATTTTAGACTTTCTTTGATCTCCCTGGAGCTGATCATTGGCTGAGTCTTTGCCATTTTGGCTATTCTGCGGTCCATTCGAATGGTAGTTTTCCGTTTTCTTCCACGTCTTTCTGATTTTAGTTGCCATTTTAAAGCATTAGATATCATTTTAGCTGAGCAGCCTATCATTTTCTGCACTTCTTTATATGTTTTCCCCTCTCTAATCAACTTTTTAATCAAAGTACGTTGTTCTTCTGAACAATGTCTGGAACGACCCATTTTACTCCGATTTTTAGAGAGAAATGCACAGTACAACATTTGCTGCCTTCATCCTTAAATAAGGACCATTTGTTTGACATCAGTTTTTTCACAGAATTAATTGAAATTGATTAATCTCTAATTGAACTCTACACTGCTATTATTTTGAACACACCCATTTCAATTAATGATTCAATTACACATAATCAGCAGCATGCATGTCATGACTATTGTGTCTGTTGGTTTTCTATTACTCTACTACATCTATTAGTAAAATATTTGCCATGTAGAAATATAATTTCTATCAAAAACAATGATTGATCTGGTTAGTGATGTTGGACTGCTATTATTTTGAACACAACTGTAACTGGAACCGTTCCTTACCGTTCTTAGAACCTTGACGGCGGGAAAGCATCTGTTAACCTGCAATCAAGTGCCTCATTAACTTTTGGCAAGATGATAGAAAGGCTGTTAACAAAATTCTAGTTTGCAAAGAATGTAAGCATTATGATGTATGATCCATCTTGTATCCGTTAGAGTAATTATTGGACGAATAGACAGTTTTTTCTCTGCCCCGCTTCCACCTCCGCTATACAATATCTCCCATCAACAGCTTCAGTCGCATTTAAATATAACTATTATTATTTTATGCTAGCTGTGCTTTAGTGATGAGAGCAAAGTTTCACCAATGAAGCATTTTTGTGATTCCTCCAGCAGGCGTTGGATGGGAGGTGGGGGTGGTGTTCGGATAGCTGACATTCCCCACTCAAAGATATGAATCACTATCACTGTGACTCACAGTTGTCAAACCTGTTCCTGTCCTATAGCAGTAGGTGTAACCCATGATGAAACCGCACCAGTGCTGATACCTCTCTCGCATGTTCAGATGGGCGTGAATGAGTCTGATGGCAGCAGAATGCTGGTCATTGGGTTAGTGAGTATCCTAGAGACTCTACACACTTCACTTGTTTAAAACACTGTGGTTTGTATCGGTCCCTCGATCTTCATTTAGAGCCACTGACTCAGCTGTTCACCTCCATTGAACATTGAGATATCATTGACAAGTTTATGTAAGCTGTTAGCATGTAGGCAGGCATTACTTTACAAAGTCTATATGTGCAAGTTGTTTTGATTCAGTATAAATGAATTCAAAATGAATTCAAATAAAAAAAAAAAAACTTGGATGTGAATCTATTCTAAAAAAAAACATGTTCTTACAAACAATGACCTGAATTATTAATTATTCATTGTTTGTTTGTGGGGCATAAAGTAAAAAATGTCAAGCTGGTAGAGCTCTCTTACTGTTCTCATAATGATATTAAATTATGTATTTTTAATATTATTTTTTAATTATGTAGTGAAGCAGTTTTCACACATCAAAAATGTTTTAAATGTCAGGTTTTTGTTCTGCTCTGATTCCTTTAGTTCCCGTTTCCCCGCTCTATTCAGTTTCCATTTCATTGGTTACTGTTTATGTCCACGATTGTTTCTATGGTTACTTATGATTTGCACTTTTCTATCTTTGTTTATGTATATATAGTTCTACGTTTTGTTAGATTGAATGGATTTCCACGTCAGAAATAACAGATATATCAGATCTGACCCAGGACACTGAATCCCTGCCAGAACATGTCCGTTTTTATCTGGTGTCCAAAACCAGTAAAACCTGTTAACAGAAAGTCTTGTCTGATACCCAAAACTTTATTAAGTCTTCTATCAGTCTGAGAATTTGACTGAGAAAGCCAGTGAAGAGCAAATCAGTGGTTCAGAGCGTGTATCAAACTGCCAAAGTCATGTGATTTCAGTAAACGAGGCTTTGTTACTTTATAAGTGTTTCAAAATTTCAGTGGTTCAGCCACTGGGGGGCGTGACTTTGGCAGTTTGATACACGCTCCGAACCACTGATTCGAAACAAAAGGTTTGTAAAGCTTCGAAGCTTCATGAAGCAGTGTTTTGAAATCGCCCATCACTAGATATTGTTGAAAAAAGTCGTTATTTTGTTTTTTTGGTGCACAAAAAGTATTCTCGTCGCTTCTTAACATTAAAGGGTTAGTTCACCCAAAAATGAAAATTCTGTCATTTATTACTTACCCTCATGCCGTTCCACAAGACCTTTCGTTAATCTTCGGAACACAAATTAAGATATTTTAGTTGAAATCCGATGGCTCCGTGAGGCCTCCGTAGGGAGCAATGAAACTTCCTCTCTCAAGATCCATTAATGTACTAAAAACATATTTAAATCGGTTCATGTGAGTACAGTGGTTCAATATTAATATTATAAAGCAACGAGAATATTTTTGGAGCGCCAAAAAAACCCAAAATAACGACTTATTTGGTGATGGCTGATTTCAAACTCTGTTTCAGGAAGCATCGGATCATAAATGAATCAGTGTGTCAAATCTACTGTTCGGAGCGCCAAAGTCACGTGATTTCAGCCGTTGGCAGTTTGACACGCGATCTGAATCATGATTCGACACACTGATTCATTTATGCTCCGAAGCTTCTTGAATCAGTGTTTTGAAATCGGCCATCACTAAATAAGTCGTTATTTAATTTTTTTGGCGCACCAAAAATATTCTCGTCGCTTTATAATATTAATATTGAACCACTGTACTCACATGAACCGATTTAAATATGTTTTTAGTAGCTTTATGGATCTTGAGAGAGGGGTAAGTAATAAATGACATAGTTTTCATTTTTGGGTGAACTAACCCTTTAAGGTTGAACCACTGTAGTCACATGAACTGTTTTAAATGCGTCTTAAGTAGCTTTCTGGGCATCTGAAAGTGTTATTTTTCTTGCTCCCAATGCAGGCCTCACTGAGCCATCGGATTTTATCAAAAATATCTTAAATTTTGTTCCAAAGATTAGCGAAGGTCTTACAGGTGTAGAACGACGTGAGGGTGAGTAATAAATGGCAGAATTTTCATTTTTGGGTGAACTAACACTTTAAAACCTGTGAACTAGTCCCCATTTTTTTTTTTATTCTATCCTGATTCATCATGGACCTCAAACCTGTTTTTAGTAAGTGGCACAAGCAGTTATTTTTGGGAGCATTTCTAGAATGGTCCCACAGGAACTCATTATGATCTCGCACCATCCCTCTGGACGCCAATGTCTTGATGTGACATCACTTCCAGTAATTGCTGCAGATCTGTCTCAGTTTGGTCTGTAATGAAATGGCAATAAAACAGAATTTAACAAATAAAGGTGGGAGAGTATCACACCTTCCATTGCAGCCAAAACATGAAGTACATAGACACACAACACACACATGCAGGTACACACCTATAGGTTTGGTTGGCCAGGCCTACCTGACTGGCTGGGCAGGTCTGAGCCCACGCCCGTACCTGCGAGCTGTCAGCGAACACCTCCCCACGATGTGTGTGTATTGACTGAGCTCACAGTCAGTCAGCTGAAATCACCAGCACTGCTCAGTGCATCTGCCACCATACTGCATATAAACTCATTAACCAGGTAGGTCATCTGTTCCTTTTAAAAAAGCTTCACAAACTATTTATTTCTAATGTATTCTGCGACTATTTAGGGTTGGCAAATCTTTATTGACTGATCTGAAGGTATCGCAAGCTTGTGATGATGTCTTTATTATTATTTATTTTTTCATTCCTTGTATATCTGCTGGGCTGGTTTCATCTTTACTGTCATGTGTGGCACAGTGAATGTGTTTTTGCCTTCATATCGTTGATTTGGCTCTCACGCTGTCACTGTCACAACCACTATTCAAACATGTTTCCTCTTGCACAAGCTGTGTTGACTCATGAAGGGCATTCTGTGTCACTATGGTGCAGTGAGGATTATTTGAGAGTCGTTTGCTTTATGGACATACTGGGATGTTCATTTGGAAACCAACCAAACATTTATGGACATTAAGGGTGGTTGATTTTGAACTCAGTTTTACAGAAATTTGTGTTAATAATAATGTATAATAATTATATCCCTGGTGTCATCAAACTAGTTAATGTAAAGATAACATAAGGGATATAAAGAAATGTTATGTAAATATGATCAGGTGTTCAGAGGTTGTGGTTGTCAGAGTGAATGAGTGAGTGTGTGTGTGTGTGTGTGTGTGTGTGTGTGTGTTTTGTCTGGATGGAAAGGCTCTTCTACATGGTTTAGAAAAGAAACTCGGGAATTTAGCTTAATGGTTCAGTGTTACAGATCCCTAAAGATGTGCAGCTGTATATTCTGGGTTAAAAATGACTCAATAAACAGAGATATTCATGATTTGTGGACTATGTAGTTAGGAATGAATTAGTAATCTGACTTGTGTAACTGAAACTATTTGAGAATGCCATCAAACTTGCCCGTTTTCTGTGTTGAATTGAATGAATCTGTCAGATTATTCATGTTGTGGGAATTTCATAAAGAAAGGTTGTGTAACATTTTTTTTTTTTTTTTTTGACACTCCCATAATGATAAATTCTTTTTGTTTTTTTGGTGGTTGTTTAACTTGCCAGCAGTTCATCTTTTATTTAATAAATAGTGTGCCTGCAATTCATAACCTGAGGAGTGAAATTCACTGAATACTTGGTGATATAATAGTATATTATTTACAAAATATGCAGTAATATTTCCAGCAATAAGACCAATTCAATAATAATAATAATAAATATTAACATATTTATTAATATATACTCTACCATTCAAAACTGTAGGGTCAGTTATGACCGTTTAAGATTGTTTAAAATGTACTTTATTCCTATGATGTCAAAGCTGAATTTTCAGCATCTTCAGTGTCACATGAACATTTTCTTTATATATTTATACACTGTAAAACGTAATACGCTATATCTACTCCATACAATTTTGGCAAAAGATTACAAGCAATATTACTAATTAATTCAACAAATAGAATTGAGTTAGAAATTATCAAATTAATTCCTTAAATGTTAACCATTTAAAATGAGTAAAATTGAAACAAAAATATCTGAATAACAGACAGATGTCAAAGATGAATTAAGAACTCTTTATTTTTTACTGCCAACATTGAAGACACCTGATTATAACAAGCAGAATCACTGAAGGAAAGAGAAACACAAGAATTAACAGAAGTTTAGATGTTGATTTTATTGAAAATTAATTGAAAAGCATTGAAAACGCATTGAATTTATTGGAAAATCGCCATTATTGTGATCAGTGTTTCATTTAGTTGGACAGACTCTGCTTTTTATGTCAGTTTGTGGTTTTTGTAATGGTGTTTGCTAATATTACACTTTTTAAATAGCTGACTTTTAATGAATTTAAGGAATTTGATTAATTCTAACTCAATTCTTATATGCTGAATTTAATTAATAATATTGCTTGTAATCTGTTTTATAGAGTAGATAGAGCGCATGACTTTTTACAGTGTATGTATCTTTAAATTTCAGTGCATCTTTGTTGCATTGTCATTGCATTCTAATTTGACAAAGAAAGTTACAACATGGAAATTAAAAAATGAAAGACAATAAATGACAATAATATATTTTTTTTTTCTGTCTTTCTAATGTCCAGGTGTCTTCTGAGGAAGTTTTTTCACTAAATTACCACTAACAATGTCCAAAGGTAGGTTTCAGTGATCAGTGTTTCAATTCATTGTCGTCTTATTGAATCTCACACGAGTCAATGTCAATTCATAAGCTACAGCTATTAATTTATGGCATTCCACTCTTACAACGAAAACAATGATACTCTGCGTCACACCATCAAATCCTGTCATGCCACATGTCACACATTGCTTAACACACTCAACGTTCAGCCATACTTCTTGTTTTAAAATACTCAAATAACTGTGTGTGTATTAACACTGAAGCAATCGACTTTTGACTCGTTATAGTCTTGTGATCTCAAATGATATTTATATGTTTCTGTATGATAAGCTCTGGACTGTCTTGATTGCAGAAGGGGACAGACAGTCAGTTTTACGGACCACAAAGGTCCGCACTGCTTTGAAAGGAGATGGCAGCTGGATACAGAGACAACAGCAAGAAAATCCTGAGGGAGAGGAGGAGAAACCATGGTGAAAAAGAAACAACAAAGCTTGAAGTTAAAAGTTCACAGTGCAATGTTTCTAACACGTTCTTCTTTGTAGGATCGCTGAGATGCGAGCAAACCGCTCAAATGGCGTAGATGAAGGAGCAAGTACTGATTCTTCACCCACAGTCAATGCGTCCCAGCCCAAATCCAACACAGAGCAGTATGCATTGTTATTCTCCATTAGGGTCTACATTTACACATGTATTCAATTAGCAGGCCATAGTGACCTACAAATGTGGAAAATGTATTTCGTACAGTAGAATCATTTTCAGAGGATTTTGCTTGAAGAGCATTGTAGTAGTCCAGTGTAGAGTTAAAAAGAGTATTGCTTAATAAACTGGTCTATAAAGTTTAGCTGGTGGTCAAATACTACTCCCAATTTCCTGGCAGACCTGGATGATGTTTATGAGTATGAAAATTGATGTGTTGTGATCGATGTGTCACATCGATTTTGTATATTTCAAGAAGTGTAAGGAGCCAATAACCGAACCCTGAGGTACACCAGCAGCTAGTTGACACCAAGATACCATGAAGAATCTATCTATTCTCAGACCAGCAGAGTGCAGTTCTCTGAACAATAAGGTGGACAGGAGGATCTAGTGAATTACTGTGTTGAAGGCTATAGAATGCCACAGCAGAATGAGGATGAATGATTGAAAGGACACTCTTGCCAACCGCAGGACTTTGTTGACTGATAATAAGGTTTCTATTGAATGTCTGCTTTTGAAGCCTGGCTGAGAATTGTCTTGCGGGTTGTTCTATGAGAAGAAAGAAGACAGGAATTGAAAAAGTGTTTCTTCAATGGATTTGAAATGTCCTATTAGTGCAAGGTTATGTGCTTTTTATGTGCCTGATACTAGGAGATATGGCTTGTAGAAAATGCCAATAAATCCTGTAATATACACTTTAAAAAATGCTGGGTTAAAAACAACCCAAGTTGGGTTGAAAATGGACAAACCCAGCGATTGGGTTGTTTTAACCCAGCGGTTGGGTTAAATGTTTGCCCAACCTGCTGGGTAGTTTTATTTAAACCAACTATTATTTAAAAATTGCTATATGGCTAGCTTAAAATGAACCCAAAATAGTTGGGAAAGTAAAAACCAGATGCAATTAGAGACAACAATAATAGACAAAAGGTGAATGTTTATTAATAAGCTTTAGTATTGTATTAATATAAATTGAATAGTTTAATAGTTTATTAATATAAATGTATTAATAAGCAATTTAATAAATGTTTATTGTTTAATAATTATTCATTGAACATTAATAAATGTTCATTTCCAACATACTTTGGGTTAATTTTAATTAAGCAATACAGTAATTTTTAAACAATAGTTGAGTTAAATAAAACTACCCAGCAGGTTGGGCAAACATTTAACCCTACCGCTGGGTTAAAACAACCCAATTGCTGGGTTTGTCCATTTTCAACCCAACTTGGGTTGTTTTTAACCCAGCATTTTTTAGAGTGTAGATCTGTCTGTAAACACTAAAGTTTGTCTGTTTTCATGTTAAAAATATCAATATTTAATTTTCAATTTCACAGACCAAAAAATTCTTCATCTGGATATATAATTAGGTAATGATAATATTCAGTCATTCAAGTGATTTT
The DNA here is from genome assembly GCF_024489055.1 of Chanodichthys erythropterus. Lineage (NCBI taxonomy): Eukaryota > Metazoa > Chordata > Actinopteri > Cypriniformes > Xenocyprididae > Chanodichthys > Chanodichthys erythropterus. The sequence goes on along the minus strand of NC_090221.1, from coordinate 29,120,321 downwards.
GGTTATCACTGCCTGTGTGTTGCTTTCCCTCATGTGTGATAATTTACTTTTGCAGAGGGGTATTCAGAAAAACCGATTCCAAGCCAACCTCCACTACATCCACCAATGGATATGCGTAAGCAAAATACATTCAGTTTTCATTCAGTGTCAGAAACCGTACTAGTTCTATTGATTTTAGAACATCATAAAATAAATTAAATTAATACAGATCTATTTTATTTGCAAATAAACTGCATTGCTAATCTAAGATTTGGTGTAGTAAATAAATTTTAATAGTATGCTATTTGTTTCTCCTCCCTTAGCGGAACAAATAGCTTCAAAAAGCCTTCTGATAGTTACAAGAAAATGTAAGTGTGCCAAAAACACTCAAGCGTGTGGTTCACACACATTCAAGCTCATTTTAGAACATCTTAATTACATTTATTTTCATAAATATTCTTTTCCCAGAGCCCCTCACACAATTCGGCCGAGCAATGAAAAGACAGTGCTCTCTGAACCAGCTCTGAGTCCTGAGGAAATAGAAAAGAGGTGAGAGACCACACACTACAGACTGATTAATCCAAGGTGACTTCTTGTTCTTCTTCATAAAATAATCTTTCCGTTGTATGTGTATGTGTGTAGGAAAGAGGTCGCCAGCAGTGTGCTGAAGAGTTCGGCAGCAAATCGCCGTTCATACGTAATGTCTGCTGCAAAGAAATATGAGTAAGTGCCTTGTTAAAAATATACCTTTTGAAATCTCTGAAATACAACTGTGTTTTGGAAACGTACCATGATTTTTGGACACATAACATGGTAGTGCCATGCATTTTATGTACCTGTAAGGTACTAATATGTACCCTTTAGGGCTAAATAAATTGTGTATGTGTATCTTTCCAGTAACAGCTGTTATAATGTTAGTGTATTGCCACTTTTTTTTTTTTTTTGTCTGGTGAAAATGTTAGGATGAATGCATATCCCATTCCTCACTGCACAATGTTCAAATCTAATATTTCCAGATCTTCAGAGAAACCCGACAGTTCTGATGAGACAAGCACATCCTTTGTGGCCAAAAGGTACTTGGGTTAAACAGGACAAACTGACAAAATTAAAATAGGGTTGAAAGAGGTGAAGTGGCACAGCTGATGATATGGTAGAAATTAAACTTAATCATGTATCATTTTGTGTATATGTTTCCGTTAGCAATAAGTTCAAGTGTCACACTGTATAACCCACTATTGCCCACATCCTCATTCCTTGTGCATATCTATGTGGTTTGTACAGGGTAGTTATCAGTGATGAGGATGACATTACAGCATCTGTTCAGTCTGTGCCTCAGCAAAGGTAAACTACACAACATCTGTCAGTTATACAGCTTCAACTCTTATTTATTGCTTACACTGGCTCATGTGCAATTTTACTGTATTTATAGTGTTAAATCGAGCATTGAAGAACCCCCTGTACCAGTGGTGAAGGAGGTCAAGCCAGCAGCACCTGAAACTAAATCTGAACCTAAGCCTACACTTAGTACAGAACCTAAAACTACACCTGCTCCTAAACCAGTACTTGAAACAAAAACAGTATCTGAACCTAAGCCAGTGATTGAAACTAAACCTACACCACAAACTAAGATAACAACTGAAGCTAAACCAGTGCTGGAAAACACAACACAGCCTAAAACAGCATCTGAACCTATGACACAAAATAAAGCCATCACTGAACCTAAACCTACATCTGAACCTAAACCAGCAGCTGAAACTAAACCTACAACACAAACTACAACAGTAACTGATCCTAAACCAACATCAGAACCTAAACCAGTGGTTGAAACTAAACTTACAACTCAAACTACAATAGTAACTGATCCTAAACCAACATCAGAACCTAAACCAGTGGTTGAAACTAAACTTACAACTCAAACTACAATAGTAACTCAGCCTAAACCCACATCAGAACCTAAACCAGTGGTTGAAACTAAACCTACAACACAAACTAAAACAGTAACTGAACCTAAACCCACATCAGAACCTAAACCAGTGGTTGAAACTAAACTTACAACTCAAACTACAATAGTAACTCAGCCTAAACCCACATCTGAACCTAAACCAGCAGCTGAAACTAAACCTACAACACAAACTACAACAGTAACTGAACCTAAACCTACATCAGAACCTAAACCAGTGGTTGAAACTAAACCTACAACACAAACTACAACAGTAACTGAACCTAAACCCACATCAGAACCTAAACCAGTGGTTGAAACTAAACTTACAACTCAAACTACAACAGTAACTGATCCTAAACCTACATCAGAACCTAAACCAGTGGTTGAAACTAAACCTACAACACAAACTACAACAGTAACTGAACCTAAACCCACATCAGAACCTAAACCAGTGGTTGAAACTAAACCTACAATACAAACTACAACAGTAACTGAACCTAAACCTACATCAGAACCTAAACCAGTGGTTGAAACTAAACCTACAACACAAACTACAACAGTAACTGAACCTAAACCCACATCAGAACCTAAACCAGTGGTTGAAACTAAACTTACAACTCAAACTACAACAGTAACTGAACCTAAACCCACATCAGAACCTAAACCAGTGGTTGAAACTAAACTTACAACTCAAACTACAACAGTAACTGAACCTAAACCCACATCAGAACCTAAACCAGTGGCTGAAACTAAACTTACAACTCAAACTACAACAGTAACTGAACCTAAACCTACATCAGAACCTAAACCAGCAGCTGAAACTAAACCTACAAAAGTAACTGAACCTAAACCCACATCTGAACCTAAACCAGTGCCTAAACCAGTGGCTGAAACTAAACCTACAACTCAAACTACAACAGTAACTGAACCTAAACCCACATCTGAACTTAAACCAGTGGCTGAAACTAAACCTACCATACAAATTGCAACAGCATCTGTAACTAAACCAGCAGCTGAAACTAAACTTACAACACAAACTACAACAGTAACTGATCCTAAACCCAAATCAGAACCTAAACCAGTTGAAACTAAACCTCCAACTGAAACTAAAACAGGACCTGAACTAAAACCAGCAGCTGAAACTAAACCTATGACACAAACTAAAACAGCAACTGATCCTAAACCCACATCAGAACCTAAACCAGTGACGGAAACTAAACCAGCATCTGTATCCAAGCCTGAGCCGGTTCCAGAAAAAAGGTTTGCTCTATAAATATATTTAACTGTATATCTAATGTTAAATATTTAGCCTATGTACACTGTTGATAGATAAAAACATCTTCATTGTTTTTTTATTAATCCTTTTGCAGTGCTGAAAGCCTGATTCGCCTGTCTGACACTCTGATATCCTTCAACACAGAGCCTGCCAGGTACAAGATGATCCGATTAATACATAATAGCCCCGTCATATACAGATTATGTTCATTAATCTCAGTGCCATTCATGTGTAAAGGGGTTTCATACACCATACAGTATTAATGAGTTCAGAGCAGTGAGTACGCTGATGTTGTTGCTGTTTATCTGACCTCAGTGTCATGTCAATTTATTGCAGTTATTGCGATGTGATAGTACATTGCAGTCAGATTCAGACAGACATGAATTAAACTCACTCTTTGGGATATGAATATGGATACACTGTCCATAAGCAACATCAGTTATAATTGTAGATATGTTTAATAGTCAAGTACCATTCATGCACAAAAAATTGTTTGAACATATTCAATGAAAATAGGCTAGTGCTTTAGTTTGTGCAGCTATACTGCGAACAATCAGTTCGTTATTATGCTTTATATGGTTTTCCATTTCTTTTGTTATGGAAAGGTTTACTCAACCAAAAATAAATGTTCAGTCATTATTTACTCACCCTGGTGGTGTTTTAAAGCCGTACGGCCTTCTTTCTTTTCCGAAACACAAAAGGAGAGTTTATTTATTTGTAAAATGTCCCGCTTGTGCGTGTAAATCATAAAACAATTCCATGCAACTTGTCCTTACTATTCCAAGTGCTTGGCGAAACACTTATATTCAAAAATACAATATAATTTATTATTTGGCAAAATTTAGCAATCCTGAACTTGGCTGTTGCTCTCCATTTTGTGACTGCGCGTTCACGAGAGTGCAGTGAAGTTCACGTCGGCTTCATTCAAAGCATTTGTTTTTTTAGAGAATTGGAGAAAAATGGCCATGGTTGCCAGATCTCCATAACAAAACTATCCCCGTTTCCAATCAAAAATAGCCCAATGACCATATCCCAAATATCAAAATATGCCACTCCCATTCCGGAAATACATATTTTACAGTCATTGTTATGCAATTTGAAAACCACTATATTGTAGTTTAAACACAGCTCAAAAGCTCTCTACCAGTTTTATTATTGGTAGAAAATAAAATATTTCAATATAAGCATTTCAGTCAAATAGCCTATATGCGATATGTCAAACCGGTAACACCTTCCAATCTTTGTTAATGTTCATTTTTAATGTTAGTTTTCTTCAGAGACGTGTTTAACTGATGTATTTAAAAAAGTATCGCCTGAATGTATTTCTATCTTGTATTAACCTGAAATATCTTATATCGTGTTTTTGTTAATTGTATTATGTTGTTTATTCTGTTTTCACCATGAAAATAGCCATGTTGCTAACATGGCGTAAATAAATAAATAAATAGCCTAAGGTTAATTTCAACATTTACTAATACATTATTAAAATCAAGAGTTGTATTTGTTAACATTAGTTAATGCACTGTGAACTAACATGAACAGCTCTATTTTTATTAACTAATGTTAAGAAAGATTAACAAATTCAGTAACAAATGTTCAACAAATGTGCTAATGGTGCATGCTAATGTTAACAAAATGAACCATATTATAAAGTGTTTTCGTCAAACCTTTACCCCCTGGGGGGAAAAAGCAGTTGCACAATTCCCTGGGAAAACCGCATGGTTTAAAATTTCTCTTGAAATTTTTTTTTTTATTTAATTGCATTGACAAGCTCTGTAACTAACTACAGTAACAGAGTTGAACTCGTAATTCACTTCTATAAATATTTATCAGACATGTAATGATTATGTAGCAATAAGTGCTGACTGACATGTGCTGTTCTGTAATAGACCACAAGAGGACACAAGAGCTCTACCAGATACTTTACTGCCCAAAAGAAATTTCTAAATTAACATTCCGACTCTTAATACTACATCATTACTGTATTTCTTGTTCCTGCAGTTCTGGCCAGGTGAATCCAGGAATAGATCTTCTCAGTCAGGATCTGCTCATAGACAACAGGTGAGAGTGGCTGTATGCATTTATGATGATTATTTACATTATATTTTAGATCCCCCCGAGGAGTGTAATGGTCAAAAAACAGAGGTTATGGTCATTTTGCAAAATGGATGCCTCATATACATACAGTATGTGTACAAAATGACTTGAACCATGAATGCTGATGCTACATTTTACTATAGACTTTGTCTAATATGCTAATCTAAACACATCAACAAAAAATACAGTAAAAAACATGGACATTTTGATGCAAATAACATAACATTTTGTATTTATTATCTCTACATATGTTTACATTTTAGATGACAACTTATTATAAATGGACTTTTGTTGTTTCCCCAAGTCAACTATAATTTTTAACTCAAAAATAAAAATAAACAAAAATAAAGTGGCACTTTTTATTACTTTCTGTAATGATTTTTAGTAGAAGACTAAATGTCAGTCCTAATTTAGTAAAAATAATGATAATTTGATAGAGTTGTTGAATGATCTGGATGTTTCTCCTCTAGTCCGCTGCCTCAGACAAAGCAAACACAAAAAAGTCTGGACCTGCTTGCAGATGATCTTATTCCCTTCAACACTAGTACAACCAGGTGATTTTTCTGCATTATCATCTTATTTTTTCTTCATTAGTTTTGAAGAATTCATGTGCAGATATAAATAAATGTAACACTTTAGTATAGTTTTTTGAATCTACTTCTAGCTTTTTTCACTTGTCATTGGTTCTAGTTTGTAAAGCAAGCAAGTTTGAGCTTGTTTACAATATTTGATGTGCTCTATCCCTTTAAGTACTATTTTTTTCAAGTACAAATATTCCATGTAATCTCTTAAATGTACACTATGAAAAACATTTTGACCCTTTAATGGTTAAAATACAAAGCTGCATACATTCTGCAGAAGAACATTGTTTTGGTTGTGCTTTGGCTCTGTGTGACTGTGTGGGTGAACATGGTTATAAACAAAGAGAGAGATTATCCTACTGCTCATAAAACATTCACTACTATAGGCTTAAGAGATATAACTAGAGATATAAATGCTGAAGATGTTACTGTAGCTTTACCCATTAATAGACACGCTACTTCCTTGAAATTCCAGCACAGCGTTACAACAACCATAATGGAATGAGCCTTCACAATAGATAATGCTTTACAATCAACTCTGTTAGAGAGCTACGTATGGCAATTTATCTGTTCATTAAAATACCTAAGTCACCTGTTGAGTAATAAAAATCATCTCTGCATCGCTTTTGCAACATTTCAAATCCCTCTCACCATCTCCGTAAAGCCAAGCTAATGTTGATTCTGACAAGATTTATAATTGATGACGAGACACGAGTGATGTATGTAGTATAAAAAATTATAAACACTTTTAATAGACTTACCATTGTGAATCAGGATAAGACAAAACACATTTTGGAAGAAAAAATGATTATGAATTGACTTAAATGTAGTTAATTTGAACATAAAAAAAAGTTACATAGTGTACCTTTAAAACAAAAAGGGACAAAAACTGCATGTATAATACAAACCCGATTCCAAAGTTGGGACACTGTACAAATTGTGAATAAAAACAGAATGCAATGATGTGGAAGTTTCAAATTTCAATATTTTATTCAGAATACAACATAGATAACATATCAAATGTTTAAACTGAGAAAATGTATCATTTTAAGGGAAAAATTGATTTTAAATTTCATGGCATCAACACATCTCAAAAAAGTTGGGACAAGGCCATGTTTACCACTGTGTGGCATCCCCCTCTTCTTTTTATAACAGTCTGCAAACATCTGGGGACTGAGGAGACAAGTTGCTCAAGTTTAGGAATAGGAATGTTGTCCCATTCTTGTCTAATACAGGCTTTTAGTTGCTCAACTGTCTTAGGTCTTCTTTGTCGCATCTTCCTCTTTATGATGCGCCAAATGTTTTCTATGGGTGAAAGATCTGGACTGCAGGCTGCAGTACCCGGATCCTTCTTCTACGCAGCCATGATGTTGTAATTGATGCAGTATGTGGTCTGGCATTGTCATGTTGGAAAATGCAAGGTCTTCCCTGAAAGAGACAACGTCTGGATGGGAGCATATGTTGTTCTAGAACTTGGATATACCTTTCAGCATTGATGGTGCCTTTCCAGATGTGCAAGTTGCCCATGCCACATGCACTCATGCAACCCCATACCATCAGAGATGCAGGCTTCTGAACTGAGCTCTGATAACAGCTTGGGTTGTCCTTGTCCTCTTTAGTCTGGATGACATGGCGTCCCAGTTTTCCAAAAAGAACTTCAAATTTTGATTCGTCTGACCACAGAACAGTTTTCCACTTTGCCACAGTTCATTTTAAATGAGCCTTGGCCCAGAGAAAACGCCTGCGCTTCTGGATCATGTTTAGATATGGCTTCTTTTTTGACCTATAGAGTTTTAGCCGGCAACGGCGAATGGCACGGTGGATTGTGTTCACCGACAATGTTTTCTGGAAGTATTCCTGAGCCCATGTTGTTATCATTACTGTAATGATTTCCATTACAGTAGCATTCCTGTATGTGATCCAGTGCCGTCTAAGGCCCGAAGATCACGGGCATCCAGTATAGTTTTCCGGCCTTGGCCCTTATGCACAGAGATTGTTCCAGATTCTCTGAATCTTTGGATGATATTATGCACTGTAGATGATGATAGTTTCAAACTCTTTGCAATTTTTCTCTGAGAAACTCCTTTCTTATATTGCTCCACTATTGTTCACCGCAGCATTGGGTGAATTGGTGATCCTCTGCCCATCTTGACTTCTGAGAGACACTGCCACTCTGAGAGGCTCTTTTTATACCCAATCATGTTGCCAATTGACCTAATAAGTTGCAAATTAGCCCTCCAGCTGTTCCTTATATGTACATTTAACTTTTCCGGCCGCTTATTGCTACCTGTCCCAAATTTTTTGGAATGTGTAGCTCTCATGAAATCCAAAATGACATTTCAAAATGTCTCACTTTCAACATTTGATATGTTATCTGTATTCTATTTTGAATAAAATGTAAGTTTATGAGATTTGTAAATTATTGCATTCCTTTTTTATTCACAATTTGTACAGTGTCCCAACTTTTTTGGAATCGGGTTTGTAGATAGGCAGTGGTTCTTAGGTTAATTGCTTTTTGTTAGTCCACTTCTGTTGAATAATTTAAAACCATAAAAACCAAACTATGATATACCTTAAGGCACAGATTTGTGACACCGTCCAACATTTAAAGGGTTAGTTAACCCAAAAATGAATTTTCTGTCATTTATTTCTCACCCTCATGTCATTCCTCACCCGCAAGAGATTTCGTCATCTTCTGAACACAAGTTAAAGGGATAGTTCACACAAAAATGAAAACTCTGTCATCATTTACTCACCCTCAAGTTGTTCCAAATCTGCATAATTTTCTTTGTTCTGTTGAACTCAAAGGAAGATATTTTGAAGAAAGTTTGTAACCAGGCCACTTTGGGGCACCACTGACTTCCATAGTAGGAAAACAAACTACTATGGAAGTCAATGGTGCCCCAAAACTGTCCAGTTTAACACATTATTCAAAATTTTTCACTTTGTGTTCAACAGAACAAAGAAAATTATAGTGATTTGGAACAACTTAAGGGTGAGTAAATGATGACAGAATTTTCATTTTTGGGTGAACTATCCCTTTAAGGTATTTTTGATGAAATTCGAGAGGTTTTTTATCTCCCATAGAAAGCAATGAAATGACCACATTCAAGGTCCAGAGAAACAGCAAAGACAATCGTTAAAATAGTCAATGTGACTACAGTGGTTCATGTTAATGTTATGAAGCGACGAGAATACTTTTTGCGAAAAACATTTTTTCAACAATTTCTTCTGTACCCTGTCAGTCTCCTATGCAGTTGATGCTGTGCAGTGCTTCCGTGTTTATGTCCGAATGCCGGCTCAGTATTGGCTGACGCTGTTCATTTGAGCACCACAATGCATGTGTGTGATGCTGACGCAGGAGCCGGACAATACTGAGCCAGCGTTCTGACGGAGAACACAGAAGCTCTGCAATGTGTCTTCAAAGTAAACTGCATAGGAGAATGAAAGGGCAGAGAGGAAATTGTTAAATAAGTCCTTATTTTTGTTTTGTTTTTTGGGCACAAGAAGTATTTTTATCACTTCATAACATTAAGATTGAACTACTGTAGTCACGTTGACTATTTTAACAATGTCTTTACTACTTCTCTGGACCTTGAATGTGGTAATTTCAGTAGGAGATTAAAAAAAAACACTCGGATTTCATCAAAAACATCTTAATTTGTGTTCTGAAGATGAACGAAGGTCTTGCGGGTTTGGAACGACATGATTGGTGAGTAATTAATGACAGAATTTTCATTTTTGGGTGAACAAGTGGTTACTCAATGAACAGATTTCCCATAGTTATCTTTTAAATGTGGTGCATTAGTAATACACGGTAATGTGTTATTTACATAAGAACAGTGTAGCGGTTGCACTTGACACCATATAAGCAGAAGGAAAAGTTTGAGATGTCATGAAAGCCCCCCAAATATACATGAATTCTCATAATCTATTTGCTAAGAGACAGAAAATGTGTAGAATGTAGAGCATTTTGTTGATCATACACACTACACATCACACATTCACTTTGTATGCGACAGCGCATGTTTCTGAGCTCAGTGTGAAAGCTGTGTGAAATTGTTTATTTTTCAGCTCAGCTGATATACTTGATCCAATATGGGCAGAGGGTGAGCCCACAAAGAGGTAATGCTTCTAAACATTCTAAACTAAACATGGCGATTCTCAGTGTTTAACAGTCATCTGTGCACACATGGCAGCTAACGCTTCTTTCCCTGCCTGCTTGTCTCTTTCATAGTCCTCAATGGTACCGTCCTCCTGCACTGGACTCAAGGTGATTCTGCAGATCAGTTAATCAGGCTCTGTTAGCTAACTTTATGATGTTTACCATGCTACGGTTTGTCATAATAGTGTATATTTTGATGTTCAGTTCCACAGATACAATCAATCATTTTCAGAATCCTATAGACTTGGTTGCTGAGTGAGTATATAAATCAATTCACATGGACCATTTTTAATTTAATTTAACTTATAATATGAAAATTGTTCAGAATGTCATTTTACACAATTAAACAGTAATATTAATCAAGATATGTTGTATTTTATTGATAGTATGCCACCAGATGTTTTGGCTTCCTTGGCTGAAGATGTCATTCCATTTGACACTAATAGGTAATTCATTTAGAAAATATCTGTTTGTTACTCCAGAAGCACGTCTCTATTAGCACAGCTCATTTCTTGAGAACACTTGGACCTGTCTGTGTTGATTCATATTGTTTGCATGGAGATCTTTGCTATGAAAAGTCAATAACACAATGGGTTAAAGTACCAGAGGCGGAAGTAGCAAAGTAGTTTGAGTCAAACCCAACCCTAAAACTCCACCTGAGCTGCAGATAAACTCTCACACACACACAGTATCAAACGCTCTTTCACACGTGTGCACACACTCTCTCTGGAAATAAAACTAGGCTTCATATCACTGGATCACTTTTAAAAGCAACATCTGCTTTCTTCACAGGAGCGAGTGGAGCACAGTCATGGACGGGTAAGAGCTGATGTTCTTTGAGTGGACTTACACTGCAAATATAAAGTCTTTCATAATTCATAAAAACATTGTTTTGTTACTTTTTTTTTTACTTAATATTAAAGTGTGCAAAACAATAATGCAAGAAAATCCCACTATTTATATGGGTAATTAAACAGAACATACATTTTAAAAATTAAAAATGTTGTCATTATTCTTTGATAAGATTATATCAATGCTATTTAGCTTCAAACAATTAATTAAACATGTCTTTTTCTGATTTTTATGTTTTTCAATAAAAATAAAAAAGGTTATTGAGGGGGAAAGTATCAACAATTTTTTTTTTTTTTTTAAATTTTTAAAATAATTCTGTCATGGAAGATAAAAGATATTTAAAAAGAAGTTTATTTATTTTTATGCACACATAAGAGCATATGTTTTTACAAATATTACACAATTATTTACTTGTATATTATCATTATTAATTCATTACACAATTTGTGCAATAAATCCGAGTTCCCAACCTCATATATAATGTCTCATTTTTGTATTAACATACTTTTTGGGGCTCTTTGAAGTCTACATTGAGGACGTTATTTCCAAAAAAAAAAATTATAATATCAGAAATTTTTTAAAATTAACAAGCATTACTCATTCGATCTGGTCAAATACTTATATATTGGTCAATAGGGCTAAACTAGCTTTTCCTGTTTAGCATTAAGAAACAAAGCACTGGAGCAAAAATATAGGACAGGTTTACTAGGACAACAGCTAAATAAGTAGCCCTGTTTTACGTCTTGGGTTACTCATTGTTTCTTCAAAGGTCTTACTGAAATGGTGCCTTGACAAAGACAGATACTTGAAAAATGCCGACTTTCACTCTTATTTTCACAATTCACTTGTTCTTCCGCAGATCACATTATTGCAGTCAAACTAAATTACATAGAATTAATATTAAAAGTACAAAAGAAGCTTCTACTGCTTGTTGTGTGATAGTGCACACGTGTCTCATGCTGTCTGAGATGAGATTATTCACATACTATTTTGGTCTTGTAGTAACAAAACCAGCACCCAAACAGTGGAGAGTTCTGTCCCGGAGAAGTTACCAGACTCTGAAACCAAGAAGTATGTGTTATTCCAATGAAAGCTGAATGTTTAACCTGATTATTATAAACCTAAAAGTGACATCCTGTTGAATGCCTGATCTCCATTGTTTCTCTGTTTTCTAGGGGGTTTGTCTTTGTTAAGGAATATGTGAACAATTCACCTCTTGATGGCAGGTAAGCTGGAGGCATTATTTTCTTAGAACAATTCTTTACCATTATAGTGATTTTGCTCAGCGGTTCTCAATTGGTTTGCTTCAGGACCCAGATTTAAGACTCAACACAGTACCAAAATTGCTTGCATACGATACAAAAGCAACAGAAATATTCCAAAAATCAAAATTAAAATGACCATGAACTGTATTGCATCGCCCTCAATGGGCTTATGTAAGGATACTACTGTACAGTGATGCACAAAATAAATCTTGACAGGGTGATCAGGACCCGGAGTACAGACCTGCGACCTGTTTTTATTAGAACTGTTAATAACAGTGCAGAGCTGCTTGTACAGTAAATCATAGAATAGTAATCTGTGAATCAAAACAATGTTGTCTACTATAAACATGTTTTGTCTTCCCTCATACAGCAGCTCTGACTATCCCTCATACAGTACCACTGACTATGTGTCTTCAACAACCTCCAGCTACAACTACAGCAGCCCCAGCTACTACCCCAGGTAACGTGTTTATATATCACAGAACATACAGTATGCCACACATACAGCAACCCCAGAAACAGGGGACCTCGTTTTTAAAAATCGCAAGTACGCACACTAAAATCCACGCCAATCTTTGACGAGGAAAAGTGCTTAGCAGCAAGTCAGGGTCTAAGCAGATATACGCATATTTTCCTTGTGGCAGAGAGTCGGAGTACTGCAGGTATTTGGAAATCTAAGCAATTCTTGCCGTTCTCAAGTAAAGCATTTGGATGCTGACCGGTGCTCTTTTATATGTTAATGCAGTGTTTTACAAGGCGGAGATCTGAAACCATTTAGCTGCGCGGAATTTCATGATTATTTGCGATTTATAAATTTCACTTCACTTCTGGAAGAGAGGCGTACGCACTTTTTTTGTGTACGCACATTTATAAATGAGCGCAGGGACACCTTAAAAATGCCAGATTTATTCTGTACTTATGAATGTACACACATGCAAATTCATGCCTTTTGTGGCAATCGCATGATATAGTGCATTATACTGACTGTATATCACTTAGGGCTGGGTACATTTCACTTCACAATCTTGCGTTTAGATTCAGTTCAGATTTCAATTCAGTTTGATTCAGTTTTGATTGGGGTATATATCAGGTACAGTACATGGCAAATATTCTTAAAAAAAAAAAAAAAAAAATCAACTAATGCTCTAAACCAGGGGTCTCAAACTCAAATTGGCGGGGGGCCGTTTCTGTGATTGACACCTCATAGGAGGGCCATATTAACATTCAAGCGCAAGAAAGCGCAACATTTCAGAAAATTTACTTTCCTTCGCATTATTTCTCATTTACATCAAATTTGCCTACTAAAATATCTTTATACCTATACTATAAATATTTTATTTACCATACTAAATGTAAACAGCAGTGTCTCTCTCATTGTTACAGAGTGTAATATAATTATATAATACTATTACTAATATAATACTACTAATATTAATTGCAATAGTCTGGGTCAACTTCTCACATCCAACAAGGTGCATGGAAAAAAAAAAAAAAAAAGAAAAAAAGTAATTTAGGAACAAAACAATCAACACCTGTGGTGTGGAGGGGTCAGAAATAAATAAATAAATAAATAATCAACTTTATTTTGCCAAAAAATAAAAATCTCTCATTGTTACATACATTATTAGTTTTTAATATTTAGTGGAAGTATTTTCCCTTACTTTATGTTAGCTTAAATAACATACAAATTTTGCACTGAACAACACTGTACTGAACAAATACAATCCCGGAATACATTTGTACACTCTTCTGATCCTTGACAGACGCTGGCAGCGCATTTGTCCAAGATGCCGTTTGACCATCGGTAATGTTTAATGGCTGCATCGGACGCGTTTCGGTGGTTTAAATCGACGCTCGTGACTTAAAGTCGAGTGCTTTTACTGTAATTTAGGCAAGCGCGCTCATAATAGAAGCGATTGAGAGCGCGGCTCATGGTTGCATAGCAACGACAGACGCCACCGGAGCGAAAGCGCATTGAAAAGAAGGAGAATGCGGCTCGGCCGCTTATGTGACGCGATATGTGAATGCCCCCATAGAACGGCGACTTTTTCTTTGCATATCAGACAAGTAGCAACTAGAGAAGAATAATAATTTAGCGGGCCGGATTATGTTTTATTTTTGAGATCAGTTGCGGGCCGGGTAGAGGGGGAGGGCGGGCCGGCAGTTTGAGACCACTGCTCTAAACTATACAGGGAAGGGAACCCAAGTTGGTACATTACTATAATGTTAAAGTTTAATTGATTTGTTTAGGCACTTAAATTACAAATTTAAGAAACAAGCAACAATGAAGTTTTTATAGTAATAACATTAACAAAATTATGTTTCTACTTATTTTTTGAAAATATAAACATTTAAATGTTGGCTGTCAAAAAATAAGACATTTATTCAAACATACATTGAATATTGAAGAACAGGTTAAAGGTGCTAAAGAGGATCTTTTCGTCGACTGAGAAACCAAAGACTTAGTGAGTTTTTGAAATGAGCGCATGCGTAAGAACAACCCCCCTCCTTCACAGCTCATTTTGCGGGAACACCTCCCAAAACTCGTGTACGAGTATTGGAACACGAGTGTTTACCACCGGCATTCGCTGTGTCGTGTTCGTGGATTCATTATGTCGGACTCACCGCATGTAACTCATAATCTGCAGTTATTATTCCTGTCTCCGGACAAAAACATTGCATGCAGCGCCTGTGGAGTGTGGAAAGTTACTGGAGCGCGCATCTGCGCACGTCTCGCACAAGGAACGTCACGGCAGTGATTGACAAGCCAGAGGGCCAATCATTTACGCGATGATCACGTAAACGATTGGCTGATGTTTTTAAGGCCCTACCTCGTGCTCAGATGATGTATATTAATATTATTCCTTTCAGTGCACCTAATAAATAGTCTTTTATCAGTTAGTAAAGACAGTTTCAAGTAATATTGCAAAAATGTATAAAACAAAACATCCTCTTTAGCACCTTTAAATGAAAAAATAGAACGAACATGCAATGTAGTGCATAGATCTATCAAAATGCTGCTCTCTAGAGTTATTTTTCTTGTTAACCATCGAGTTAATGGACATTAAATGGCTTTTCTGAGGTAAATGTAACATTAAGTGACATTGTTTGCAAGCTTTCTGTGGTTGAAACACTGACTCGATACGGAAGTTGAGTTGTACTCATACTGTATCAACATACCTTCTAATGTTCAGTCGTGTTTATTTCATGCTGTAACTAGTAGTAAAGAGGAAGAAATGATTGGTTCATGTGTGCTTCGTGCTGCCGCTTTGGTTAAACAGACACTCCAGCGATCCGCCAAACCACGTTAAAGAGTGCCAAAACAACATTGTTTGACATGAAAATTGACAGAATTTGAAAGCTTAGACTTTGTTTTAATATAAAAAATAGGGCAATTTATTGGATGGGAGACACTAAAGTTTTGTTCATTTATAAACTGAAAATAGCACAGACTGAAAGATCGATTCTTGGAATTTAAGAATTGATTACATTTGAGAACTCAGCCCTAGTATCACTTACTGCACAAGCAGTGTGGAGAGAATAAATAGGAAGTTATTTTGTAATATGAGCCCCTAACTAATGACCTCATTTTGTCTTTAGAAGAGATGTTACTCCCTGTACATACTGTGGAGAACTGGTGGGAAATGATGCCAAAATTACCATTGAGCACCTTAACATATCCTGTCACCCACACTGCTTTAAGGTACGCAACAATATCCGCTCACACAAAGGACTCTTTTTTTTCCCAGACACCTCTCTAATTTGTATGTTACAATATGCTAGATTCATTTTAGCTTGTTTGGGATACACTACCCTACTGTACTTGATATATGACAACATGGTGTAATGAAAATGTATATTGAATTTCTTTTCCCCCCACCTTAGTGTGGTATTTGCAGTAAACCAATGGGAGATTTGCTCTACAACATGTTTCTCCACCGTGGGACAGTCCACTGTGAGAGCTGCTATTCCAATGTGCTATAAGAAGATCTGCTTACGCCGCCTGAAATACCCGCAACAATATGGACGACTAGCTTATTTGAACAGAGCTTAGAATTTTTTTCTGATGCAAAACAAGTTCCTCTTCCTTACTGATACAAAAGATGTAAGCATATACTGTAGAATACCTTCTGAAGATGTTAATTAAAAGGTTTTCTAGTGCTAGAATAGTAGGAACGCTTGTTACAGGATTTTTTTTTTTAATTCTGTTCCTTTAAATGTTTAGTCATCAGGACAAGAAGAATGTATTTGTGTATTTAATCATCAGAAACCATTTTAAATAAATTATATTACCATTTCATTGTTATGAATATGTATCCTGCATCTCTATTCACAATTACTGTAAAGCAACATCTCATGAATAAAGTTGTATTCTCCTTTTATTGATTTGTTACAAGACATTAGAAAATATAAATATATAAATATTGCATAAAAAACACACTCAGGTATGCAAACACTTACAATATAAACAACAGGTCTTAGCCTTAGCTTTTCTTTTAATGTTTGGCTGATATATGACCTGCACTTGTTCTTGAATAATTCATGAGATTCTCCTATTCTACTCATGTAGGAGAATCTCTTGCATCATTCAAGAACAAGTGCAGGTCATATCAGTCAAAAATGAAAACTTCTAAATAAAAAGCCTCCCCCATCCACCCCAAATTTCCAATATAGTAATGCAAAAAAATGCTATATTGTACAACCTGACCTGTTTTGTGAGATTCTTTTAAAAACAATCATGCAAATGTTCATCTGCAGTGATATATATATCCATGAGATCTGTGACAAGCTGCAAGCAAGCCTGAGTGATTGTGAGACGCTCAACATCAGCTGAAGCCCTCAGAGTAACAAATAGATGAAGTGAATACATAATACATAGTATTGAAGGGAAATATCAACATGTAATGAGATTATTGTGATCGTTTCCATTTAGTTAGAAATAATACGAATGATTCTTGTGTGCACGAACTTCAAGAACGGCTCATCCGCCTTGGGTGGATTGCCAAAATACAATTGTTGCCAAAAATATTCGGAGTCTTGAGTTGTCGGAGGAAGTTTTGATCTGAGATGTCACCTCAGGTAGATGGTGAGTCCTGAGCTCCTCTCATTGGCCTCTGGCTCTCCTCACAGCGATGCTCTGTATATGCTGCCACAGTAACGACGGCTCTGACACGTTGTGTCTGATGAGCGACTCCAAACCCTCTGCCTGATCCAGACTCTGCCAGTAGTCCTGCGGCCACATCTGGAGCCAGCTGAGAACAAACACATGGCACAGTTACACTCTACTGCGAATGCTTCAAAACAAGATGAAACAGCAGTCGCAACACATTTAACTTGGAATGTGATCGGTTTTTTAGGGGGTGTTCACACTCGTAGTTCAGTTCTCTTGGAAAAAAAAAGAAAAGAAAAATACATTTAGTTCTGGTTTTCACAGCATTCACTGTCATTTTTAACAGAACCTAAAGATACAAAAGATTCTCATTGTATGTGTGTTCATATAATGGTATTTTTTACCAGCGGAGAACTCGTGAAGAGCTTATAAAATGCGTAGGAGTCAAAACAGGCAGGAATTGCTCTGTTACACACAAAGATCTGCTGCAAGGAGACACGTTTCTGACACCTGTACCAAAGTGTAATGGGCAACATAGCGCCTATTACAAGAACCAGGTATGCTTGAGCATTCTGTCCTTTTTAGGGTTGCATTATGTGACATCACATCCTGTTTTTGGTTCATTTAGAGTTGTTTGGTACGTGTATTTCAGTCATACTGCACCAGAGTTTGTTTGGTGTTCAGATCTAAACAACCTTTGACAGCATTATGATTCAGCCTCTATTATGGCCCCTAAAGAACAACTGCAGTGCTTTGTAACTATAGGACAGGAAAGAAGAGCTGAATAAACTTATTGCATCTAAACCAACAATGTTTATTAGATCCCATTTCCACTGAATTATTGAAAGAGTTGTTACCTTTAGCAGAAGAGCATCTCTCGGTCATGTTCTAAAACCATTCAAGCTGGCAGTTATTAAGCTTCTCATTAAGAAACCACAGCTAGACCGAAATGAATTGGCAAATTACAGACCCATTTCAAATCTTCCTTTTATATCTAAAATACTACAAAAATTGAGAAAATTATGAACATTTTTAGTGATTTAGTGATTTTAGTTATTCAGGCCCCATCATCATAGCACAGAAACTGCGCTTATTAAAATTACAAGTGACTTACTTCGAGCTTCTGACCAAGGCTGTATCTTGATACTAGTTTTACTTGATCTTAGTGCTGGGTTCGACACTATAGATCATAACATGCCCCTAGATCGACTACAAAACTATACTGGTATTCAGGGACACGCTGATGGTACTAATCATACCATTACCATTTTGTCTATTTAAATGGAGAAAAATCGATCATAACTCCAGTAAACTATGGAGTGCCGCAGGGATCTGTATTAGGCCCTCTGTTATTTTCAATATATATGATGCCACTTGGAAATATTATTAGAAAACATGGAATTAGTGTACATTGCTATGCCAATGATACTTATATAGTATATAGTAATATATTTCATCACGACCAGACCTCTGAATTATCCAAGTTGACACTGTGTTAATGATATAAAATAGTGAATGACCTGTAATTTTCTTCTATTAAATACAGAAAAGACTGAGGTATTACTTAGGTCTATAGGTTTCATTTCATAGGTTACAAAAACGGCCATCTTCCACCTCAGAAACATTGCTAAGCTACGGAGCATGCTATCTGTTTCTGGTGCAAAAAAGTCCATGCATTCATGACATCTAGTCTAGACTGGATTATTACAATGTATTACTAGATGTTTGATCTGCATCCTCAATAAACAAGCTACAGATAGTCCAAAATGCAGCTGCTAGAGTTCTTACCAGCCAGGCGAAGAAAATATAATCATATAACACAGATTTTATCATCTCTACACTGGTTACCTATTAAGGTCTTAGTTCACCCAAAAATGAAAATAATGTCATTAATTACTCACCCTCATGTCGTTCCACACCCGTAAGACATTCGTTCATCTTCAGAACACAAATTAAGATATTTTAGTTGAAATCCGATGGCTCAGTGAGGTTACATAGGGAGCAATGACATTTCCTCTCTCAAGATCCATTAATGTACTAAAAACATATTTAAATCAGTTCATGTGAGCACAGTGGTTCAATATTAATATTATAAAGCGACTAGAATATTTTTTGTGCTCCAAAAAAAAACCAAAATAACGACTTATATAGTGATGACCGATTTCAAAACACTGCTTCAGGAACCTTCCTAGCGTTATGAATCTTCTGTGTCGAATCATTATTCGGATCATGTGTCAAACCGCCAAACTGCTAAAAATACGTGACTTTCGTGCTCCAAACCCGATTTGACACACTGATTCACAACGCTCCGCACGCATGCCGCACCAGAAATATTCTCGTTGCTTTATAATATTAATATTGAACCACTGTGCTCACATGAACCGATTTAAATATGTTTTTAGTACATTAATGGATCTTGAGAGAGGAAATGTCATTGCTGGCTATGCAGGCATCGGATTAGGGCTGCATGATTAATCATAATTGAATCGAAATCACGATTTTGCTTAGAGCGATTATGACATCACAAAGGCTGTGATTTTTAATTATATAAATATGTACACAGCATGTTAGTGAAGAGCCGCTCTGTGATGGGTAGTAAATGATGCTCCATCTGAGAGCACTGCATTAGAAAAAGCAACACACGTCAAATATACACACTTTTCAAACATGAAAAGCCTTTATGAACTTCTTTTCTAACAAAAGACAACATTTAATGTGTTTTTACTCCAAACTCACTTCATAACGTCAGTTGAGTGTTTGAAATAGCATTTCGATTAGATTTCGATTGGAAATTCCCTGAGAAGGCTTGAAGAAAACATATAAACCATGTATTGTTGTACCGTAGTCGTATTTTATTCATGTTGAATTATTGCAAATTGCAATTTTAACCAGAAAAATCACAATTAGATTTTTTCTCCAAATCGTGCAGCTCTACATTGGATTTCAACAAAAATATCTTAATTTGCGTTCCGAAAATTAACGAAGGTCTTACGGGTGTGGAACGGCATGAGGGTGAGTAATAAATGATATTATTTTCATTTTTGGGTGAACTAACCCTTTAAGTTCCATATTGAGTATTGCTACTCAGCTAAATGGCTTAGCTTCTGTGTATTTAACCAATCTTCTATTGCCCTACAATCCATCAAGCTCTTTAAAGTCTCAAAATTCTGGACTTTTAGTAGCATCATCTAAAAGAGGGAGAGCATTTTCACATCTGGCTCCTAAACTCTGGAATAGTCTTCCTGATAATGTTCAGGGCTCAGAGACACTCTCCCAGTTTAAATCTAGATTAAAGACACATCTCTTTAGCCAAGCATTCACAAAATACATCTCATAACCTTGTACTCCAGTTATATCAGAACAAATGCACATGAATATTCAGTCCGTACATAATTATTATGAAAGTCGATATTCTGATCATATTTTACAAATTCCAAACCACATCAATCTTAATAACTACTATTAATACTATTAATTATAAAGTGATATATAACTATTTACAAGGGCTGGAAGTGAAAACCCCTTATATTTAGATCTGCATATTTATTAAGCAGGTTTTCTTTTACAGGTAAAACAGACTAGGGCTGTCAAATAATTAATCGCGATTAATCGCATACAAAATAAAAGTTTGAGTTAAAATGTGTGAGTACTGTGTGTAATTATTATGTATATATAAATACAAACACATTCATGTATGTATTTGAGAAAAACTTACAAGTATATATATTTATTTATATTTTTATATAATTTTTATTATATATAAATAAAAATATTTTGTACATAAATCAATTTCTCTTAAATATATACATAAATTTGTGTGTATTTATATATACATAATAATTATACACAGTACTCACACATATATTAGGCAAACTCAAACTTTTATTTTGTATGCGACTAATCGCGATTAATCGTTTGACAGCCCTAAAACGGACCAAAAAATGACAGATCTAACCATACTGAAGAGTCAGAAATTATTAAATGCCCATGAGAAGGATCCAATACTATGGAAACTGCAAAATTAAGGTGTGACCATTGGACAAGAAACACTTATTGGGGCAGCAGGGTCACAGGACTCTAAAGTAGAAACATGCATTTTCTGTAAAGTGGCTTTGAAACGATATGTATTGTGAAAAACGCTATACAAATAAATGTGATTTGAATTGAATTCAAATGAACCATACTAACATAATTGCACCAGGGTTCATTTTAATAGAACCAACCCTACCAAGTGTGAACATAGCCTTTGTGTGAAATGCACAGATTTATCAAATGGTGATGAATGAAAGTTGTGTTTACCTGTCATTTGGGTCAATGCTTCCCACAGGCCCGTATCCAGGACTGGGCAGTGGGCAGCCCATGTGTGAGCTGTTGGCCATCTTTGGTTGCGGAGGTAGGTTTAGTTTTGGGTTCTTCCTGTGTGCTTTCACTGCAGCCAGACGCTCGTTCTCTCGGTCGCACACAAAGCACTCAAACCCGTTCAGGTAGTTTGGTTTACTCATGTCATTGACGCCCCACTCTCTGTTCTCAAGCCCCTCCAGCAGACGCAGGTTAGTGATATGAGTGGGCGTTTTGTACTCCAGATAACGCGAGTACTCCGTGTCATCTTGATCCAGAGCCTTTATGAACTCCGCCAGCTCTCGTGGAGAGGTAAAATCGTCAATGAGGATAGCGGAATGATTGTTTGGCAGCCAGTCGGCCACTGATGACGAGCCCCTGTAAATGGGAACACAACCCTGGTGCATGGGCCGCCACAGCTTCTCAGTCATGTAGTCCGGACACAGGCCGTTCTCTAGGGCCAGGTGGAACTTATAACGACCGACGAAGTTCATGAAGCGCCTGTCCTCACCAGTGGCTGTGCTGGTGTCCTCCAGATGTTCAGGAAGGGGTCTGTTGTTAAGGCACTTCCCATATGAATCAATCTAAGGAGATGACAAGTTATGAGTTTCAAAGCCAAAGACACAGCCTTTCAAAGTATACTTCATTTGATAGTGTGCGCTAACAAAGGTGCTCAACACATGCACAATAGAAAGTTTCATTCTTGTGCAGTTTTAATTTCTTTCCAGAAGTTATGCACGATACACTAAAGAAATAAGCCCTGTGGCGCAGTGGTTTACAGTGATTATAGAACAGGGGCGTTGTTAGGCATGACGCGTAGCTATTCTAAACCACTTCTTCACTAGACATTAGGGCTGCAGGTTTTTACAACAGAACCCGCCCAATTGCAACTCAAAAATAGCCCAATCACTCTTCAGGGGGGTCCCCCAGTAAAAATCGTGTCCTGTGGGGTAAAATCCATGTTTTTTGGTAGTGTTCTCCAGGTAAAATTAGCATTCCAGGGGTGAAATATCACGTTATTGGGGTCGCTTCAACCCACGGACATGAAAAACAACAGGCAGCAGCACTGTTAAATAAGCCCAATTCCATAGGAAAACCACAGACTTGGTAATACTGCTAGGCTTATTGATTTTATAAAACAGTTACTATAATAGCTGGCAAGGTTTCATAAAATAAACACATAGCAACAAAATTGTAGTAATTGCCAAGCAACAAAAAGAAGGGACAGTGGGACAGTAATAATAATACTGATGTTATGAGGTCACAGGTGGGTGTACTGTACATAGAGTATTTCACAATGGCTTCGAACGTGGCTCAGCCAATCATAATAGAGGACCAGAACAGCCGAGGCTTGTCTGTAAGGGTAGGTAAGGCAGTGCTCCACAAAAACATTCATCCAAATCAAAGACCTCTATATAAACTGAATTAATAATAATCAGGCATGTATTCTGATACTATGGGGGCAGCACAGTTTTACAATGTAAGGCTGTATCCGAAATCACATACTTCCCTACTATATAGTAGGGGAAAAACAGTATGTGCAGTAACTAAGTAAGTTTTTAACTTAGGGAATCTCAGACCTATGACATTTTTAAAGCTTGAATTAAGACATTTTTTTAAAACTAGCAAATGTTTGTTGGTTTACTTTTATTACTTGAGCTTTGGATTGATCATTTTGTGTACAGCACTTTGAGAATCTGCTTTTAAAGGCTATTTATATAATATTTATTATTATTATTATTACTTGAATGCTGCTGTTAAATGCTCTGGCAAGGAGATAAACATGGCAGACTGTGTACAGCAGATCACTCAGGGGAGGAGCTAAGCTAACAGAGCAGATTATGTTGCCACTCGTGGGTGGGGCCTGTTCCAATGTGATGTCACATTAAAGGATTAGTTCACTTTCAAATTAAAATTTCATGATAATTTACTTACCCCCATGTCATCCAAGATGTCCATGTCCATGTCCATGTCCATTTCCTTCTCTCTTCAGTCAAAAAGCAATGAAGGTTTTTGATGAAAACATTCCAGGATTTTTCTCCATATAGTGGACTTCAATGGCCTCCAAACAGCTGAAGGTCAAAACTACAGTTTCATTGCAGATTCATAGCATTTTACACGATCCCAGACAAGGAATAAGGGTCTTATCTAGAGAAACCATCGCTCATTTTCTAAAAAAAATCAAAAATTATATATAAATTGTTAAATACTTGCACTAGCATATTGTATATGACAATGAATTCTAATAGAGAAGAAGAAGAGAGCTAGTTCAAGATGAGCATTTATGGTTAAAATGTATAAAATTTTATATAAAATTTACAAAATTTTTTAGAAAATGAGTGATGATTTCTCTAGATAAGAACCTTATTCCTCGTCTGGGATTGTGTAGAATGCTTTGAAGCTGCAATGAAACTGTAATTTTGACCTTCAACTGTCTGGAGGCCATTGAAGTCGATTATAAGGAAAATAATCCTGAATGTTTTCATCAAAAACCTTATTTCTTTTCGACTGATGAAAGAAATACATGAACATCTTGGATGACATGGGGGGTGAGTAAATTATCAGGAAATTTTAATTTGAAAGTGAACTAATCCTTTAAAGTACATTCCTGTCTCATGTTCAAAAACAATATAAAAGTGAATTTTGCATAATAGGTCCCCTTTAATGAGCTGATAACTGATAAGGTTCTGGGTGGCTGCTAAGCTGTTATAAGTGGTCGCTAAGGTACCTGCCCATTTTAATATTTTTTTTTCTAATGTTTGAAAAATAAAAATTGATGTTTTGAATTTGTATTTACCTCTATATACTTCATCAGCTCTTGAACATAGCGGTCCCGGTCTGAAGGCACATCACAGTGGGACTGCATGTAGAGCACAGGGGCCAGACCGGCCCGTCGCCAGCGGTTCTTCTCCTGCAAAGGGACTGCCGTCGGTGTCAGAAGATAATCCAGCGAGGGCAACCACTGCAGCGTTAAGGGATAGTCTGACTCTCTCCTGAAGGTGGCTGTGTAGTTAAACAGCCTGATCCCAACACTGTGAGACAGAAGGTAGTTATTCATTGGAGACTCTTCGTGGAAAAGTGCCCAGGTTTGATGGGGCATGCGTGGCAGTGGAGCCTCGTAGGCACGGAAGTCTGTGCCGTAGAAAATAATGGATGCCGTGCGACGATAAAGTTGAACTTTGCGGTTGCTTGTGACTAGGCAGGACGAGCGGGCGCAGTCCACACGCTCTGTATCTCCTGGGAAGTGTGGGAAGAGATTGGAGCTCCACCACAGAAGAATGGGAAGGTCTTTATTGGGCCGAGGGTCAGTGTTTCCGGGGCCGCGGTAGGTGCTCACAGTGGCAAACTCCATGTCAGTGAGGGCACTCTGGGGCTGGAAAACACCACCGTCCCCTGTGCCCACTGGCCCCTGTCCCCAGCAGCACAGCGGGACCAGCAAAATAAACCGCAGGCAGAGTGCCATAATCTACCTGAAAAAAAAAAAAAGGACACTGGATTGAAGCTTCCTTTTAACCCTTAAACTGTTGCAATGTAGTTGAAGTAAATTCAAGCATTTACATTGGACTGGATATTATTAGTCAGCATAAAACAAAAGTTGTGATAATCTTTTCTTTCTTATTGAGACATATATCAGAGTGAAATGGCTTCTGGAACAAGAAAAAAAAAATTAGGGCGGAGCCTGATTTTGTCTGTGGGGAATTGATTGGATGATTATGGTTTGCTATTGGTGGATCTCATGTGAGTGACAGGTTGCTCCGCCCTCGCACCAGTAAACACATCATCAGAGGAGAAATGTTGAAAATTCCATAAAATATTCCATAAAAAAAGAAAGAAATGTTAATTCTGATTTCATGGTGACTTTAATGAGGATTCATTTATATTTAATTCAGACAGTGAAGACTATGCTGTGTTATCTTACATTGGATTACTTATTCCATATTTACGGAGCACCTGCACATGACATGTGGGGAAAAATTATGTATATCGTGGCCATAAATTAACAATTGACTTGCAAATATGTCACCACGATTTACTAATTAATTCCCTGCTTTTACAAAAATTGTGCGCACAATATAATGATTCATTCCCTCGTTTTACTAAATCAAATGAAGGAATTAGTAAATCATGGCCATGATTTACTAAAACAAGAGAACAAATTGTTAAAGGGATAGTTCACCCTAAAATGAAAATTAGTAATCATTTACTCACCCTCTTGTTTTTCTAATGCCATATGCCCTTCTTTCTTTTATGGACCACAAAAGGAGAATTTTAAAAAATGTCCCACTTGTGCTCCTCCATATAATGGCAGTGATTAGCGACCAGCATCAAGATTTAAAAAAAGATGCAAAATTTTCACAGAATGATTCCATGCGACGTGTTGTATATTCCAAGTGTTCTGTGGGTTTACGATAGGGTTTGGTGAACAAACCGAAATTTAATGCATTATTTAATGAAAATTCTGACCTTGCCCATTGGTTTTCATGAGACTCTATAACAGGGATGGGCAACTCCAGTCCTGGAGGGCCAGTGTCCTGCAGAGTTTATCTCCATCCCTGATAAAAACTCACTTGCCTATAACTTTCTACTAATCCTAAAGACCTTGATTAGCTGGTTCAGGTGTGTTTGATTATGGTTGGAGCTAAACTCTGCTGGGCAGTGGCCCTCCAGGACTGAAGTTGCCCATCCCTGCTCTATAAGCACGAAGTTCATTCCGACTTGCCCAGAAAAACACAGAAGTTGTGAAGAAAAAAATTCTCCTTGAGGTCCAAAAAAGTAAGAAGGGCATACAGCATTAGAACAACACCAGGGTGAATAAATTATGACTTAAAGGTGCAATGTCAAATTTTCTGTCCACTAGAGGTCGCTAGAGGCCTATTCAAAACAAAGGCGTAGTTTGATGACGCAAAGTTTGAGCACGAAATCTTGGGACATGTGGTCTTCACCTCACAGCCAGTGGAAATAATCGGGATGGGACTTTAAAAGAAATCATGTTCATGGATGCGATTATTAACGTTACTGTAGTATGAAGCAGAGCAGGACTGAGTGTTTGTGGAAGCTGAACGAGGCCGCTGGAGCGACTGCGCAACACACGCCACGAGCAGCGGAACTTTTATTATGACACAGTCGCCGGCTCTGCTTCCACTTTTCCGGTCATGAGTATGTATGGAGGTAACGCAGCTCTGTTTATCATATTAGATACATTTGAGTGTGTTGAAATGATGTTATAACGTTACTCTGTGCGTTCACTCGGCGGCTGCTGTGAGACACTGTTGCACACTGCAGTAAGATCATATTATCATATTAAATGCTGGATGGCTTTTGTTGATAAACGGCATGCAATTAATTTTAAAATGTATTGTGTGATGGAGAAAATTCTGTATTACTGTTGCTAAAAATAAAGCTGCATCTGATTATGCTATGTTAGCTACTTCACAAAATAGTGTTTTTCTCTGAGGCATGGTAAAGCACGGTACTCGCAAAAAAATCAAGAAAATTAGATTTAAACAATAAGACTAAACGTGTTGAGCTATATAACAATAATTAGTTTTCTTCTATAAATATATCAAAACAGTTGTTCCCTTGTCTATTAAAACGTGTAATATATTAAAGCGTCTTTGGTGTTTCCAATGTTTCTACAAAATAAAACCAGAAACCGAGAGTAACGCAGGTATGACGCAATTGACAGGCGACTCCTGACACGTCCCGCAGCCTTGGTTAAAATTGCAATTTTCTCACGATAGTTGGAAACATTTGGGATATTGTAAGTAGTCAAGTGAAAAAAATATATAACACTGGCCTAGTGGTTTTTGGGTATTTTTACTGCAAAATTCTTACATACTGCACCTTTAATTTTTATTTTAGGGTGAACTATCCCTTTAATTCGTGTCAATGTGCAGGGCTCAGAGTACTTCTTACTTGAATAATACTGTTAGACTTACCTGAAGAACTTAATTACTGTTTATTTCATTTGCATCTTTGTTCTGTCCTATTGCTTGTAATTTGTTTATTTGAACTTGATAGTTAGCCTAGTAGTTTTTGCTGTTGTATAGAATTTGGAATCAATAATTGTTAAATTTTACTGGTATCTAATATTTTGGTGTCTGTTGTAACAACATTATTTATTAGAATACAAGATTACATGTGTCAAAAACAACGAAAAAAATATTTTTATTTTTATGTAGCAGTACCATTGAAAATTTTGTTAGGGCAAGTAAATATATCGAATCACTGACCCAAACGGGTGAGTTAAAAAATCCTTAGCGTTGAGCCCCATTAACTAATTAGATTAGAACATTTAGGCACAAGTGCAGTAATAAACATGAAGTGAACAAACAGAAAAGGCTCTATTTCAAAACATTGTGCTCTCAAAACCTACTAAGGTGCCTAATGTAGTCATCATTTCTGAGTATCATTGTACCAAAATTCAGTAAGCATCCAACATAAAAATAATTTTGGGCATCATATGCAACTATTATTTCCAAAAATGCTTTCTAGGTTAAAAGCACAGCCAAAAAAATCTTCAAACACATTTCCCACAAAGACAGACGCTCGTTTTCCATATAACACGATCTGACCTCGTGCTTTCTTACTTTAGTTCAGGACAGACGCATGTTGTGTTGTTGCATTCCCACTGTTTTTCCTCCTGAAGCACAGGATGGACACAGGATGCTGTTGTGGCATGAATGTTCTTCCTGCTTTGAGGAATGGCAGTGGGAAAAGCTGAGCATTACTGCCACCTAGAGTTCTGGATGAGAATTAAAAACAGAACTGCAGTTATTATGCATTAAACTATGCACTTGTATGTAATATCATCTCAACTTGTGCAATCAAATAACATTGAAAATAAAATATATACATTAAAATGAATTGGCTGAACACTTTTTATAATTGAATTTACAGTAGAGGAATACAGAGCCATCACATGAATCTATAAAATCTAATCTTTTTCATTTCTTATACCAAAATCGACCATATATCTAATACTTTGATTACCTTTATCAACAGCAGAGATGTCTTACGTTACGATTGTGTGAATGGAAACAGTGTAGCTTTGGTACAGCTGACATGAATTTTGCTTTGTGTGTATGATATTTGCCAAACAATAAAAAATGATATTGTTCATCTCCATTAAACCAGTATAACGTTCTATAAACAAGACCATTGTATCAGTTATTGTAACAAACTTGTAAAACACATCAGAAATAAATAATGAACCTTATTGGGACCAAAATAAAATTGTATTAGTGCAACTGGAAAAATAAATGTAAATATAAAACCTTTTTGAATTACAGGTTTTTTAATAATTACATATTTATTAATATCTGACCACAGTTTCTGAAATTTGTTGAGCACCCAGTCACTCTCACAAACCGACTCTCTCTCTCTCTATCTCTCTCACACACACACACACACACACACACGCAGCGCGTGAAATCTCAGCAGCCAGCAGCACTGCTCACGGTACAATATGAGGTAATTCAGAGAGTATTTTTACATGATTGAAGGCTTTTTAAATCAGAGTGATTATTTTCCACAGCGTCTTATTTCTCCTGTATGTAAGTTCACCTATGCGTAACAGTGCTGCAGTTTATTTAAATAAGCATCTAAACTGTGCTAGTCATGGAGCTAGATAGAGCTAACGGGACTGAGAATATGTGAATGCTTAATGACACCAAAAGCGAACATAAAAAAAGTTGTGTTTATTAGTCATAATACGAGCTGAGTTTGAGTAATAGACAAGAGTAAAAAATAAACCTTAGCTTGAGCACTCGTATGCTAAAAACACAGCTGTCATGCACGTGTGCGCATGCGCAGGGAGCGATCATCTGTTTCCTGCTCATGATGTATTTAAATAGTTAACACTTTAACTGAAATTATTAAATAATGCATTGTATGCCGCCATCTGTATTGTGTAGCATGTTATCAGGCAAGTTTTGGGCTTATAAAACTCATTTTTCTGTGAATTGCTGCCTGTGAGAATCAGGCTGCGTCCGAATTCGCATACTCTCTTATATTTTGAATAAGTACACTTCGCAACCGCTGAATTATACGTTCTGTATAGCATGAATGTGTGTAGTATGAATAGTGGCTGTGTTCCAATTCAAAGGTTGCATCCTTCGAAGGCCGACGGTCTAGCCTATGGAGGGCTGTTCTTGTTGCCTAGCTACTGTGACATCAACGGCAGCTGAGTGACATAATGTTTGTAGTAGACTTTTTTGAAAGTTATATTAACCTGTCTGAAAACAAAAAAGGATTCACAAACAGTCTAAATATGTTCAACATGGTCCATTTCTGTAGGCTATATAATAAAGTGTATAAACTATATATAACCGCATCTTAGTAAGATACAAGTCAATATTTGAACCGCTTTAAAGTTTTTTTTATTTTTACATTTGTGTCATGAGATGTTTGAGTAAGTTGAAACCCATTACCTAAGTTTAAAAGTAATTCAGCAATTTCTCTCAAAAAAAAAAATCTTGTCATCACTGGCGTGCAATGAATTCTGGGTTAGGCAAGGCCGGCGAAGGATCCATCTTTTGTATCCTTCATTTCATGGGAAACAAAGGACACATTTGGAGGCCACATTTGAAAGAGCTTTCGAATTGGGTCAGCCTATGTTGCGCCGCAGTGAAGCAATCGGCCTTCGAAAGCGTCTTTTGAAGGATGCAGCCTCTGAATTGGGATGCAGCAATAATCTGGATTCTACATTCGCCATATTGTCATTATCATGTGACCTACCAGCGTCAGTTACATCGCTTCACTGCCATTCCTAAATCCTCTCCCGTGGCCTCGTGGGATAGTAAAGTGTACATCGTATGCACACTTCAGTATCTCACCTGATGTAGTGGGTCATCCGGGTACATTTTGTCTACTCTTTTATGAGTACTGTGAATTCAGACATACTTTATTTTGTCACATACTGTTTTTGCATACTATATAGAAGAGATCTATGCGATTTTGGATACAGCCTTAGTCTGTATGCTTTGTTTTACAAAAATTCACCATAGTTCCTGCTTAAAATACTACAGTAAAACATTTGGTATTAGCCACAACTATCATCAAAAAATATAAAAAATGACAGTCTTACCCGGTTTAAAGGAGATCCTTGATTCATTTATCATTTTAGAGTAATGTCAATATTAGTAGTTGCTAGATAACTATGGTGATCCATTTTTGTAAGGGTTGTGCTTGATAAAAAATTTGCACCAACAAGGCCTACTGCACAGACAGATGCCAACCAACAGAGACTTTGTTAAGTTTGTTGGATCAGTTTCCCCTGTCGGTGTCTATTGGTGTTGGTCAGCGCTTGTTTTCAACATGTTCAGTCAACGCTTGTCCGGTTGTGGAATGGCTGAGAAATGACGTACTGTAATTTGGTTCTGTCCGAGTTGGTCTGTGCAGTGTGAATTGGTCTTTCGGGTAATCAAGGACATATTTTTGATGTTGCAATCACATGGTAACCCAGCTAGAATATTCTTGCTTGTGATGGAGCAGTAGATCTTATTTGTCACACACTGCCTTAATTCATCCTTGAACAAGCTATAAAAGAAAAATGTCCTTACAAGGTGAAATTAAAGAGGAAAAGTGACAGTCCTGTCTTTAACCAATCCGTGTGCTCTTAGAGAAGGTGTTGTCTTGGCCAAAGTCTCAGGGTCAGTTGATAGAGCATCTGACCCACACCAACCATTATCTGCTCTACACTGTTTTGAGAGGTTTAGATCGTTCAGAGTTTAACTGCTTTCAAATGAATGTCTGTTTATTTAACCTGGAAAGTCATAAGCCCCTTTCACACAGTCTTTTTAAAATTACCGGTTTATGACAGTTTAGAGACCATATGTGAACTGGACCTTTTCAAAATTACAGGTAAATCAGTTCTGGCACTGAGAAGTTTTCTTTGGGCTTATCAGAGCTGTTTATTGTAAAGTCCTGTTCACACCAAGGACTACGATATAGTTCTACAAATCACTCTAAACCTAAAAAAACTATAAAAAAAAGCAGAGTCCACACCACAACTATAACGATAACGAGACTTACGTTAATGTTGGAATCACTTTCAGAATGATTTCTCCAGTTGATGAATAATAAAAAAATTGACAGCCAATCAGAATTTACCCGACTTTAACGACCTTGGGCATTTAAAGCATAGACTGTAAAAAAAGATGGACGTTGCACCTTCACTCTCTTCAGTTGTAGTAAGTGAAGCCGCCAGTGTGCCAATATGGCACTGACATTTTGAGTCTCTAGTCTGCGCATAATGAACTTGAAGCCCGAGTCTGCGAAGTATTAAAGGTGCCATCGAACGTTTTTTTTTTCCAGGTTGTAATATAAGTCTAAGGTGTCCCCTGAATGTGTCTGTGAAGTTGCAGCTCAAAATACCCCATAGATTTTTTTTAATTCATTTTTTAACTGCCTATTTTAAGGAATAATTAGAAATGGGCCAATTCAGGCTGCTTCCCCTTTAATTGCTCAAGCTCTCCACCCCCTCCCGAGCTCTCGACTCTATCATTGCATAAACAAAGTCCACACAGTTAATATAACCCTCAAAATGGATCTTTACAAAGTGTTCGTCATGCAGCATGTCTAATTGTGTAAGTATGGTATTTATTTGGATGTTTACATTTGATTCTGAATGAGTTTGAGGCTATTCTCCGTGGCTAAAGCTAACATTACACACTGTTGGAGAGATTTATAAAGAATGAAGTTGTGTTTATGCATTATACAGACTGCAAGTGTTTAAAAATGAAAATAGCGACGGCTCTCGTCTCCGTGAATACAGTAAGAAACGATGGTAACTTTAACCACATTTAACAGTACATTTAGCAACATGCTAACGAAACATTTAGAAAGACAATTTACAAATATCACTAAAAATATCATGATATCATGGATCATGTCAGCTATTATCGCTCCATCTGCCATTTTTTGCTGTTGTCCTTGCTTGCTTACCTAGTTTGATGATTCAGCTGTGCACATCCAGACTTTTTGCCCTTGTCTAATGCCTCGATCATGGGCTGGCATATGCAAATATTTGGGGCGTACACCCCGACTGTTACGTAACTGTCGGTGTTATATTGAGATTCGCCTGTTCTTCAGAGGTCTTTTAAACAAATTAGATTTATATAAGAAGGAGGAAACAATGGTGTTTGAGACTCACTGTATGTCATTTACATTTACTGAACTCGTTATTCAACTATGCCGAGGTAAATTCAATTTTCAATTCGATGGCACCTTTAAAGCTCCAATCTCCTCCTGAAGACCCAGAAAAAAGTCCATCGGTGCTTCAGTGACTACTTCACTCAGAGAAGCTACCAAACACAGCTGTCAATCACGATGTCAAAACCCGAGTTGACGTGTAATTTGTCTCACGTCCCATTTACATAACATGGAGAGGGTGGGGTTTACGACCTATACTGCATCCAGCCACCTGGGGGCGATTGAGACGGTTTAGCTTCACTTTTCAGGACTCATGTGGCATGCTTGGTTTAAAGTGGCAGGCGATGAAACGGCGGTGCTTACTTATCGATGAATTGATGCATTCCATGCAAATCGGCTAATTTACATAATTGATTACGTCGACGCGTCATTCCAGCCCTAGTACAGTTTGAGCAGGTACTACATTTAAATTTGAATTTACTTGGCGACTGTTAAAGTCAGTTCTATATAGTATGAATAGGGGTAGTATGAATTAAATTTGGATGTACATCATCTGCCATGTGACCTAACAGCGTCAGTTGCGTCACTTCTCTGCCATTCACAAATCCTCTCTTGTGGCCTCATGGGATAGTAAAGTGTCCATTGAAAGTGCACTTCAGAATCTCAGCGGAAGTAGTAGGACAGCCAGGGACTTTTTGTATACTGTTTTTTGAATACTATGTATTCAGACATACTAACCTTTTTTGCAGTACTGTTTTTCGCATACTATATAGTAAGGAAGTATTCAATTTCGGACGCAGCACCTGTCTTCTATTCTTTTTAAGAATAAAACCATGTTCTGTGTGATCATCCCTTACACCTGTCAATCAGAAGTAAAAAAAAAAAAGTCAAATTGGACAGATGGTGAACCTAAAGCGATTGTCCATTTATCCAGGTGGATGAAGAAAATGGCTCAGCGTACTGGTATTTTAATCTTATGGAACTGAACCAGACAGAACAGCACATTTGTGTAATAGAACAGTCAATCTGGTAATTATATGGTGATTTACTGTGATTAATGACGTGTGAAAGGGGCTAATGTTGTGTCGTTGTGTTTGTATTTGTCCTTCATGTAGTTTGTATGCTTGTATCTGCGTGTGTTTGTCAGGCTGCACTGAACGCGTGTTGTACCGGGGGCCGTTATGAGTGGGAAGAGCCTCTTGCTGAAGGTCATTCTCCTGGGGGATGGCGGCGTAGGCAAAAGCTCCCTCATGAACCGCTACGTGACTGACCGCTTCGACTCGCAGTCTTTCCATACCATCGGCGTGGAGTTCCTCAACCGCGACCTCGAGATCGACGGCCGGCTGGTCACCCTGCAGATCTGGGACACGGCAGGCCAAGAGCGCTTCAAGAGCCTGCGCACGCCCTTCTACCGTGGCGCCGACTGCTGCCTGCTCACGTTTGCCGTGGACGACCTCCAGAGCTTCCAGAACCTGGGCTGCTGGAAGAAGGAGTTCATGTATTACTCAGACGTACGAGACCCGGAGCGTTTCCCCTTTGTTGTCCTGGGAAACAAGGTGGACAAGGAAGAGCGTGAGGTCGGGGAGGATGAGGCCAGGGCTTGGTGTGAGGAAAACGGTTGCTGTCCGTACTTCGAGACCAGCGCCAAGGACGACATGAACGTGGGGGCTGCTTTCGAGGCTGCCGTTAGGGCAGTCCTAGCCAGTGAGGACCCCATTGACCACGCCCTGCTGAGCAGCTCCATTGATCTTCATGGAAACCGTAAAGTGGCTCGCTCGTCCTGCTGTTGAGGTGCCTCCGAATCGCTCTTGGCCTTGTGGCTTCATAGCCGTGTGGACTTACACTCTCCTGCTGATATGCCTGAGAGCTCTCTGTGTAGGTACAGGCACCAGACGTGTCTCATGAGCTACATGTCTAACAGAGTTACGTAATATTAAAGGTATTTTATACACATTAATCTCTACACATTCTGGCACAAATAACATATTCCATGAGGATTTCCCAGTCGAAGGCTTGTCGGCTTGTGACGTGGTGCTTTTTTAAGTGTTTTATGATAGCTTCATGTCCTGGACCGCAGATGTAGCCGCTCTTCAACATTCTGCTGTTTTAAATGGACCATCTTACTATGTTGTGGTACTCGTTTTGTCTGATATTTTAAAATACATAACCCCAGAGAGTGGCACATTGCTGACCGCTGCTGTCAGAGATATAAATTGCTTGAGATAAAGGGCATTATGTGGCATCTAAAGAAGTAATGCATTTTAATTTATTTTGCTCATAAGTTATTATTTGGGTGAAGTCTGACGAGAATAGGTTTGGGTCATATTTCACCACAAATTCAAAAGAAGAAAAAAAAAAAGCCTGTTCCTGGACTCCATTACAAATTTTAACCACATTCTCATTACTATAATATGAAAAATTTCATAACATATTATATAAACTGTAAATTATTTATATGTCTTTGTAGTGTTTGTTGTATTGGCTTCAATTTATGCTGATTTTAGTAATCATTAAAAATAATTGTGTCCAGACAGGATGAAGCATTTATAGTAAGAAAAACCTTAATGTTCTTCATGAAAAGTTAATTTTGGGATGAAATATGACCATTTCTTCATTAGATTCACCCTTTTATGGTACGTGTGGTAAAACACAAAACCTCAGATTAGCATATTGCTAACAAATTGTTTGAGATGCATCAGCACAGCATTATTTTTTTTAGACAGAAAGGGAATTTCTTCTATTCTAATATCAAACGATTTCTTTTTATCTAAATTATTGTTGTAAGGTACAAAGAATTTGTGTTGGATATTAAATATCTTGTTTTTTTTTTTAATGATTTTGTTTTAGTTGTCAGATTGTTTTGTGTATATTAGCAAATTTAACATATGTCTAATTGCATGTTGAATCTTGGAGGCTGTGCTGTAGAGAGAAAGTCTCTTTTACGAGGAGTGTGTGTGTTCGAGGATAAAGCCCAAGGTATACTTATATATAGTTTTTATTCATACATGGGTCCGCGTACAGCGCACGTGCCGCAAATTTCGTCACCAGGGGTGCGTTTCCTAAAGACTATGGTCGCAAGTTCCGTTGTTACCGATAGAGTTCAATGGGACTTACGACCATAGTTCACCAACGATGCTTTCGGGAAATGCACCACAGAATAGTACACACGCCGCCCGATTTGCACTAATCGGTTGTTCCACAAGGTGGCCCAGGCCCTTGTGAAACCTTGAAAACCAAACTAAAGAGACGGAACAGCAACAAATACCAGAGACGGCAACAACAACAGACACCCGCACTGACAAGCGATTGTGTGAGGGGATTAAAGGCAGGAACACATCAAGCCGACGGTCGGCCGTCGGGCAGTTTTTGTTCGTCGGCCGACTAAGTTTTCTCAGTGTGTTCCGCACCGTCGGCTGAAGTTGGTCCTAGTCTGCTTTTTTTGGCAGATTTGAATCGCCGTCAGAGCTCGTCGGTCAGTCGGGCCATCTGATCATTCTTATTGGCTGTTCAGCTACTGCCACCTGCTGGTTTGGAAAGGTATTTCATCATACACAGGCGCAGAACGGACGTGCTACTTGGCCCTTGGGCGTCGAGCGTCGGTTTGGTGTGTCAGGGCAACTTTGGACCAAGACGTGAGCCAACCCTGCAGTCTGCTTTCGCTGCCACTAGTTCGTCGACTTGGTGTGTTCCTGCCTTAAGAGCTAGCCGCAACTTTAGGCCCTGTCCACACGAACACTGGTATTTTCAAAACCGCAGATTTTTCTATGCTTGGCCATTTGTCCACATGCAAACGCAGTATACGGTTACTGAAACCGAACTTTTTTGAAAACTCCGGCCAGGGTGAAGATTTTTAGAAACTCCGGTTACAGCGTTGTCGTGTAGATGGTGAAACCGGAGATTTTGTCCAGTGACATCTGAGTGTGTGCTGTTATCTCTTTTGTTTATGTGAGGTGAGTCTGTGCAATGAAGGATAGCCAAAATATTGCTGCTAAAAACTGTGCTAACAGGGCTTATAACATGTATACAGATACATGCACAGTTCTCCCATTATATTGCGGAACAGAGGCATCAGAATGCAATACTACGCAGGTCACTGCTTTTGACTTTTTTTTTTTTACTTTTAATGAATATGTCTCGTATTGTTCTTGTTTATGGAATTAATAATAATAATAATAATAAAAATAATATGCTTAATAAAATGACAATGTTGTTAGACTACCGGAACTGGTAATAAACTCTTTTTTTCCAGGCTTCTGATTGGCCAACATGGCTTTTGACAGCGCTTCATAGTGTGTTTTTGTGCTTTCATGTGGACAGAGATTTTTTTAAAACCATGGTTGTGTGGAGGCAATTTTTTTTTTTAAAACGAAGGAGGAAAAACTCTAAAAATACCCTTGTATGTGTGGACTAGGCCTTAGTTTAAAACAATACAAAGACATTTTTATCGGTCCTAACTTCTGAAGAAAAATAGCGCAGACACTGGACAAAAATGAAAGTTTCTAGAATGCATGTGTTGACTGCTGCATTTATGCACACTATCAAATGGAGTATACTTTGAAAGGCTACGCTTTCGACTGTATTCTTACGCTAGCGTGCACGGAAAAAATGAAGTATACTTTGGGCTCTGTCTCACTGAATGACTCTCAGGAATGACGCTTAGACCAGTGCTTCTCAAACCCGTCCTGGGGACCCCTCACCATTGGACATTTTGCATGTCTTCCTCATCGGACATGCCCAATTCAAGTCTTGCAGTCTCTACTAATGAGCTGATGAGTTGAATCAGGTGCCAGGAATCAGGTGTCAGTTTCCCCAGGAAAGGTTTGAGAAACACCGGCTTAGACACCTGTCTAAATTTATATAGCAAACGTGAAGAGGAGTATAGCTGATTAATTAATTCACATCCATTGTTTCCTCAGTTTCAGTTCAGCGTTGATATAAAACCAAAGCACATGGTACCCAGTGTCTAGCACTGACCTTTGACCCTTCTTAGAGGGCGCTTGTGAATGACCCTTGATTTAGTGCATTTATAGGTACTTAAACTTATTTCACTTCTATCTTTTATAATAATGACTTATTTGTCTAGTGCTTTTCCCCCAATATGAATGTTTTCTACACCTATACTGCTACAGCTCTCATTATAACCAGAGAGACCCAAATCTGTGGATTTGGCTGCTGATGTTCTGGAATGTTTCTATCACTTGCATTAACATTTGGCTTTTTTTTTTGTTTACAGACCTATGCTTGCCTGCTCTCTCATACATTTGTTATACATGTAAAACACAAGAAATTGTTTGTTGTTACTTTGTTTTTGTTGACGGACGTGTTCACACATCTACTGCATACATGTTTGGTTTCTAATGTTTTTGGTACACTGTGAAATGGAAATGGATACAACACTGTGTTTCTTGTACACAAACTGCTGAACATGCAGGAACATAATTATTCCTAATATTGGATAGTTTTCCAGAAAATCAAGGTACCAAACGTCTGGGTTTACAATGAAGAAATGTTACGTCGTAATCAGACCTTTTACTCACTGAATGCAGAAGTGTAACTGTTTGAACATGTTATCAGTGTTACAAAAGTCTTTTGATTAGTCTGTCAAAATGTCAACTTGATAAGTAAACTAAAGCATTGCAATAAGCAGGTGAATCTCACAAAGAAATGTGCAGGACATTTTTCGCCCCAAGAGCAAAATTAAAATTATAGTTTGTGTAAAGCAGATGAAGCCCATTTAATACTATTATGAATACTGATTTTCTGACAATTAAGCACATTTCCCCCTCAAAATTTGCATTTGCTTTACCTCTTGTGCAGTAATGAAAATCTAGACATTGTATATATACAATTTTTTTACAATCAGCATAAATTCTGTACACCACATGGAAAGCGATATGTATATGTTTGTATGTGTGTGCATATTTTTGCATATATAAATGTATGTGCATGTGTGTGCATATATATACATATAGGGGTGTAACGAAACTGAAGGTTCTGTAAGTACCTCAGTTTTAAAGTCAAAAAGTTAAAGTTTGGTACGGGTTCGCTACAGTGGGGGAAAAACTAAAATTGTGTCTTGCACATTACTATAATATTAAAGGTTAACAACAGACCCTAATATAGTGCATATATTTAGCAAAAGAGTTTATTTCTCTAGCGAACTAACAAGCTGTGCACACTGAATGACTTGCCTGAGGTAAATGTAATGCTACGTGACATTGTTTACAAGCTATTTTATTGATTCCGCCTTTGAAACACTGAGCGATTACACGAGATATGATACATTTCAGTAAGTTGTACTGTATCTTTCAACATACCTTCAGATGTTCATTCATGTTTATTTTGTAACTAGTATTAAAGAGAAAGAGATGATCACATTCACTTGCGTGGAAAATGTATGTGCCTGTA
The DNA here is from genome assembly GCF_024489055.1 of Chanodichthys erythropterus. NCBI lineage: Eukaryota > Metazoa > Chordata > Actinopteri > Cypriniformes > Xenocyprididae > Chanodichthys > Chanodichthys erythropterus. The sequence continues at coordinate 29,081,154 of NC_090221.1, read as the reverse complement.
CAGCGATCTGTCACACTACATTAATTTTTTCTTAATTTTTATTTTATTTTAACAGGGACAATGCACATTAATAATACATACAATATGTAAAATGCACCAGATTTAGCCAACGCTGGCTAATTTTAATCCATAGTCCCTTTTTAGCAGGTTGAAGTTAAGGACAGGAAGAAAAAATATGAACAAAAAACATTATTACACCAAATTAAGAACAAAAAGAAAATATGAGAGCAGACTACCATAACATATCCATAAGTCACTATAAATGATCACATTAAAGAGAGTCAAAATCAAAACAGCATTTTTTTTGTTTGAATTTCATGATAAAATGGACAGAATTTGAAAGAGGATACTTTGTTTGTTATTGAAAGTAACAAAACGCAGAGTTTATTGTGCTTGTTGGTGGTTAGGCTACAACTCTACATCAGACACGTACGGGACAAATATGTGTACCGTAACACACTAATAACTATTTAGTCATGTCAAGGAAGAAAAATTAGTTTTGTGACATAAGGTAAAGTGATGTCAACCTCAACAATGGGCTGGGGCAGCAGGGGGCATTTGGTACGCCATGAGAGTACCATGGTACGTGGGTGGTGTATGCCGTTTTTTTGGTTCGGTTTGAATATTGTTACACCCCTACCAAACATGCATACATATATATATTTTTCTTTTCATTTGATAGTGAAATTCATCTTGGATGTTTTTTGTGAGATTCACCCCTGCCGTTTCCGCTGGAGCTGGTGGTGTAGCATTCCTGCCACAGTATTTATCACGTTACAGTTCACAAGAGTATTGTGTTGCATTAATAATACTGTATTTTTCTGTCATTGTCACCAGTCACAACCACAGTAGTGAATTGTGGGGGATGAAGTGTGGTGAATTAAGGCCATTACTGCAATGAATGTACTGACTGCCACTTTTTAACTGTTTGATTTGTATAAGATTGGTACCCCAGTGTTCAATCAATACTGTTATTTACTGACATGCAAACAAGCGTCTTTAAATGTGTTTCGAAAGCAGGGATTGTTATAATCCCTAAAAATGGCTTGGTCACAAATGTCTACCCTACTGTTTCACATCATCTCCAATGCAATAAGGAGGTCAAGACTGCTTTAGTTTGCAAGAATCCAATGCGACGAATAAACAAACTGCAACAGCAATCATAATGTGTGGTTTATTCTTAAAGGCAGATTTGCTTTAACTCATATACTGTCGTAGTTTTAAACATGTTAAACAAAATGCTCTTTCCTGCAGGTAACAATCTTTGTAACTCAAATATAGTGTTCGGTTTATAACATCAAATTAATATGTTCTCTGTATCCTCAGGAATAATACAGCAGAAAGCCTGCTCAGCTCTAGTCACACATCAGCTGTGTGAAGCGCATAAGGGGAACACAGACTTCCTCTGTGCTCATTTAACACCCGGCCGAAGAGTGCATACAGCCTCCTCTCTTCCTTCTCTCTGCGATGACGCTCTTTTAAAACAAGCTGCCATGCTGCTAGGTGCAGTGGACAGTGAATCTATGAATAACAAAACAGGCATTAAAATACAACTGAACCACTGGTGAAAGACACTGACCTTTATTTCGTGCTAAACCTCCCAGCCATCAGTTTTTACAGTACCAACAAACTGTGCAGCCAACAGCAGGTTAAAATAAGAAACCTGAGCTGAACAAAGTCTGTACACAAAAATCTAAGAAATACTGTTAGTGCTAATCATAAACAAACATGCAAAATCGCTGATTAAAAATGTTGCAAAAGAAAGCGTTATACAATAACTACAATAATCTCCTTATAATTAGAGTTACATAACAAAATAGTTCACAATGACAGTTCAGATATTTGTCGCCGTCACATTGTTGTTCCAAACCACCTTCGGCTCGCCCCAGGTGGGATTTAAAAGACAATTCATTCATTCAGTAATATCAATTTGACTGACACTAACGTATGAGAACAAAATTTGAACTGACTTTAGCTGAATAATAACACTTTTTGTCTTCTGCAGAGCTGCTTAACAGCTAATTTTTTTCTGTGGAACACAAAAGGAGACATTTCGAAGAATGTTCTCGCTGCTCTTTTTCATACAGCGAAAGAAGACAATTTCATGTCTTCTATGATGCATCGCGTCAGGTTTGTCATCAATGATGCCAAATGTAAAGTGAAGCACAAATGAGATTTAAAAGCCATGTTGAAGGGCAAATTTTTTAAGGGCAATAAGAAAGCCATTTTTTATTTCAGTCATGTGACTTAAATATAGTGCACAAGTTACATACTTACATTCTGTCTTTTTTTTTTTTTTTGAGAGGTGATACGGGTTTGAAACGACATGAGGGTAATTTACTGATAACAGTTTTCATTTGTGAACTATTTAGGTGAACTACTGCTTTAAATCTACACTAAAATCTAAAAAACACTAGGTGGCGATCAAGCAGCCAACGTGTCAGGATCAAAGACTTTCATTATAAAAAAAAAATGTTCAGGACCAAATTAAACCCTAAATTGATAAACTTTTGTTATGAAAAAAAAAGCATCTACAGAAAATGGACAAAATTAAGCTACAGCTGAAAAGTACAGCTGCTTTTTTCATTTTTGTTTTCTACATTATTGCTCTCAATTTTGAGTGAATCATCCCAGCCATGAAACACTATTAGCAACGACACCCTCTGCAGCAAAATACCTGCACAAACATTATTAGCCCCATCATGCACTGGTCACAGAAAGGCTTTTATTCAAGCAGCTGAAAAGTCCCAGAAGCCTCTTTGTCAGTAGGCGATATCTTCTGACGCGTAAACTGACCCCTAGCATGGGTTTGTGGTGGGGCTTTCCTCCAACAAAGAGGGGCTGGTCCATTGTTTAGGCTTTTCTCAGTCCTTTCAAGAGGCTGTGAGAAAAAAAGTGCTGGGGTCACAAGAAAACTGCACACATTGCTGTCTCTCTCTCCATGGCAACCAGATGTGAGGGATGGTCACTATGGAAACCAGCCATCACAACCATGACAAGAGTTTTTTTTTAAGGATCTCAAAATCTTGTGTTATTACTACCCAATGGTTTTGTTGGTAGGCCTAACACTTTATTTTACAGTGTCCTTGTTACATGTACTTACTGTAGTGATAGCAGTAAATTTTGCATAACTGCAAACAACTAACCCTGATCCTACCCTATTGTAAGTACATGTAGTTGATTAATAGTAATACTCGGTACTTAAAGGTGCAGTATGTAAGATTTCTGTCCGCTAGAGGTCGCTAGAGGCCTATTCAAAACAAAGGCGTAGCTTGATGATGGCAAGTTTGAGCGCGAAATCTTGGGACATGTGGTCTTCACCTCAACGGCCGGTGCAAAAGAATTGGGATGGAACTCGGGAAGAAATCATGTTCATGGATGCGATTATTAACGTTACTGTAGTGTGAAGCAGAGCAGGAGCGAGTGTTGTGGGAGCTGAACGAGGAGCTGGAGCGATTGATCAACACACGCCTCACGAGCAGCAGAACTTTTATTATGACACAGTCGCCGGCGCCGCTTCCGCTTTTCCGGTCATGAGTATGTATGGAGGTAACGCAGCTTTGTTTATCATATTAGATACATTTGAGTGTGTTGAAATAATGTTATAAGGTTACTCTGTGCATTCACTCGGCGACTGCTGTGAGACACTGTTGCACACTGCAGTAAGATAGATCGATTTTAATATATATTAAATATATTTTGGATGGCTTGTGTTGATAAATGGCATGCAATCATTTTAAAACGTATTGTATGATGAAGAAAATGCTGTATTACTGTTACTAAAAATAAAGCTGCATCTGATTATGCTATGTTAGCTACTTCACAAAATAGTGTTTTTCTCTGAGGCATGGTAAAGCACGGTACTCACAGAAAAATCAAGAAAATTAGATTTAAACAATTAGACTAAACGTGTTGAGCTATATAACAATAATTAGTTTTCTGTCTATAAATGTATCAAAACAGTTGTTCCCTTGTCTATTAAAACATGGATATATTAAAGAGTCTTCTACAAAATAAAACCGGAAACCGAGGGTAACGCGGGTATGACGCAATTGACAGGCGACTCCTCACACGTCCCGGAGCCTTGGTTAAAATTACAATTTTCTCACGATTTACAAATAGTTGGAAACATTTGGGATATTTTAAGTACTCAAGTGGACAAAATATATAACACTGGCATAGTGGTTTTTGGATATTTTACTGCAAAATTCTTACATATTGCACCTTTAAATGTATAATTACACTGTAACACTGAAACCTCAAAATAAAGTGTAACCATTTAGTTTTAATTTTCTAAAACAAGTATAGATTTTGTCCAATTAAGTAACTTAAATTATGGATAGACCAACAGACAGTCTCAAATGGATTCATATACTAACTAAACAAATATTTAAAAAAAAAAAACAATCAAACTATCCTGCTAGTAGACATTATATAGCCCTGCCCCTTTTCAGTGCTGCGTGATAACAATGCTTGTGATAAATAACCATTTCACCAGCTAATTACTCTTCAAGACTAATGCCAAAGAAATATACAGAGCTATCGCAAAAACAGAAGTTGGAAAACAATATCGTAACGATGGCTGCGCGCTTCTTTCTCTGGCACATAAGGTCTATGCCATCGATATCTATACGTAGATGCCACCGCTCCAGCTCCAGACACATCAGCACTCCCACCATCTTGGAACGGTCAGCGTGTCGTCACTCACAGTAAGAATGATGCCACAACAGCTTCTGGTTGTGAAATGGGATAACATTTAACAGGTGAGAATGTGTTGGTTTGTGTTTTTATATGTATTATACGGAAGAGGATTAGGGCCAAGCAATAATAAAAAAATAAAACCATCGAGAGATTAAAGTTGTTAAATTTCAAGAAAAAAGTCGAGATAAAATGTTGGGAATAAAGTCATTAAATTACGAGAAAAGTCGTTTAAATACGAGAACAAATTTGTTAAATTATGAATTTGTTCTCATAATTTAACGACTTTTTTATCATAATTTTGTTTATTCTCAACATTTTATCTAGACTTTTCTCTCGAAATTTAATGACATTTTTCTCATAATTGAACAAATTTGTTCTCGTAATTTAACGACTTTTTTCTTGCAATTTAATGAATTTATTCTCAACATTTTATCTCAACTTTTTTCTCGAAATTTAATATTTTTTTTTCTCGTATTTTAACGAGTTTATTCTCAACATTTTATTTAGACTTTTTTCTCGAAATTTAACAACTCGAGATGGTTTTATTTTTTTATTACTGCTTGGCCCTAATCCTCTTCTGTAGTATTAACTCAATATCACAGGTTTTTACTAAGGTACTTTTTAATTTTTTTACTTTTACTATGGTTACTATGGTTACTTTTACTATGGCTTTTACCTTTTTAATGTGTTAGCTGACACCATCTTGTTGTATTGTGTTAGTTTACGAAAGTCATCTGCTGAAGTCTACTGCAGATAGATATTCATACATGCATCTAACTACGGTTGCAGATGCTCGATTAGCTTGCTCTCAAATGTTCACGGACTGACTTTGACCATTCCAATATGGTGGTTGGCTTATGTATATGAGGCATCTATGTATATATATCTTTGGTCTATAGTATCAAATCTTAAAAACAAAAACAACAACAACAACAAAATAATAAAAATAGAATCAAATACTTATAGCTGCCTTCAATCGTCAGGGTTGCCAGGTCTGTGTAACAAAACTAGCCCGATTATCCACTGCCAAATAATCAAAACTCAAAATATGCCACCCCATACCTAAAATACACATTTTACAGTCAGTGTTATGCATTATATACACAATTTCAACTTTTTATAAATGAGCTCACAGGAGCTCAAAGGCTTCTTACTAGTGCCCTTCCTCACAAAACTCATCATCTATCAGTTTTATCATTGGTAGAATGTGCAATATCTCAATACAGGCATTTCAATCAAATAAACTTGTGACAACAGTTTAAATGTAGCCTCATTCCAGAGGAAAACCACAGACTTGGCAACCCTGATGATCAAGATAAGCGCACAGTGGTGTGTAATTAGGTTCTCATTATGAATGTTGACTGTACAGTTTAGTTGTGTACTGCTGAAGAAGAATATTGGTAAACCTGGCTTGAAAACACTACTCGTTTAGCCGGTTTATGAGGCAACTGTGACCAAACCACAACTGCCGTCATTCTTTGTGGAGACACAAGAATGATGAAATACACAGATAAAATACATAGATCCTTTGCACACCTAAAACTGTCCGTTTTGTTACATTAGCACAGTTATAATATCCCAGAGGACTTGAAGGCAGAATACTTCCCCTGGTGGACAGGAGGGGTATAGGTGGAAAAATTAGATGAAAGATAGTTTGGAGAAAAGATTCCAGAATGTAAACCTTTACATCCAAGAATTTAAAAGACAGTCAGGAAACCGGGTTGTGGAAAAGCAAGAGATGAGAAACTCTAAAGCGCTCCAATATGGTGCTGTTATTGAGGGTAGAAGGACACCGTGAACACCAGGACAGAAGAGATGTTAACACCGCGGACTGATGCCTTTCCTCCCCAGATACCGTAGAACTGCAAAGTTATAGGTGGTGGACACAGTATATGTGAGCTGAAGAGAGAAAGACAGAAACATAAGGTAATAAATATGAATATGACCCAGTGACAAAACTGTGGCGTTTGACTGTGCAAAACCCAACCCACAATGCTACAGGGAGTAATAGATGGCTTCCAAGGTGTAGCTATGCTTTTACTGGTGTTCAGAGTGTTTCTTTTAACCACATTATGAGGTTGCTAATATACTTTATTTTGATACTTTATATGCAATTTTTAGTCATTTTAAAAGGCTATTATTTATTCTATTTTTATTACCACAAAAAAGTATCAGATTAATCGTAAAATTAATCGATAATTACTCGATTACCAACATAATTGTTAAGTCACAGCCCTAGATTAGTTCACCTGCATTGTTTAGCATTTTGTGACTTTCATTTGAATAAAACACAAATTATTGTCGTGTTAGCTAACGCCTTCGCCTTGTTGTGTTAAAGGATTAGTTTACTTCAGAATTAAAATTTCCTGATAATTTACTTACCCCATGTCATCCAAGATGTTCGTCTTTCTTTCTTTAGTCGAAAAGAAATTAAGGTTTTTGAGGAAAACATTCCAGGATTTTTCTCCATATAGTTGAATTCACCGGCGTACAACAGGTTGAAGAACCAAACTGCAGTTTCAATGCAGCTTCAAAGGGCTCTACACAATCCCAGTTGAGGAATAACAGTCTTGTCTAGCGGAACAATCAACCATTTTCTAAAAAAAAAAAGTACATACTTTTTGACCACAAATGCTCGTCTTGCACTAGCTATGCAATGTGCCACGCATTATGTAATCACGTTGGAAAGGTCACGCGTGACGTAGGCAGAAGTACCGATCCAGTGTCTACAAAGCGAACGTCAAAGATTAAGTCAAACTCCCTTTACAAATAAAGGTAAAACAATGATGTCGAATGATTTTGAAGTTGGGGGAGAAAATGAGATGGAGTTTTTTGCCCTACCACGGTACTTCTGCCTACGTCACACATGACCTTTCCAAAGTGATTACATAATGTGTGGTGCATCACAGAGCACTGCAAGATGAGCATTTGTGGTAAAAAAAAAAAAAAAAAAAAAGTATATCTTTTTTTTTTTTGAAAATTACCATTTTCAAAATCATTTCGCTAGATAAGACCCTTATTCCTCGGCTGGGATTGTGTAGAACCCTTTAAAACTGCACTGAAACTGCAATTTAGACCTTCAACCCGCTGTACCCCAGTGAAGTCCACTATGTGGAGAAAAATTCTGGAATGTTTCCCTCAAAAACCTTAAATTCTTAACATCTTGGATGACATGGGGTGAGTAAATGATCAGGAAATTTTAATTCTGAAGTGAAATAATCCTTTAATGATAAACAAAATCCTATGAAAATAATCTGCTTAAGTCTAATGATATAGATATTCATACAAATGTCTAATAGAGTGTAATAGCCTCAGCTAAAGAGGCTCGTAAACCGATCATCTCTTACTACGAGTCCATTTATAACATCAAATAAACATGAATGAACATGAGAATCAATGTTGTTTCAAATGCGGAAAGATGTCAATATACACATTTTTTCAAGTTTAACTCCATCTTCTAACTCCTGACTGCTTTGTCGTACAAAATGGCAGATTACTTTTAGTCATTATTTGGGTAGCACACATATTCTGAATGTTTTCGGCAGAATTCAAATGAGCCATTTTAATCTAGATTGATCTAGATTAATTCCAAGATTACAGTGAGACTAATCTAGATTAAAAAAATTAATCTATGCCCACCACTAATATATAATAGTTTTTACTATTGGTAGTTTTTACCACGTTGTTGTGGGGTTACTATGGTGTTGCTATGTGATTGTGAGTGTTTTTATCACTTTGTTTGCATGTGATCACAAGTTTTTTTTTTTTTTTTTTTTTTTTGGTAGACCACAGAGCCACTTGATTTTTTTTTTTTTTGCCACTGCAAATGTGTTGCTAAGGTCTTTTGAGCTTTTGCTAGAGAGTTGATATGAGGTTGTGGGAGTTCTGAGAAATTTAGATTAATTTAATAAAAATCACTTTGTACTCTTTAAGAAAGTGCTACTGCTGTTGCTCAGCAGCAGCTCAAATGTCAGACACCTCAGAAAGTCACATGTATTGTCATGACATTTTCACAGTGCTGAAAACTCCCTCCAAACGCAAAATAAGCCTAAAAACAGAATTCTCACAATCATCCAAGTCATTTCTAACAACAACAGAGAACAATAAATCACAGCCAGCCCTTTAATAAATGCAGGAACAGAATTCCTTGACACCTACGTGTATGGCGTCATGAAAACACACTGTAATTGTGTTCTGTTCTGCACACTCACCAGAGCCAAGACTGTCATTCCCGCTCCAGCGAAGGCAGCGATGTAGAGATCATAGGTCAAGAAAAACTGAAAAACAAGTCCGAAACATGACATAATGAACACTCACTGCACAGCCTCAATGTTTGATCTTAGCTTTGGATTTGACAAGGCTTTGAAGAAGGTTTTCTGATGAATTAAGGGATGATATTGAATCGCACACTGCCCGGGGCCATGTCTTACCTCTCTTGTCTTGCACACATTAGACAGGGTCATCCCACAAGCCTTTCCTGGCACTGCGTTCCATGGAAGTAAACCTTAGAGAGACCAAAACAAAAAACACTGTGTAACGCCATGAAAAAGATCAAGGCACAATGATGTTTTATTGAGATCTGTGTCAGTATAAATAACACCACGTTAACAGAACAGAGTTTAACATTGATTCTAAGACCAGAAATGAATGCAGACACTCAATTTCGAACAAAGCGCAATTCAAGTGTGCCATTCATCACATTGTACACACGTGGGTCAATGACAAATAATAATGCCCATGATAAAGAACAAATCTTTAAAAAATCTACTTTGGTTTATTATTGGTGTATTTGGTTTCTTATGGTTATGAACCATTTTACTTTTTACAAGAAATTTAATGACCCAAAAAATTTCAATTGAGTAGCCTACTAAAAAAAAAAAAATAGTAATAACATATTTTCCACCTTAAATCTTGAAAAAAGGTGAGTGAATCCTTCAATCTGTGCTTTTTTAAGGATGCATTAAGCATATCCTTCACCTCCTCCAATAACCCACAATTCTTTTCACATTCTAATTTACAGAAGAACGGTGGAAATTTAGTCGGCATTGAGCTTTCCAGAGTTTAACAAATGTAAGAAAAAAAAAAGACACCTATAGACTCATAGGCTGCCTGATCGATTGCTCCTGTCTGCCTCGCTGCTGAGTGATTTGTGTCTGTAGCTCCCTATAGCTTTATTTTGAATCTCTATTTACTATCGTTCCTTGTTTATATTGCTAAATATAACTTACTCATCACCATATATCTGATATTTTCTTATACTGCCTATCACATTAATCTGAAATCGCTAGTTTTTAAATCGCCACCTCTGTTAACTTGTCAGCGACGAGGGTTTTTACATGTCATGAATGCAGGGAAACAGACAAACTGACGGAGAAGATTTCAGAATTAGAGACACTCATCCAAACTTTAATTGAGGTCAGTAAGAATGCAAGGGCTTTAGATACTGTTTTGGATGCGACTAGCTTAGTGAACCCCGTACATTTGTTCGGTTCCAGCTGTAGAGCCCATGCAACAGGGCAATCAGGTGACTGCTAAACGGCAGAGTTGCGGGACAAAACGCCGCTGTTCCATTCCGATTAGAACATCAAACAAGTTCTCTCTGCTCAGTGATGCCCCCACTGAGAATCCTGTTTCCAGTGCCCTTGTTATTGGCAATTCTATTGCATGGAATGTGAAAATAGAGACACCAGCCACCATAGTCACATGTTTAATGGGAACGAGAGAGTCTGAAACAAATTTAAAACAAAAAAACAAAACAAATTTAAAAGTGCAGGCTAATATTAACTGTAGATACTTTAACATTATTATTCACATCAGCACTAATGATGTCCAACTTCGCCAGACAGAGAGATCACTTAAATTAACATTAAAGAGGTGTGTGAACTCGGAAGTATGATGTCAGACACTGTAATTTGCTCTTGCCACCTCCCTGTTCGCCGGAGTGATGAGATAATTAGCAGACTATCATCACTCAATGGCTGGCTGTCTAAGTGGTGTCTGCAGAATAATATAGTGTTCACAGACAATTGGAAAAGTTTTTGGGGCAGACCTGATCTGTTGAAAAGAGATGGTATTCATCCCTCCTAGGATGGTGCCACTCTTCTTTCTAGTAATATGGTACATACAGTCTTAGAGCTGAGGGGGCCTAGGGTCAGGAAGCAGACAAATTGGATAAACCAACCGTCCACTGACTGTCTCATATCACAGAAGTCAGATAAATCCCAACACAGAGACTCTTTCACCTAGATATCATCACATAGATACTGTGTCTGTTCCCCGAATTAGTAAAGCCTCCCGAACCCATTTAAGGGTAAACATTTAATTTATATTAAACGAATAAAAAACAGATATAAAACAGATGAATAAAATCTTGCTAATTACTTACAAAGCACTAAATGGTTTAGCTCCCCAGTACTAGAGCGAGCTCTTAATGCAATAGAGTGCCCCAGGGATGACGCAGTTTTGTAGGCCAACCCGGAAGTTAGCGGCGCACGGGTTCCCTCGATCGAAAGCCTATTCATTTTTCCCATAGACTTTTGGAAAATTGCAGAAAATAAGCTGTGTTTAACAAAGGGTTATGACACTTACACGTTTTTTCTATCAAGATAATCTTTACAAGTTAACACAACATTTATAGATTTTGAAGCCTAAATAAAGTCGTCAGATATAAAAGGCTAACAGTAGGCTATAAACGGACTACAGCACACCATGGTCGCGGATCAACGTCGTCACCCAAGCTTCCTCAAACTGTATTTAAAAAACAACTCTATTTAAAAACATGCTCGCTGATTATGATCTGTGCTGTTATGAATACTTTTCCACTTTTTCATGAGAAATGCTGTCCAAATGTCCCGTTTTTAATGATGACGTCTAAAGTCCCCACCAAAGGAAGTAGTCCCTTTTAGCAATTTGTTAGCAACCGCTGATTTGAAGACACAGTAAAAGTTTAAAAAAACAGAAGTGGGTTATAACTGGTGTGTTTTATGTCATAGATCAAAACGTGAAAGTATTTAGAGGCTTTGTTAACCACAGACCTTATTTCAGGCGATTTAGCAAAAACCCATTCAAAAAACCCATAGACTTGACGGCGTTGGAACAGGAACTCCTAAAATGCTAACTCGCTTCCGGGTTTTGCCTACAAAAACGCGTCATCCCTGGGGCACTCTATATAGTCCTTCACGTCTATTGCAATCTCAAAATTCTGAACCAGTTGATAATACCTAGAATATCAAAATCAACTGCAGGCGCTACATCCTTTTCCTATTTAGCACCTAAACTTTGGAACATTCTTCCTAATATTGTTTGGGAAACAGGCACTCTCAGTTTAAATCTAGACTAAAAACGTATCTCTTTAACCCTGGCATACACATAACACATTATCAATTTCTGTTTTCATATCAGTTAAATGATTGTTAGGTCATAAATTAGGTCAGCCGGAGCCGGAATCTTCCCATGAGAAGGCCTCATCGACACAACAGCCAGTGGCACAGATCCTCAATAAACCCGTCTCCATACCGACATGATGAATCCAATCTTCAACTAGATGGAGCTGGATTAAATATTTTGAATGTTCCAATCCAATCTAATTTATGACCTATAATGCTGCCTGAATTGTAAATCATGCACTGTTCCTGCACTGGCCCCCCCGACTGAGCCTGGTTTCTCCCAAGGTTTTTTCTCCATTTTGTCACCTGATGGAGTTTGGGTTCCTTGCTGCTGTTGCCTCTGGCTTGCTTAGTCGGGGACACTTTATATTCAACGATATTACTGATCTACCTGCATTGACGCCATTAGATGTCAACTAAACTGAGCTGGATAATGACATCACTGTTTTCTCCAGAGCTGCTGTATAGATAAATGACCTAAATTAATAACTAATGATTTTTACAATGGAAATGAATCAATACTGAACTTACTCAAGCTGAACAATGACACTATTTTCTTCTAGAGCTGCTGTGCAGCCAATATTATGCTCCTGCTTTCATTGTAAAGCTGTTTTGAAACAATCTGCATTGTAAAAAGTGCTGTATAAATAAAGGTGACTTGGCTAATGCACAAAATAACACCTCATGGCAATGCACTTGAATTAAGTGATCTGACACATTTCGGAATACAACCACATGTGAAATCAAGTGTTTGTATGCATGTACTACTTCTCTCTGGAGAATATCTGAACATCAAGGCACATCAAAAGACTGGCACATCAACAGGACTTTAATAGTTGTTATAGAGCTGCAATATCAAATGTGTTAAGCTGTTGAAAGATAGATCAGATGAATGTATTGCAGGGTCATTACCATACTGTCTGGCATCAATGCACAGCTGGTTGATGCTGGAGGGTGTTTCAGAGAGGATGTGGATAGTGTGACAGGTGTTTGCCATGTTGTAGAAGAAATAGACAGGAATCGCAGAGAGGGAGAACACCAGCAACCAGACTACAACCAGGACATATGTGATCACGATGAACTGTGGGAGGAATGCATACAAATGTTTTGATGCATTTTATTTTAAATCAATAGTTGAAATGAAAAATTTGCACTTATGCTTATTCAAGTGATAAATATACAATTTTGAATATACAGAAGTGTAAATGAGATATGAAAGCTGTACCATAGCCTCTATCATACAGCCTCATACGGGTTCATTGTGTGGAAATTCTTCAAAATTTCTCATTTTGCTTACAGGAAGAAAGTAAAGCATATGTGTTTCTGTAACAACACGAGGGTGCGACATTTTGGAAAATAGCCAACGTAAACTGAAACCTACTACTGAAACCTACTATACGGTTAATGACTCACCGTTGTACTGAGACAGCGACCACAAACTGTACTGCGAAATTCTCCAAACGACTGCCGAACTGCACTGGTGGTGTAAAAGCCTTCAGCCAGCAGGACTATACAGTACAAGAAGAAGAAGGAGGCCAGGCCATAGATAATGTACTGAAAATACTCAATACTACAAGAGAGAGAAAGAAAAAAAGACATGTTCTCAATAAAAAGATGTTAAAATGCCTGATCATTCCGCGCATTAAAATATGGGCTGCTGCTTCAAAATTACTTTTGACACCTTAAAATGCTTTAATCAAACTTCCATTTTCATTTAATTTTTATTGTGAAGCTTTTTATTAAAAGCAAATAAATTGATGTAAAACTGAAACAGACTGATTAGAACTGGCACGCACAGGTACGCTAGGGTGATGTAGTCTTGATGGTCACGGGTGAAATAAGTCTCGATGAGTCTTTCGCTCTCTGTAAGGGCCTGATGTCCACAGCCACAGAACAGAGCAATGCCAGAGAAACACAGTAGAGTGGCCACTAGAGAGACGTATGGCACTCCTCCCAGACAGCGCATACAGCATTCATAACAACCTGAGATTAATAACAAAGGCATATGAAGGGTCAGTTTATGTCATTTTCAGATGGTTTACCTTATCACACATTTAGACCTTCACACATCATATTCTCCTCATCTGTTCAAATGAGGAACCAACTAATATAACACCAGTAAATTATGCAAGTGCTGCAAGGAACTATGTTAGGTCCTCTACTGTTTTCCTTATACAAGGTGCCCCCTTGGAAATATTACTTGTAAACACAAGATTAGTTTCCATTGTTACGTTAAAATATTATGTATTTCTTCTAGAAATGTCTAAATTACCCATATTAACAGTGTATTAAAGGGTTAGTTCACTCAAAAATGAAAGTTCTGTCATTAATTACTCTCATTCCACACCCGTAAGACCTCCGTTCATCTTCGGAACACAAATTAAGATATTTTTGATAAAATCCAATGGCTCAGTAAGGCCTGCATCACCAGCTATAACATTCCTCTTTTCAATGCCCATAAAGCTACTAAAACCATATTTAAAACAGTTCATGTGACTACAGTGGTTCAACCTTTTGTGCGGCAAAAACAACAAAATAGCAGCTTTACTAAACAATATCTAGTGATGGGTGATTTCAAAACACTGCTTCATGGAGTTTCGAAGCTTTACGAATCATTTATTTCGAATCAGTGGTTCGAAGCACGCATCAAACTGCCAAAGTCACGTGAACTGTTGAAGTTTCAAAACACTTTTGACGTAACGAAGCCTCGTTTTTGGAATCATGGGATTTTGGCACTCTGAACCACTGATTCGAAACAAATGATTCGTAAAGCTTCAAAGCTTCATTCAAAAATATTTTGGAATAAAGTCACTATTTTTTTATTTTTGGTGCACAAAAAGTATTCTTGTCACTTTATAATATTAAGGCTGAACCACTGTAGTCACATGAACCGTTTTAAATATGTTTTTAGTAGCTTTATGGGCATTGAAAAAGGGAGTGTTATTGCTGACGATGCAGGCCTTACTGAGCCATTGGATTTGATCAAAAATATCTTAATTTGCGTTCCGAAGATGAACGAAGGACTGGTGTGGAACGACATGAGGGTTAGTAATTAATGACATTTTCATTTTTGGGTGAACTAATCCTTTAAAGACAAATCTGATGAAATCCCATCCTTTTTTTTGTCCATCCCAGCCACAGTTACTTCACCAGCTCCAGTTTGATCCAGCCTCACTTGTGATGACTGCCGATGACACCAACAATATATGGACTTAGAAGACTGCCATTATATTATACTGTAAATCAATTTGATCGCAATTTGTTTTTACTGCTTCAATAATGCGTTGAAAGACAGCCTAATTTCAACTGTTTAACTGAATGACAGCTACTAACTTAGCGCAATATATTATTGTTATATGATATTATTTTGTTGCTAGAGAAGGATGGAAATCATATGAGTCTGATTATTTTCAAGGTTATCTCCAACACCTCACCAATGATGCATTTTTTTGATTTAATGCCAGATTCATTAGAGCCAAACGACATCAGCGAAACATGCATTTTTGTAAAGCTGCTTTAAAACAATGTATTGTTAAAAGCACCATACAAATACAACTTGTATTGAATATAGCAAAAGTGTAACCTTTCTGGAGACATTTCTGGAGCACTGGTGCTAAAAAAAAAATATAGCCTATTAGACTCCACAGTGTTGTTAGGTTTGTGTCATTAGTAGTAATGCCTAACTGAAGCATCCATACTATTGTTTAGAGTAAGTGATTTGAACAAACCCTAAGAATTCAACCTTGGTGTAGTAAATAATATACACTAATAATATACACTGCAAACAGTGCTCATTCAAATCCAAAACAATAATAAGCTCATACTGTCATAGACATCTATTCACAATCCATTCACATGTGCCAAATCTGAAACACTGCGACGTTCCTTCGCAACAAAGCAGCAGCTGCAGCTAAGAGCGTGAGTCTGTGCGGATAAGTGTAAGTGGGCATTCTTCTTCCATCCGTATCATGTGCTGGTGTGGGGGTGGGTGACGGAGCTGGTCTGTACCACGGCATGTGGAGTGTGAGAAAATAAGGAGGACCAAGAGCCAGAGTGTCTCTTTTTGTGGCTGCACTGACAATAGCCTTTGTCTCGATGCCACACAAGGGCCAGCAATGACAAGCAAACAAAGAGCCGGTGCCACCTCAGCCCCCAACAGACTGACTGAAATGAGTAAAGGGGAGGAACCAGATTGAATACAGAGGGGGGAAGATTTGGGATGGAGCTGGGGGTGATAGTGCGCGCGAGCATCGGCAGAATGCCGATGGTTAAAAGCCCACTTGGGGTCACGCACGTTGTTTTATTTATAAACAGAGGAATATCGGTTTTATTTTTGGTTGTTTCATTTACATCATTATTTGAAATATTATTTCATGATCATGGGCAATAAAACATTTTTAATTAAATACTTTGTGACTCAGCACAGTGTTGCCAATTTAGCTATTTTGTCACTAGATTTAGTGACCCCCTCGTCCCTTTTGAGACTTTTTTCAAAAGCCTAGTGACAAATCTAGCAACTTCTTGGACAAACATTATCTAGATTCTTATCTCATTCACTGGTTTATATCAGTGAAATCACCATTATGACATCATCTAGTAATTTAGGGATCAGATTTAGCTACTTTCAACTGAAAGCAGTTGGCAACACTGACTCAGCAGTACCATATTACAAAACTTTTAGCAGTGAGACATTTAAATAATTGCAATATGAAGCAGCACAACTGTTCTCAACATTGATGATAATCAGAAATGTTTCTTAAGCAGCAAGTCAGCATAATAAAATGATTTCTGATAGATCATGTGACACTGAAGACTGGACAAATGATGCTGAAAATACATCTTTGATTACAGGAATAAATTGCATTTTATGTTAAAAGTATTTCACTACATTACTATATTTGATCAAATAAATGCAGCCTTGGTGAGCAGAAGAGACTCAAAAATAACTCTTCTTACAGACCCCAAACAGTAGTAAATTTGGTTAAACCTAATGAAAAACTATATATATTTGAATTATTACAGAACAGGTCAAATAATATATAAAAACTTGAAGTCTTAAATCCAGCAGTTATTCAGAGTAGAATAAAACTGCACCAGTAAATATATCCAAATATCAAAGAAAGTGCCATTTCATTTTCGAAAAAGACAGCACAAGCAAAACATTTAACATTAGTTTTGAAATTTTAAGACATATATACTGTTCAAAAAGTACTGTGGTTGGATTATGTTTTTAGTTAATGTGATGATCTTCACCTGTGTGAGGAACTGACTTCATACATCCACTAAAACTCAGCAAAACACAAGCTGATCAATAGACACTGAACTAAAACAATGGACAGAAATTAGTTCTGAGAAAAGTAGGTAGAATTTAAGAGCAGGAATTTAGTAGCTATCTATTGCAATGACATTCAAACACTTTTAAATATGTAGTACTTTTTGGAGCCATTGGATATGCAAGTATATCACTGGCATGCATTGTTCAGCTTTCTGTGCACTAGTTTATCAAGATACAAGTAGCATTTTTCAAATCATATACAAAATAGCTCAAAATGTCCCTTTTAAACAGTAGAAATGCTGAACTTACCCATGTCTGTAGGCAGCGGTGCTGAGCTTCAGTGTAATGCCACAGACTGCTCTCACAGTCTCCTACACAGTGAACACAGACTCAAAGACCAACCTTAAGAAACAATGTGTCTTTTCAATGGACTGGCTCAGAGTTCAAGGAGCAGACTGACAGGGCCATGATGCAGAAACATTTCAAAATGTTCCCTTAAAATAAGTGCCTCTGATTTGCATTGTATCAGCAGCTTTAAGATGCAAAGTGTTTGATTAAGAATTACAGGCCACTTTTAGCTCAGTTATAAACAGAAGAGAATTTACCTCATTCTGTGACCAAATCAATTTCTGAGTGTTAAATTTTAATTTTACTAAAAGTTTAATGTGTTTGTAATTTTTATTTACCTAAATTTTAGTTCAGCATGAGACTGTTTGTAAACTTTAGCCTATAACTGTGGGAAAAAGGTAGTGCTAATGAGCTAAAATCTTCTGTGTGTATTCAGACTACATTCGACTCACTGCTGACCTCTAATGTTCACACGTGAAAGTGTTTTAGAGCGCCTTCATTAGATTAGAAGCAGTGCTGGTTCCAAATTACACGACAGAATTTGTAATTAGTAATGTAATACATTACATTGCACATTTAAGGCAATATAATCTGACTACATTTTGATTACTTTTGACCTAAAACTCGTTTATCACATTGAGTGAATTTACATGCACGTTCTTAACCCGATTATGCTAAATAAACCAACAATGCACGTGGTCATGTAAACGCGTTTACCAGTTTTCCTTTATCGGAGTAAGGTCATAAATGGCTTAAAAGGATAGTTCACCCAAAAATGAAAATTTGATGTTTATCTGCTTACCCCCAGGGCATCCAAGATGTAGGTGACTTTTTTTCTTCAGTAGAACACAAATGATGATTTTTAACTGCAACCGCTGCCGTCTGTCAGTCAAATAATGAGAGTGAATGGGAACTTCTACTATAAGAGTAAATAAAACTTGCTTAGACAAATCCAAATTAAACCCTGCGGCTCGTGACGACACATTGATGTCCTAAGTCACGAAACAATCGGTTTGTGTGAGAAACCTAACAGTATTTATATAATTTTTTACCTGTAAAACTCCACTATGTTGTGCGTTCAGCATTCGGTTAGTGATGTCTGATTGCGCTCTGACAACGGCATTGATGTCTCGCGCATATACTTCAATGAGTGCAAGACATCACTTCGGCTGTCAGAGCGCGATCAGACATCACTAAGCGAATGCTGAACACAGTTGGACATAGTGGTGTTTTAGAGGTAAAAAATTATATAAATACTGTTAGGTTTCTCGCACAAACCGTTCATTTCGTGTCTTATGACATCATTGTGTCGTCACGAGCCGCAGTGGTTAATTTGGATTTGTCTATGGAAGTTTTATTTACTCTTATAGCAGAAGTCCCCATCCACTCCCATTATTTGACTGACAGACGGCAGCGGTTGCAGTTAAAAATTATCATTTGTGTTCTACTGAAGAAAAAAAGTCACCTACAACTTGGATGCGCTGGGGGTAAGCAGATAAACATCAAATTTCACACAAAAAATAAAAATTCTATCATTAATTACTCACCCTCATGTCGTTCCAAACCTGTAAGACCTTCATTCTTCTTCAGAACACAAATTGAGATATTTTTGATGAAATCCATGAGCTATCTGGCCTCCGATAGACTGCAACATTATTACCACTTTCAAGGCCCAGAAAGGTAGTGAAGACATCATTAAAATAGTACATGTGACTACAGTGATTCAACCTTAATGTTATGAAACGACAAGAATATCTTTTGTGTGCAAAAAACAAACAAAAATAACAACTTTATTCAACAATATCTTCTTTTCTGTGTCAGTCTCCTATGCTATTCACATAGTAAACACAGTGCAGCGCTTCCGGGTTCTACGTCAGAACATCCGTGTCGTGGTTAAAATAGCTGATTTCTCTGCATTTAAACATTGTTGGAAATGTTTAGGGTAATTTAAGTGCACAAGTAAACAAAACATTGTTCTAGTAGGGTGACCAATGTATCCTTTTTCCGGACATGTCCTGGTCAGGATTTCTAAATTGCCTAAATGTCCCAGTTTTGTTTTCATACTTGCTGAAGGTAGTATTTGAAAAGTAATTTGACCAATAGCGTGCAGGCATTGTACATAATTGACCAATTGTGGCTTGTGAGAAGGCGGGATCTACAGAGAACTGTCAAAGCATTGCAAATACGACATCATTTTAATGCATGAGGACTGTCAACAGGAACAGTAGCTTAATGGGAATGTGGGGGCACCGCGATGCAACCACAAAGGGCACTTTCACTTTTGCGATCAAAGTGGCAGGGGCCCAAAACACTTGTTAAAAGTGAAAATGATTTCTGTAAATGCAGTGATCAGATGGTGTGTCTCAGTATTCAGTGATAGTCACATGACTAGTATCTGGTCTATGTGTGCAATTATTCCATGAACCTGGAAGAACTTTAGTATAAGTAGAAAATAAAATGTAGGTAGAATCAATGAATTATGAATAATTTATTGCCACTGTGAGAATAACATAATCATGTAACCAATAAAAAGTAACTATAGTCGGATTATGAGTATTTTAAAATGTAATGTAATCTAGATTACATGTAATCAGTTACTACCAGCACTGATTAGAATATATAGCAAATGCTAGTGAAAAAACAAACAATCATCAATGTTAGTGAAATTCATTCTTTTGCGTTATTGAAAAGTGTTCATTCCACTGTTCACATAGTTTTGTTGTGGCAACAACAGAACATCATAGCATTCTGAGGCCATAACATATTAACTTGTGTGAATGTGAGTTAATTAGTACCAGACACGGTGCTATTTTTTGTATACTATGGCAGTGTCATATTGTTTTTGAAATATGTTGAGGTAAAGACCTGAAATATACCAAAAAAAAAAAAAAAAAAAAAAATAGTAGGCTAAATGGTAATCATTCAGTACTATGGTAATACCATTTGATATCAATCAACCTTTCCCAACACAGAAACATAGTAAATCTTTCTATTGACTCATTTATTTAGAACATTAAATGAGAGATGATTCTGTTTTTATTGTTTGCAGGTAAGTAACATTTTCTGCTTTTGGAAGATATGTTGTCCTGTGGGCTCATTTGATCTATTAATACTTACTGAGGGCAGATCAAATGTGTACAAACAGTAAAAAGTATTTAACATGCTATTCAGCTATTTGACAGTGGGCATAAAAAGTGGAAGGATGAAAAACAGATTGGGGCGTATAAGGAAGAGGAGCAGCAACGGATATTGATGTAATTTGAGAATAATCTGTGAAGCATTTTTCTAACCTGTATGCGGAAGTTTTTATTTTCATTTACAAGATTAAGTTCTCATATCTTCTTAGCTATTCGGGAAGTGCTTTCCCATTCCACCTTCATACATCCATCCTGCCCAAACATGCCTTTTGTTTTTTTGTCACTGACAAAACCCTGTCATGTCTGCTACACTTCTTGGGAACTGTTTCTTTGTCACAGTATGATTGTAGTGTTTTCTGTTGTATTCTGTAGTTTTCTTTCAAGATTTCATGTGGTGCTTGTAAGACAATGTCTTTCATCTCTGTTTGTGTCCAAATCACCTGCATTCAAAATACAATCATTTACAGTTTCCTCATTCCATGCATGTTTAATGCATCTCTGTACCTCCTGAATGGGAGAAAGGGACTGTTGGCAGTTAGAAAACCCACGGGTATTGAGATTTTCATAACCTTTCTCAGGAGGTTTCTCCATAGCATTAGCTATCAAACAGTATTTAAACCGCATGCACTGTTAGTCACCATAAAAAAACATTTGTTGATTGTATGCTTAGAGATAGGGCATTAGAGGATATTTGAATTTCGATGAATCTACTTTAACCTTTACTCTACTTTAATTTGGACAATCCCCACATTTTGCATCCTTAATGTGACATATTTCTGAGTGAAACATTACATTCACAGAAAAAAGGGGAAGGACTTGATTTTATCCATCAGGAATTGACTGGAAAAGTGGCCGTTTTATAATGTGTAAGCCTGAAAGTTATCAAGGACGAAGGTCACCCACATGGAAAGAACCTATATGTGGATATATGCGCATATATGAAACCTATATGCAGTGTATATGCACATATAGGCAAAATTGAGGTGCATATATGTGCATACAGGAAATATAGGTCTCCTGTATTGCTTCTTCATATCCACATATAAGCCCTATACATACAAGATATGTCTTCTATATAGCTAATGGCAGGATCTGGTCATTTTGTAGTTCATATCTAATTTTTGACTGTCATACATGATGCCTAGCTCATATTTTCTATTATCAAGGCAAAAAAATTATGCAAGAACTTAAGTATGTGCAAACACGTGAAATTGGTCCCACGTGGAAAAAACCTATATAAATGTATATGTTTCAATATAGGTTTTGATATAGGTTTTTAATATATGTGACACATATAAAATTGGCTGTTTTCCTATATTATGTGTACATATAGTATGTGTGTATATATATATATGTGTGTATATATGTGTATATATATGTGAACATATATATGTGTGCATATATGTACATATAATATAGGAAAACGGCCAATTTTATATATGTCACATATATTAAAAACCTATATCAAAACCTATATTGAAACATATACGTTTATATAGGTTTTTTCCACGTGGGCAAGCTCACTCTCAAGAACATCTCAATGTATCCCAATGGTAATGCTTCTTTATCCTATAATGTATATTTATTCAGCCTTCTGTGTTCATTTCATTAACATCAACCAGCATTATGGATTTAATTAACTATACTGCCAAGATTTGAGAAAGCTGTGATGACTAAAACAATGCCTAAAATGTTATTTGGCCTTTGTTGAACATGAACTAGAATTTGTAGTCAATGGTTTAAATCAGCATAACAGATAAAAACGGTTATATTGTTTCATGATCTAGACAATGGTTCTGATTGCAGACTGCAGGCATCAACACAACCTCTCATAAACTCACGGCGACATGAAGAGGAGAAACATGAGAACAATCCAAACAAGTGCATTTTTCTTCCTGCAAGACTGCACCTGTAAATATTTTCATTTCACTTCAATCAATGTCACACCATTGCTGACTAAGAATAAACAGAACACAGTCCTTAAGTGCAACAATCTTTATATTTATCTATTACGCTTAAATTTGCATAAGGTAAAAACACATCATCCTGGGAAAAGGAAGCAAGTATCTCAGACATAGTAGGCCAAACTAATGAACTCATACTAATATATTTAGTTTTATTTATTCTAGTCGTACTATGATATTACTATTATAATTCTAATCGAGAAGTATAATGCTAACCAAAAATCAAAGAATACTATTTACAGGTTATCAAAACTTTTGTCATACTTTTATACATAACTGGTATATCTGCAAAGCCCTTGCTTTAGTTCAAAGGCTTCAGTTCACAGAGATTTCCAGTTTCCCATGCATTCTTTTTTTTCACTTTCCTTTTTGTGTGTTTGTGCTTCATAATCATCACTACAACTGCCAGAAGAACACAGCCTGATATGAGCATAAGTGCCAGGCCACTGAGAAAAAAAACAAGCCAGGCATTTGATTCACCTCTGCAGTCTTTGAGCGGCATCGGAGGTGGCAGTGTCGCCGGCAGGTATTCTGGCACGGCGTTCACGTGACATTTTTCCCGAGTTTCGTTGACCAGCAGGTTGACCCACACGGTGGTCTGCAGCGGGTCTGGCTTTCCTCCATCGCGAATGACTACGAAGAGGTGGTGCATGCCGTAATCCTCGCTGCGCAGATGCTGGACCAGGGTGATGTTTCCTGAGTGCTGGTCAATCTGGAAGGGGCTATGGAGAGCCGGTTCACTTGCAACAATTTGGTAAGTGATGTCCGAATTCATTCCTGAGTCCTCATCAATGGCGTAGATCTTTGTTATCATGCTCCCTGCTCGGGTGGCTGGAGATATTGTCTGACAGGAGAGGTTGCTGCTAGGAAGAAGGACCTTGGGTTGATTATCATTGACATCCTCAACAAAAACGGTCATTTTCACCGTAGTGGAAAGAGCCGGTCTGCCGCCATCTGTGGCTAAAACCAGAAGCTCATAGCGGTCCTGCTTCTCACGATCGACTTCACCAGTGCTGCGGATTGATCCTTGCGCCAGGTCTATGGCAAAAGGGACCTTTTCATTTAAAATCCGCACATCCACTATTTTGCCGTTGTCTCCTTCATCAGTATCGCTTACTGTGACTTTCCCAACTTGGGAAAGTCGTGGAAGGCTCTCAGACACAAAGAAATAGAAATGTGGGGTTGAAAAGGCCGGTGGATTGTCATTCAGATCCAGTACGTTTATGGACACAATAGCAGAGCCCTTCTGAGAAGGATCGCCGCCGTCCCGGGCCAGAACAGTCAGTTGGTATCCGTCCTGCTGTTCTCTATCCAAAGACTCTGCTACCGAAATCACACCCGTCTCTTCGTGAATTATGAAAGGTCCCCCATTTGTAAGCCTGTACCTTACTTTGCCAAACTGATGACTGTCTGCGTCGGTAGCCTGGACTTGCAGCAGAAACACACCAGGAATGTTGTTCTCCTTGATGTCCTTTTCATAGTGTGTTTGATCAAACATTGGGGCATTATCATTCACATCTTCAACCACAACTTTGATCACTTTCCTTCCGTGCAGGCGTGTGCCGTGAGGATCAGAAATAACAACTGTAACATCATACTCGCTGCACATCTCAAAATCTAGAGGTTTTGATGTTAAAAGCAAAAAGCTGCCTGCTTTTGGTTTCAAAGAAAATGGCATGCTGTCTGCTTCTAAGGACAGAGTACCTTTATCACTAGAGGTGTCTTCTAACTCCAAGAGGGCCAAGACAGTGGGGGGCTCGTTCTCTTGTAACACGATCACTTGGTTTTTATTCTCTGCGACAAACCTGATCTTTATGGTCGGCTCTGGACTCGTCACTGGCTGAATGTATATGGTTACCTGAGTTTGAGCAGGGGGGCAAAGTGGGCTATTCGCAAAGACTTTCAACACGTGCTCCTCAGGACTGTCAACCTCCACGTCAACAGCTAAGCTGATCAGGCCTGTAAGTCCATCCATGTGAAAGAGCGTTTTGGCCCTGTCTGATATCTGACGGCTGAAGGAGAATGTGATCTGGGCATTTTGGCCCAGGTCTTTGTCTGTGGCTTTAAGCTGTGCCACCGCAGTGCCCTTGATTCCTAATCCTGGCACAATGGCTGTGATAGGGCTATCAGCGTCAAACTCTGGGCAATTGTCATTAACATCGGTTACAGTTACATTGAGAATAGCTGTAGCGCTAAGTGGCACTGAACCTCCATCTACTGCTACAAGAACCAAGAAGTGGTTTTCTTGAGTTTCCCGGTCCAGTTTTCTTTGTACCACCAGCTCAAGTTCATACCCATCTTGTCTGATGCCAAAAAAGCCATCGGAGCCTTCTAAATAGTAATGTATCAAGCCATTGTTGGCAAAGTCCTTATCATGGGCTTGGTCATCCAGTGGAAAACCCGTCCCATTTGATGCATCTTCAGGTATGCGTATATGAATCTCATCCCTTTCAAAAATAGGAGCGTTGTCATTAATATCATCCACAACAATTGTTATCAGCACAAATTCAGAATGACTCACGACTGCAGTGTTTGAAAAAGTACAGTCCCTATCCTGATGTGACGGACACAAGGTCTCTCTGTCTATGTGCTTTTTAGTGAACAGATCCCCTGTGCTTTCGTCCACTCTGATGTACTCATCGAAGAGCTGGTATGGAGCCGAGTAGTTCCTGCTTAGACTTCCGATCTTAATGCCTGCTTCTTGCTCCTCCAGGATGGTGAAACGAAGTGCATGGCTTTGGATTTGCCCTGCAGATGCCAAGAGAAGCACCCACTACAAAAAAAGAGAAAGGATTACTACTTGGAAGAAAGCAACACCCTTCTTTCCATATAAAAGTTTAACCACTCTGACTCTGGAGTTAAGTGTGTAATCCTTAACCACCAAGCCAGTCTTTTTTTCTGCTGTTGAATGCGTTTTTGCACAGGCTTTATTGTAGACTTATATGTTCCAGCAGCCAGAGATTTAACTTTAGAATATATAATCTGAACTAAGCTTGCCAAATGCCTGCATACTTTCCATGAACAGGCCACAAAATAGGTCTTGAATTCTTAAAAATGAATGTATCCCCCAACAATGAATCAGTGAATTTAGGTGCTTACATTTCAGAAAATCATCTTCTTCCACAAGTTAATTATTTTATTAAATCAAATTATATAAAACATAATTAATATAATTATAAAAGGTTTGTCATTTTTGACTATATTGTATTTACAGTAAATTTTATGATTTAATATATATGCCTACTCGAAATAAACATTAAACATTCAAGGTTAAACATTCTAAAGGAAATAGCAGGATGGCATATTTTCACTTAGAAGGGGCTTAAAGAGTTCGGCAGCAAATTTATGCTTGATAAGCATTTATTTCCCCATTAATTAATTATGTTTACAATCGTTTTTAATATTATAACTACTAACAGTGTTGAATAGTTAAGCTTGAAAACTGCATGATATATAATAAATACATAATATCTAACATAGCTCTCTTAAAACAAACAAACATGGGATTTATGCCTTTTTTTTGCTTTTTTTTTTGAAAAAAAAAAGAAGAAAAAAGTAATGGTACACCAATTTTTGGAAAGTGCCAGCAGCACATTTTTGAGTAGGCTATAGACTTTGACCCTTTAAACATTTCCATGTATCCAGTCTGTCTATTTGAAACTAACAAATGAAATATGAAACAATATTAACAAACAAAAACCTCACCTGATATAGCTACTGCACACTGAATGCAGACTGACTGACTGACTACTGTGGACTTTACCATAGTGTAACGCCTGACAGACTTGGCGTTCAACGCCAAAATACGTGGAAATTATTCTTTCTGGAAATATAAGAATAATACCGAGTAATGTAGGCTACTGTACATGACACTGACCTGTAGTATAGTCCAGTTCATCATGTGGTGGTGTTGAGCGGTCCATTCTTCAAGAACATGTTGAGCTCTGTGAGCATGAGAAGAACTCGCGTGAAATGCGTCGGGGCGGAAATATCACCGTACCTGTGCTACAGGTGAGCAGCTCTAGATTAACACGATTATTCAGCCATTGGCTGAAAGGGAAAATACTGGTCTGACGGGATGTTTTTCTGGGCGAATGCGTTTTAATGATAGATGAGTCGCGGTTAAGGATTTTTCCCCATTCAACACTAAGGACTCTGTAATGCTTTATAATAATATATACTCTCAAAATGATAATAAGAGAGATTATAGTAGTTATAGCTTTTCTTTTCAGTTGTTGACGTTCAGTTTTGCTTTTCTGAACAAAATGAAATTTGAACTATAATTAATTCAAAACAAAAATGCACTGTTATATTTGTATTACTGCTATGTTGACATTTGGCTCATCTGTCTCAGTGACGCCATCATGAGGGCACCAGTGATATCACTTTATCTGATGTCTCTCAGCTACTCTAGCCACATAGTTTAATAGGTCTATTATATTAATATTTTGTAAGTCAGCATCATTTTTTTTTATGGTGTATGATAAAACTACTGAAAAATGAAAAGCCACAAAAAAGGTGATATGCATAAAATATTAAAAAGTTGGCTACAATGAATATAAGAATGATAACAGCCCTTACAAAAACACCACAGTAACATCAGTTTCCGCCAAAATAATTGCCAGCTGTGGTAACTTGACAGCCACTGTCATAAAGAAATGACAGAAAGATTCGTCTAGTTATAGTAGCACAAATAATTAGCACTTAAAGAGGAACTGCATTTGGGAAATTCTTAAAGGTCCATAACTGTGCTCTAAAACTGGGGTAGTAGACTGGAGTGGTCGGAAATATTCTTTCTCTCGTTCCGCATGTGACGTTATGTGTAGGCGTCGGGGGAAATTTCACCCATACCAAAGTTTACCGTGACCAAGGAGACAAAACCGTGTGCTGGGTGGAGTCTATATAAATACGTATGCGAGAACCCACCGCATTAATTTGAGAATCAGTTCACAGGACTATTCACAGAAAACCACAGGATGTGTACAGCAAATACTTCTGGTAAGCTTTTCTTGTATAAAATTTCACATGCCACATTATTTCAAATGTGATGTATATATTAAGGAGAGTAGATTTATTTGAGTTTATTCATTTTATTTATTTACAGTCAAGTAGACATCAGTCATAAATAGTGTAAAATGATTTCTCAGTATTTGGCTCTGCAATTATTGTATTAGAGTTGGATTTGGAGCTGGGAGACTTGCTGCAGGAGTTTAATGATGTTGTGAAGCAGTTGAGCTCTGAAAATGTGCTGAGAGATGTGAAGAGACACACAGGATTGAGTGATGGAGACGATTCAGACTATTGTAAGTACACTACCTGGTAAACTCGAATGTACATACATACTTTACATACAGAGAGGGATGTCTTTTCATGTACTAGCCTACTTAAAATATAGTAGATGGTTTCCTCATATTTCTCTATCACCACTCTTTATCTAAAGAAACTTTTTTAGTACAAAAGATAATAGTATTTTCTGCTTTTATCAAACACACACCCACGTTCTAAATGAGGACATTCCATAGACTTCAATAGCTTTAATAGCTAATTATAATTAACACAGACTAGCTTTAAACATAAAAGAAAAATTGTGAACTTTTGAAAAACAAAACATTGTCTTTATTGTTACTGTAGCTCACATCTGTGGACAGTCTTGCCCCTTTCAAAGACATTACAACCTGACCCGACCCACACAGACACTTTCTAGGGCTTTGCTTTGTGATTCATAGATTATGTAAAAGAATAAATGTATTAGTTAACCTTTGATCTTACGAAAGCTTTATTCTTGTGATATCAATACCCTTTAGCACCTCAACCGCCCTGTAGTTCACTTGCATTCACGTGTATGAGGCACACATTAATCCTTTTCTCTCTTTTCAGGTAGTGAGGCTTCACTGGTAAACAGTTTAAATGCAAGTCAAGAAGAGCTCAACATTGCAAGCATGACCACGGCACAAAAAGGTATTAACATAACGACTCCCAGCAGATAGCCATTACATTTACTAAACAAGCCTTAATGGCTTTTCCTCCCATGGCTCTAACCGCTGTGTGCTGTTTCTACCCATCTTATTGTAGTCTTTGTTTGTGGATTGTACTGCTTTGATGCTACATATCTGGCTACAAAATGCATGATGGAATTGAATATGATAATACGATAGAGACTCAATCACTCAGTTTAGGATGATCTATATGCATGCGTTTTACTAATTTTGTTGGGTTTTATAATTTTTTATTAATTTTAAGGGAATAAAATTTAGTAGGGAGTCTGGGGACATGTCCCTACAACAATATCCAGCAATAATTTTGATCAAACAATTATATTTATATATAACCACTGTTGTCAAATTGTGTCTTGTGGCATTTATTTAACTTTTAATTGCCCAGGGTCTCACTGAGATTAACGACCTCTTTTACAAGTAAGCATAAATAAGATGAAGATACATTTCTATAGCTCTGATTGTAATTTCGTTCACACCTGAAATGGGTCAGCTATAGTAAATAGTATGTTAGGAAACTCCACTCATTCAAGGAACGCAAGTGTTTAAAACCTTCTTTACTTTCTGCTGTTAGACTGAATGCCAACTTTTTGCTGAAATATCCACCAAATTAACAACGACACTGAAATAAGAGCTTTTATGAAATAACTGCCTACCAATGTCGAATTCAAACCTATGCCCTTGGTTTATTATAATCTTTTTAAAACCATTTGAAAATGTGGCATTTTTTTATGCATAGAGAATTTCACCCTCTCTATTGTTTTGCTTTACGTAATTCAGAGGGTCGCATTTCTTTCTGGCTGGAATGTTCCACAGGAAATGCCAGTGCACTTCGCTGCATTTCCACGGAGTCTGTAGCATTCCAGTGTGCTCACGTCTTCTGTCTCTCTCTCTGCTCTTTACAGCAAGGCTCGGGGACACCAGCGACCTACAGAGCTTCATTGATAACCTGGATAGAGAGCTTGCAGGTATAAAAACAGCTTGGTTGCATTTAAGTCAAATGTTATATTAAAATTGAAAATGCAACTTTATCACTCTTTAGAAGAAAAGTTTCTATATAAAACTTCAAATGAGTCCATCAGGAGTGCTTTTATGCGGTTTATTTAATGTATTTAGTTGTAATGAATTAATTTTGTTTAAATTAATTTTTAATTTTAGGAGACAATACATACGTAAACATATGTTAAAATGAACATGAACTAATATTAATAAATACTGTAGAAGTGTTGTTAATTCTTATTTCATGTCAACTAAAGTAGTTAACTAATGTTAACTCATGAAACCTTATTGTAAAGTGTTACCAAATATCGAAATTACTGGTTAAAGTTTAGGAATTTTTCTCCTTAAATATAACTTTTTTGTTTCTTTTAAAACTCTTTTTAGAGTTTTTTAATTTCTCTATAGAACCTCATTGGAACTTTTTTTCCGCAAGAGTGTATTTTTTGAAAGCATGGCGTGTGGCATCATGATATTTACAATTAATCAGAATGTAGAATTTTATTAATCTAGATCAAAACACCCTTAAATATGGAAGCTTGTTCTCGCCACTAAATTAAAAATATAAAAGTCAGAATTGCGTGATATAAAGTCAGAATTGTGAGATATAAAGTTGCACTTACAACTTTTTTCTCATAATTGCGAGTTTTTAACATGCACAATTCTGACTTTATAACTCACAATTCTGACTTTATAACTCACAATTCTGACTTTATATCATGCAATTCTGAGTTTATATCTCGCAATTCTGAGAAAAAATATATAGAGTCGATATAAAGTCAGAATTGCGTGATATAAAGTCAGAATTATGAGATATAAACTCAGAATTGCGAGAAAAAAGTTGCGAGAAATTGTAAGATAAAAAAATCGCAATTACCTTTTTTATTTTTTATTTCATGGCAGAACAAGCTTCCATACTTACGGCCTGTTCACACTGAGGATGATAACTATAACGATAACAATAAAGATATAGTTTTAAAAATCATTCTAAATATAAAAGAATAGCAGAGTCCACATCACAACTATAACAGCACAGAGAAATTATATTGTTGAAATCACTTTCAGAGCATTTTTTTTCTAGCTAATGAACAATAAAAAAAATTACAGCCAATCAGAATCCACCAGATTTTAAAGCGTTTGAGCATTTAAAGTGGTAGACGACAAAACAGCAGTGCGTTTCGAATAAATCAGAACGTTATCATTCTTGGTGTAAAGTATGCTTGCCCAACCGCAAGTGTGCGATAACAAACCTCAGTGCCCAAGGGAACTATAGAGTTACTTTCATATGTCTCTGCCATATAACTGGATATGTTACCTATTAGTAGATAATGTAACAGAAAACAATTGGCATTACACACCAACACCCATTATCTTGTTTGTCACATTGTGCTCAGTGATAGACCGACAATCTATTATAACATCATTCTTGACAAATACAAGTAAAATGTTCATCAGTGCGATAATGTTAATCTGCCTATTGCCAAATTACTAACAAAAGGCCAGTGGTTTAACAGCGCTCACTCCCATCATGCTCCGCTATCAGTGGAGTGACAGTCATGAATCATAACTCCCCAGACTGCAAATCCATGATACCTCACTCCCCTGACCCATGCTGTCACAATCTTATCTGTCTGACAGAGATGTGAGCTGACAGGACACACGTGATCAGAGAGGACGGACCACGTGCGCTGAGCACCTGAAGAGCTGGCATTTAGAAAACCGCAATCTCTGCCTTCACACAAGGATATTATGATGAAGAAAACAGCTTCTTTTTCCTCCCTTCACTAATGAAATAGAGCTCACAGTGTCTTTGTAATTTGTCAAGACTGTTTGGACAAACTTCCAAGTTTCTCACTAGATATTTTATTTTATAAATAATTTCATATTTTATATGAAAAGCACAATTTCTTTTAAGTTATGAAGACTTGTTGATAAATAGCTAGTTTTTAAATTTTTTATAAAGATTGTAAAAATATCAGTGTTAAAATGTGTATTGTTATGTTAATTTTACCTTGTAAATATTTTTTTTAATAAAAGGTTTTTGCAATAAAAATGTATGAAATGGTTTTTAATTGTTTTCTTCATTTCTTATATCAGGAACTAAAAGCATTTTATGTAGGGAATAACTACATCATAATTATTTAGGGTAATTGGGTATGTCTGTCAAAAAAAAAGAGCTTATTTGTCATGAAAATCAAGTCAGTGCAAAAAATCTAAATAAAATTAATTTATTTAGACAAAACATTTTTAATTTGACTTGATTTTACATTGAAATATAACAATATTGCAATATTCACCTAATTAACTATAAACTAGAGCTGGGCATTGACAAATTTCAGGATTTAATGTGATTTCGATTCACAAGCTTGTGATTGACTTCGATTTAATATCAATTAATTGGGGCATATATTCGGTACAGTACATGCCAAATTTCCTTATAAGGAAAAAAATGCTGTAAAAAATGCAACTAATGCTGTAAACTATGGGAATCCCAGTTGGTACATCACTTAAATTTAAATTATACACAAGGAAGTTTTTTTTTTTTTTAATATATAATAATGTTATAGTAATACATTTTTAATGGCTTAATTCTGTTTCTACTTGTTTTTTTAAAGGTGCAGTGTGTACATTTTAGCAGCATCTAGCGGTGAGGTTTAAATTGCAATATATATAAGCTATGGTGGCCAACACAGGACAAAAATGTTGTTGTCTGAGACAGAAGAGAGTAGCCAGTCAAGCAAATGCACTCTGTAGAGCAGTTTGTCCATTTAGGGCTACTGTAGAAACATGCCAGCGCAAAATGGCATGTAAGGAGACCCGTGGTGTATGTAGATAGAATTGGCTCATTCTAAGGTAATAAAAACAACAGTTTATTATGTAAGGTCTTTATACAGCACTGAAAACATAGTTATGTATATTATATTGCATTTCTGTCAATAGATCCTCCTAAAATGTACACATTGTACCTTTTAAATATAAACATTAAAATGGTGGCTGTCATACATGACAGATTTATTCAAAAATACATAACATTTTAAAGAACAGGAAAAGTAAAAATACAATAAATAGTGAATAAATCAGTCAAAATGCTGCTTTCTGGAGATAATTTTTCTAGATGACTAACTTGGTCACTAAGCCTGCATGGCTTTTTTTTTTTTTTACATGAAATTGCTTACAAGCAATGTCTTTTTGTGGTTTAAACACTGATTGAGCGATTGCATGAGACATGATACTGATTTCTGTTGTACTGTATCTTTCAACATACCTTCTGATGTTCATTCATGTTTCTTTCGAGCTGTAACTAATAGTAAAGCTGCTGCTTCGCTTGAACTGAGGCGCTACAGCGATCTGTCACGACACTTAAAAGAGAGCCAGAATGGTATTTATTGCTTGAATTTCATAATAAAATTGAAGAAGGCTGAGACTTTGTTTCATATCATTAGTAACAAAGCACAAAGCTTATTGCGATTTATTGAGTGGGTGGTGCTACACGCATCAACTGAAAAAAGCACAGACTGAAAGATTTATTGGGATTTAAGAGTATAGAGTATATTTAAAAAATTGAGATATCTTTAACCCAAATTGAGAAATTTTTAACCCAGTCCTACTATAAACTCTAACATAAAGTTCTTGCTTGACCGTATGCTGTATCTCAAATACATTATCTAGTTGTAGTACATCTTTACCACTGTAGCTCTCAAAAACCATCTCAGTTTAGAAAAGGAAACAGATTCATCTAGAAGCCCTGCAGTTGATGAAAGAGGAAGTTGTCAGTTGCACTGCAAGCGAAACCAGCACTATTTTTTTTTCTAGTTTGTGGTATTGTTACAAGAGAGAATGCACTTGAAATGCATGAATATCATTGCATTAGAGAAAATATCGAACAGGATGCATACTATGCTTGTTTTCTTATGGTTTGACGTCTGTGATTTTTTAATGTGTGAATATTAAAATTCTTCCAGAATTTACTCTAAATTTACCCCCCAAACTTGTATGATTTTTCTTCTTTGTGGAACATAAAATATAAATAACATATTTAAAAGAATGTTGGTAACTAACCATTTTGATTTTAAATCAGATTTTATATTTTTAGGTGAACTAACCCATTAAGTGTCCAAATAATTTTAGTCTAAACTAAAATTTGCCCCTTCCTCTTTTCCACAGGGTACTTCATTTTTATAACTTTATTTTTAGCAGATTGTAGTCTCATATATTACATAATGGAGCAGATGTTAGACATTATGAAGCATTGCATAAGTAAAAGTAGTTCTTATGGTCACATTGGAAACTGGGCAGGAGAGTTAATGGAAAGAGGAAGTTCAGAATCTCTGGTACTCTGACCTAAAGTCTTGTGTGGTTTGAGGAAGAATGCTTACATCATCACTGCTCCAGACTCTTATGAGAACACTGATTATTATAATAAATACACCAGGCATGTGATTATGAAGTCACCAGTGAACACATATTTAAAGAATCTGAAACTCCGTCAGAAGCAGCCTTTTTGAAATTGCGTTATTTTAGGTCCATAGTCCTGATCAGAATAAAATATGGTTAACACTTTACAATAAGGCTCATTAGTTAACATGAACTAATTATGAACTGCACTTCTACAGCATTTATTAATGTTTAATTTCAACATTTCCTAATACATTATTAAAATCAAGAGTTGTATTTGATAACATTAGTTAATGCACTGTGAACAAGTTTATGAACAGCTGTATTTTTATTAACTAACATCAACAAAGATTAACAAATACAAATGCATTGCTCATGGTTAGTTCATATTAGTTAATAAATTAAGTAATGTTAACAAATGAACCTTATAGAGTGGTGCAGATATGACATCACTTTCAAGGCAAAAATGCAGAAGCAAGTTAGCATTTTAACAATTCCAGTTCCATCGTGCTGAAGTCAATGGGTTTTTTGAATGGGATTTTGGTTAAATGGCTGAATTAAGGTCTGTGGTGAACACAAGCTCAAGACACTTTCACGTTTTATTCTACGACATAAAATACATCAGTATTACCCCACTCTTTTTCTTTTTTTTAAAGCTGTTATGTGTCTTGAAAAAGGTGGTTGCTAACAAGTGGCTAAATGGGACTACAGAGGCTGTCGGCAATATTAAACGCTATCACAACAAACAGATGAGCTCAATCTGCTTTTACAGCCTCATTATGTTCATAATTGTGCTCTCATAATCTAGTTTAACTCAAACGTTCTGGGAAAATGTTTTTAGATAAAAACTGAAAGAGTTGAAAGCTAAGTCGAGCGACCGTGGTGTAGTTTGTTTATAACCTGCCTTTAGCTTTTTACTTCTGGCAACTGCATTTATGCTTCAAATTTTATAAAAGTTGTGTCATTCTATCAAAATTATCTTGATGGACAAAGCAGAGCTTGTTTTTTGCGATAATCCAAAAGCCTATGGAAAAATCCTATTGGGATTTTGTAGAGGGAACCAGTGTGATGCTAACTGCCTGTTGGCCTACAAAGTGACATCATACATGCACTACTCTATTGTAAAGTGTTACCTAAGTAATTCCATGTTTCCCACAGTGTCATGGAACACTCTGTTTGCTTTCAGACTGTGTTTGAGACAGTTTAAAGTTTTTCTGAAGACACTGTCTTTAGCTTCTGTCCTCTTATATCCTTCCTTGAGGGACCCATAATGCTCTTGGTAATAGACTCATGGTCCAAACTGACATTGCTGTTAAAACTGCAGTGTGAGTGGATGTGTTAAGGGTGTTGAGAAACGACAGTTTTGGCATCTGACTGTTTACAGCTTCCTGTGCTGGGTGTGTGAGCTGAGAAAACGATAAATAACACTTTGTCCAGTGAAAAAGAAAAAAAATGACTGATTGTGTAAACTGGGTTAGACCTTATCTGCTTGTTAAAGGGTTTGATCAGTTCATGTGAGTACAGTGGTCAAATATTAATATTATAAAGTGACAAGAATATGTTTTGTGCGCCAAAAAACACAAAATAACGACTTATTTAGTGATGGCCGATTTCAAAACACTGCTTCAGGAAGCTTCGGAGCGTTATGAATCGTTTGTGTCGAATCAGCGGTTTGGATCGTGTGTCAAACAGCGAAACTGTGACTTTGGTGGTCCTAAGTTTTATATAATATCTGTTTAACTTATAACATGAAAGTAAGGTTAATAATATAACTTAGAGAACAAAATTTTCAGTTTTACTCAAATTAGGGTGATGCAAAAATGAGTACACCCCACTGAAAGTCTCTGGAGCAAAGCTAAATTTTAGTCTACAAATGTCTAATTTAACAAGAATTCAACCACAGGTGAGTCGAATTCTTCATTACACAGGTGTCCAGCACACAGTTGACTATAAAAGGGTGTTAAAACACCTTCCCATTTCATGCTGTCAGCAATGGCACCACATGGAAGAGAAATGTCACAATACCTGAGAAAGAAAATAATTTCTTTACACCAGAAAGGTGAAGGGTACAAGAAGATCAGCAAAGCTTTACTTATCAGTCAGAATACTGTAGCAAAAGTGGTACAAACATTTATAAAAGATGGAACTGCAACCATCTCACAGAGACGTCCAGGTCATTCGCGGAAGTTAACACCTCGACAGGAGCATCTTTTGATGAGAAGGGTTGAAGAAAATCAGCATGCAAGTTCACTGCAGTTATCTAAAGTAGTAGAAAGCCAAACTGGGGTGACTATTTCCCATGACACAATACGGCGTACACTGCTGAGGAATGGCATGCATGGGCTACGAAAGAGGCCTTTCCTAAAGCCCAGGCACAAAAAAGTCAGCCTAGAGTTTGCCAGGGCCCATGCTGACAAAGATGAAGACTACTGGGACTCTATACTCTGGAGTGAGACAAAGATAAATGTTTTTGGAACTGATGGCTTCAAAACTGTATGGCGTCACAAAGGTGAGGAATACAAAGAAAAATGCATGGTGCCTACAGTGAAACATAGTGGTGGCAGTTTCCTTATGTGGGGCTGCATGAGTGCTGCTGGTGTCGGGGAGCTGCATTTCATTGATAGCATCATGAATTCACAGATGTACTGCTCTATACTGAAAGAGAAGATGCTACCCTCACTCCGTGCCCTTGGTCGTAGTGCCCTTTTCCAACATGACAATGATCCTAAACACACATCTAAGGCCACTGTTGGAGTTCTGAAGAAGATCAGGCTGAAAGTGATTCAGTGGCTCCTAAACTGAACCCAATCGAACACCTATGGGGAATTCTGAAGAGACAAGTTGAGCATCACTCTCCATCCAGCATCCAGTCTCTAAAAGAGGTCATTCTTGAAGAATGGAAAAAGATAAATGTCGCTAACTTGTTCATTCCATGCCTAGAAGACTTGGTGCTGTCATTAAAAATCATGGAGGCCATACAAACTACTAGTAGTTTTTGATGTGGGGTGTTTTTGCATCACCCTAATTTGAGTAAAACTGAAAAATGTGTAATCTAAGTTATATTATTCACTTTACTTTCATGTTATAAATTAAACAGATGTTATATTAAACTTAGTCTTGTCAACATTTTGGAAATTGTTTTTGTGTTCATTGAGATATTGTTTAAAATGTTACTTTTCAAAGGGGGTGTACTCATTTACGCTGTGCACTGTAGTAGTCCATACAAATATTTATGGCACACGGTGTGTGTATGCTCTAATCTGGTCCTTAGATAAACAGTTTTACAGCTGACAGTCCCAGATGAACCCCTGGGTCTATTTTGCATCACATCTATGAATATACAAAGAGATTTGGCTGGAATGGATGGTTGAGGATTTCAGCATGAATAGGTCCTCTACTGCTGTGACAATGTCCACCTCAGTTGATAAACAGACATATTTGCTCCTCTGCTGTTTTGAATTTCAAATAGACACTGAAGGGAATGATTCTTTATGTAGATGGCATGTGAAACAAAAGAAAACAGGTGCTTTCAAGCATCCTTCCACTAATTGCCAAATTAGAATGTAGGCAAGAAAATGAGCTTCTTGGAACCACCTCCTCAGACCCAACATCTTTGTTTACAGTGTCTTGTCATCTGTTTGATGCAATGCTTTGCAGAAGTACTCCCTAGAGATCTGCACTGTGCACGTAGCAATGATTGCATTAAGATAGGGCAACACTATGCTACACACATGATGCTTATGCAACAAAAACTGTAGATCAAGAAACAAGCCTCTATTCTCTGTTTATGCCATCCAAACCCATTAATGGTCTGCAGCCTGGGCAATTAATAAAAAACAAACAATACAAACTCATTTTTCTTCCTGGAATGAAGTGCACACAAGTTCACGCAGTTGCACTGATAGTCAGTCGAGCGGGTTCTGATCTGATCTGTCAACACTTCAGCATTAACAAAATGGGAATACTCTGAGAACAGATAAATGTATCAGCAAATGCTTAAACACACTTCCACAAAGACTGTTTGTCTGGAACAGGAAGAACAAGAAATAATCTTTTGGGTAAACTTCACTGCAAAAGAATGTTAGTATTTTGTACCCATTCCAGCTGCTTCATGTTGTCCTTTAGATTGTATATTAACCAATTAGTTAAGGCTACTATTTTTTTACAGTTACAAATAAACAATCTAATAAAGTCAGAATAACTTGTTTTCCCCTTAAGTATTTCCTGTAGTGACAACTATTCATTTCTTGACGTTGAGTTGCCAAGTATTAGATCTTAAAACAATTAAAAAAAACAAAAAAAAAAAAAAAAAAAACACTTAAAACAGTTTCACTGCCATCTGATGGCCAAAACTCACCAATACAGTTCTAAGCCATATTCATAAAAAAACGGGAATGATACACTTCTGAATAATGTTATAAAACGAGTTGAATGAAAAAATTCCAGTTTTTCTGTTGCAGGAGACTCTAGAGCAGGGGTACGCAGCCCACTTAGGGCCTCAGCAAACTTCTCAAAATGATTTGCAAACTAAATAAACTAAATATCAATATATATCTTCAACCAGGATTCCCACTGTCTAAAAAACTTAGATATATGAGGTAGCCTAATTTTAAAAGTGTGATTTCTAGGCCTGAAATGTACATGTAGAGGTGTTTTTATGCATTTCTCTTGTTAGGCCAGGCTCTAAAACTCTGTGTTGGCTAGAAATTGTGAGTAAAAATATTGAGTAAAACATACTCAACACAACCTGTATGTATGTTTTTCTGTCTTAGTGAGGACATTCCATAGGCATAATGGTTTTTATACTGTACAAACTGTATATTCTATCCCCCTACACTTCCCCTACCCCTACACCCATCACAGAAAACATTCTGCATTTTTACATTTTTAATAAAACATTGTTTAGTATGTTTTTTAAAGCTATTTTAAATATGAGGACTCATGAAATGTTTACGTCATAATAATACACGTCATTATACAAATTTGTGTCCTCATAAATCATGAAAACAAGCACACACACACACACACACACCTGGAATATTATTGTGGACAACGGGAGACCTTGCAGTCAAAACAGAACCTCTGATCTAGAGGGAGTTTTTCCTTTTGTTTGGTTTCTTTTCTTGTATGAACTGATATTCAACCCAATAAACTGTTCTGTCTCTCATTGCCTCATATTCATTCACATCAGATTACCATAGGGTGTCTAACCTCACGAAGGTATTATTATTAGATATTATGTTGCTCACACAAGATCAAGCTTAAATCACTTTAAAATGAAGGGTATGATTACACGACAATGATGTACCCTTATTCACAAACATCCACGAAAAGTAGTGAAAATGTTGTATTCTGCTAACAGGCCAGTAGTTGGCGATGTCACTTTGTAAAGAAACACTACGCGCCAATAGACTGAACACATAATACGTATGCACATGATGTTACAAATCAACATGTTCTCCAACCAATACAACCATATACTGTAGGTCGTTTGTCACTTCCCTGAAATACGACTCATAGGAGCGTTTACTAAAGTGGCGCCCCTATCGACAACAGGACACTTTCATTTTAATTAATGAAATACGACCCATAGGAGCATTTGCCGTCATTTTAATGCATTGTTCCCTTTTATCTGCATCAGGTTTCGCGTTTCGCATAGCTCAGCTGGTAGAGCATTGCAATAACAATATGCAATCATGTGATCATGCGATCCCAGGGAACATGTGTTCATAAAGTGTAAATGCACTATAAATCACTAATGGTAGGTTTAGGGATGGGGTAGGTGTAGTCATTAATAAAATTTAATTTTTGTAAATGGAAATAGGAGAAGTGGTGTAAAAAGTCCACACATTGCATTTAAATGAATACGCATTTTGATTGGTAATGACAGTCAAATGTCATTTCATGACGACAGATGTAACACGACACTGTCATTATTTTTACACCCACTAGAGGGCGCATGACTTCAAAACGTAAATATAGGTCGTAATATGGTGCTTAAAAAACGACCTATAGGGTCATTTTTTTTTGGAGTCAGTCTGTACAAATTCACATTTTGTAATTCACATGGAGATGATAACGGTATCATTTTCAAAAACGTGCACTTTGAAACCCGATTTCAAATGCTTGCATTTTCAGGCCATCAAAATGCCGTTGTTGTGTAAATGACCAGCCAAAATGCATAAAAAGATTTCTGTTCTTAGTTGAAAATGGTGTTGTGTAAACTGCTCCTTAATGTTAAAGGGTTAGTTCACCCAAAAATGAAAAAAATGGTCATTTACTCACCCTCATGTCGTTCCAAACTGTTCTTCAAAGCACAAATGAAGCTATTTTTAATGAAATTAATAATGAAAGCTTTCTGTACCTCCATTGACAGCTACACAACTACCAATTTGTCTCTTCAAAAAGTTCATAAAGAGATCGTAAAACTAATCCATATAAATCGAGAGGTTTAGTCCAAATTTTCTAAAGAGACTTGATCGCTTTATATTATGATCACTTTATATGATGAACCGATTTAGGCTTTTATGTAAGGGATAATGTATATCTAGCCGGTTGTTATTGCAGAATAAACCCAGACAGGTTGATCAGGATGCAAGGTTCTTTCATCACCCTGAAGGGGTTTATTCTGCGATAACAACCAGCTGTATGTACATTATCCTGCTTATTACACGGCTACTTGCCACATAGGTAAATAATCAGACACAAAATATTGACTTGAGTTGAAATATTTTATTAGCTCTTTAAACACAAAGCTTCCACAAAGAAAGGAGTTGCTCGCAAGCGGCAACACATGAGAATGAACCACATTGTTTCTCGCATGCTGAGCTTCCATTTACCATGACTGATGTGTGCGTTGATGAATGTTTTTATTTGAATAAAAGCTAAATTAAATCAGTTTATCAAATAAATTGTGTCTCTTCAGAAAATGTGGACTAAACCACTTAATTCATATTTTTACGATCTCTGTATGAACTTCTTGAAGTAACAAAGTGGTAGTTGCATAGACTGTCAACGGAGGGACAGAAATCTCTCATATTTCATTAAAATACTGTATTTTCATGCGTGTTTCGAAGTTTACCAAAAGTCTTAAGGGTTTCAAACGACATGAGAGTGATGACAGAAATTTCATTTTAGGTTGAACTAACCCTTTAAATTAGAAGCAGGAAACTCTGTAATGAAGTACACTGCAATGTGGGACAGTGTGAAAATAATAGCTTGAGCAGCAGAAAGTTTGGATGACTTTGACTCTTATTCTACCCCATGCTTGAGGGCCACAGAAATGCGTTTCCAGATCAGGAGACATATATTTTAGATGGGGGCTAGTTTTCAGTTTGTGAGGTCAGAGGCTAGCTTGCCATTTTCCTTCAATACATGCCATATTACTGGAGGTACAAGAGGAAATCATGTATCATTTATTAGACCTTTAGGTTTGCCAGTGGTCATGTATTTCAGAGAGCAGCTGTTCTGAGGACAAATTGTAAGCATGAATTTAAACCTAGTAAATAACGTCATGGATTTATGTGCATTCAGCCATTATGCATTTATAGAAAACTCTGTAGGATTTCTGTGATCAATGAAAACATGAAGTTAATGTAGTGCTCATCTAGTCAGCATTTACACACTTCAAATGCTATTAAATGCTTTATAGCTGGGAGCATATTTCTACCGTCTGTTCTGTAGCAGATTACTTTTTGGAATAAAAAGCACAGGGATGTTATTTTTGCATGCCAACCTTGCTCCGATTCCAAATTTAGACACATCCAAAATAACTGTAAAGCAAAATAAAGCTCATTTTTAGCTTCTTAGGATGACTAATTAAAATCAAGATGTTGTGAGAATGTATACCCGGAATAAACTAATAAAAAATGCATGTATAATATCAGTTGACCACACTGTATTCATGATTTATGAGTTACATCATCTGAACGGCACTAAGTAAAGTGAGTAAATCAAACCATATCGAATGTGTATCAAATGTGAGCTTGAACAAAACACTCTATAATGTACAGACTAACAACTACATTTTGACCACTGACATATTTTGGTTCAAAATCAACCTAGTTTCATTGGAACAGCGTGCCTCTAAATGACCGTGATTTTAACAGTAAAAGACTGTAAAAATGCTGCAGTGAAAAACTGTTAATTGGTTTACAGAAAGTTTCCGTACTATATACGGTGAATAACTGTAATAGATCTAACGGTACATTTAAAGTAATTTTTTGAAAGTGAAAAATAACAATTCATTGTAAAATTTACAGTGAAAAACCGTAGATTGACATTCCCACAATTCCCTGCGTGACACTTCACATTTGATATATTTTCGTTGAAATAACTCTGTTTCTTATTAGTTTTTCTCATTTTTTTCTAATCAGTTATGTACATTAGGGATTATGTTATGTTACATCTAATGTTGTTAAATTAATGTTTATTGCATTTTTAAAATTTCATGAATGTTACTATGATGGTGTTTAGTGTTTGTGTGAATGACACTGTGTGCACTTTCTATATGTTAGTGTTGTCCTCCTCAGCTTGTGGAAAATCTGCTTGTGATGAACTTTGATTCATCATGTGACTCTTATCACCACTGTGTTTGGTGACTGTCAGTGTATTATAAAGGTACAAAACAGATATTAGTACTTCATTAAGTTGGTAAATTAATATTATATCAGTTAAAGAAATACGTTATTTTACCATAAATTTAACAGACTTTTTTTTTTTTTTTTACGTTGCTACTGTATTTTTACGGTAAAGTTCTGGCAACCACTGCTGCCGTTTTTTTACCATAAATTTTACCGGGATTTTTTTTTACAGTGTACCTTAATTTACGCAAAACTGCAAAAACGTATCTTTACATACAATTCACTGCAGTTTCCATCTGAGCAGTAAGCTAAGATGACAACTTTAATTCCTGTTTACACAAATTGTTATGACAGGGGCAGATTGCATTTATTTTTGTGTTGTTTCCTTTCACAATACTGTGTTATGACCTCAAAACACTTTTACCATAGTGCATGATTTGTAAATTAACACGTTTTGATGTTTGCATCATATGATCAGCTCCATGTGTGCCTTTTCTGATTTAGTAAACTAGCTTGTTTACTCAACTGGTACAGTATTGCACTTGCAATGCGAATTATCTAGG
Organism: Chanodichthys erythropterus; assembly: GCF_024489055.1. NCBI lineage: Eukaryota > Metazoa > Chordata > Actinopteri > Cypriniformes > Xenocyprididae > Chanodichthys > Chanodichthys erythropterus. The sequence continues at coordinate 29,037,815 of NC_090221.1, read as the reverse complement.
TACGAGTCCCGTGAAACACGAGTCATAATAAATGAGCTCAAACACTTGTGGAAGCATTGTTGCTTCAGCAAATACGTTTAAATCTCATGTTTGCTTTTGTTAACACCATTGGTTAGCTTTAGTGTAGGGTTTAGCATAGGTGATACGTTATTTTCAAACGTGGTAGAGATTTATCATTTTATTGCCCCTCACCGGACATTTCATTTCTGAACTGTAGCAATACATATGACAACCAGTATATAAGCTGCCAGATTTACTTTGGTCTGTTTCAGATTAAACTGCACATTCTTTTAGCGCCAATTTCTGGGTATCTGACTTTAAAAGTGTCTGCCACAGGCATGTTTTTCCATTGAGCCTGAGTTGTTCAAAACACAAAGAATACACATTAAAACCACTTACTATTTAGCAAAAAAGAAAAAAAAAAAGAAACAAGAATCAAAATGTAGTTTAACTTGAGGCCAAATTCATTTCTTTTCAGTTACACACTCTATAGATGTAATTTAAAGAACTTTCTCAAATCAGCTCTAAGGCATCTGAAATTAGAGATAATGACATGATGATAATGATATGTGTTCTTCAGCATAATAGCACTGAGGTCAGGATTGTCTGTTCAGGCTATTAAATCTCACTCCATTTACTTTGAAGAAAAAAAGACAACACCATCTGAAGGTAATGAAAGAAAGAGCGGGAGATTGCTAAAGAGGCCTGGTCAGAGATATACACACTGTATAATGTGACTAACAGCAACTAATGTAGAAACCATTTAAATGGAAATAGTTATTAAATTTTTCTAAACGCCTCAGAAAGTAGCGAGATTGAATTTTTATTTAATAATAATAATAATAATATAGCTGCAAGCAGCTATTAAGGGGTCAAGAATGTGCAAAAATTCCTAATTTAAGACATTTGTTGATGATTTTAGGCAAGATGGTCGAAATACTGTACAATCACTTCTATTTTTATTTCATTGCTTATCACTTATCACCAATAGGTGGCGCAATGACATACACAAAGTTTGATGTCAATACAGCAAAGCCTTGCAGAGATACAGCCTCACATTCAGCTTGGAATCACGCCATCAAATTCATTGATACGTTAAATGATAACGGTTTTGTCGACATGGAATGAAAATTATCTGAATCAAATTTGGTGAAAATTGGACCAACAGTCTATGAGGAATTAGAAAAAGTAGGTTTTCAAAGAAATTCAAATGGCGGACAGCAAGTGTGACCGACTATGGCATGATTGGGATCATTGTTCTCGGTATGACTCAAGGAAGGACAAGGAAGTTTTCAATAAAACAAGCAAAATGAATCAAAAGCTATTATTATTTTTTAGAATCTTTGACCACAAGGTGGTGCTGTCCTGAAACTTTTTGAGTGCTTTCGAGGCATCATGCCGAAGAAACTCACAAAGTTTCATATGATACGCCAATGTATTCAAAAAAAATAGTATTTTACAACAAAATTAAAAAGGGTCAACGCCCAAAATGGCCGATATGGGAAAATTGGGTATCTCTTGACTCGGCATGCTGCACCGAATCTAAAGAGAACAGGTTTTGTGATTTTTGGCCAAATTGTTTAAAAGATATAAGCAAAAATAGCATTTTTTATATCTACTGACCACTAGGTGGCACTGTGCCGAAACTGTGCAGGTATCCTCAGGTCATAACACAACCAAATTTGGTCTGAATATGCTAAAGCATTGCAGAGATATAGCCTCACATTCATTTTGGCATCTTAAACCAAGGACTCAAAGGAAAAAAGGTTTCTACCCCTTATGGTTCAAAATGTATTAACTTTAATGTTAGTACAACTTTGGGCAGTTGGTGGCACTAGAGGGATTAATATAATACTCTAAATTTGCTGTGGTTAATGTTCAGACCGTCCTCTTCCTGTGTGCCAAATTTCACAACTTTCCTGCATACTCCCATGGTGTAATAATGATAATAATAAGGACACTAAAGATTACAATAAGTGCCTACACACCTTCTGTGCTTGGCCCCTAATAATAATAATAGGTAAAACACTTTTTTCAAGAGTGGTGATATTTCCGGTGAGGTGGATAGATGCATTTATCTTAAAATCCCAGCTCTTGGATCCTGTTTTCAAAAGAAGATAAAATCCAAACCCAAGCCTGTGTCTCATGGGAAGTCATTCACAATTATTACATCCACACATCACTCAACACACATTAGTTTTATATGACTGCTTCATTGTCTTCAATTAATATGCAACATTCAAACATGCAGTTATTTTCTTTCCTTTGCATGCAATTACCCGCAAGATCATTTTATTGTTTGTGTGCAGTCGTCGCAGTTGGGTTGGCACGGTACATAAGGTTAATAAGATTAAAATGCGCTGTTAGCTTGTCATGGTTGAGATCACTTCTTAACACCTTAGAGCATGTGCTATTAGCTCTATTGTGCATTACCTTGTGGGTGCAATTAGTGTGTATCTCCTGCACTTCCTTAATAGTCTGTTCAAAGGATACTGTAGCCCACAATGCAATACTGCAGCTCCCATCCTTCCAGTTAAGGCCCTCAAGCTCAAAAGTGAGTGCAAATCACCAACTCCCTAGTCCAACTTTGTTATTATTTCTAAAATGAACTATTATTAACGCTATTAATCATAGTTAAGTTAAACCTTTTCAACTACGATGAAATAATATATCTCTGACTTCTCTAGCTGCAGCTCACATTAAAATCATTAAGAAAAAACCTACACAAACCTTTTAAAAAGCAGGATTTTTTTGTAACCTTTTTAAAGGATTAGTTCACTTTAAAATGAAAATTACCCCAAGATTTACTCACCATCAAGCCATAGATGTACAATATTTCACAGAAGTGAGTACACCCCTTTCAGTACACATCTTTTCATGTGACAACGCTGAAGAAATGACACTTTACTACAATGTAAAGTAGTGAGTGTACAGCTTGTATAACAGTGTAAATTTGCTGTCCCCTCAAAAGAACTCAACACACAGCCATTAATGTCTATACCGGTGGCCACAAAAGTGAGTACCCAATTAGCCGTTTTCTCTCCCCCGTGTCAAGTGACTCGTTAGTGTTACAAGGTCTCAGGTGTGAATGGGGAGCAGATGTGTTAAATTTGGTGTTATCGCTCTCACTCTCTCATACTGGTCGCTGGAAGTTCAACATGGCACCTCATGGCAAAGAACTCTCTGAGGATCTGAAAAAAGAATTGTTGCTCTACATAAAGATGGCATAGGCTATAAGAAGTTTGCCAAGACCCTGAAACTCAGCTGCAGCATGGTGGCCAAGACCATACAGTGGTTTAACTGGACAGGTTCCGTTCAGAAAAGGCCTCGCCATGGTCGACCAAAGAAGTTGAGTGCACGTGCACAACATCATATCCAGAGGTTGTGTTTGGGAAATAGACGTATGAGTGCTGCCAGTATTGCTGCAGAGGTTGAAGGGGTGGGGGGTCAGCCTGTCAGTGCTCAGACCATACGCCGCACACTGCATCAAACTGGTCTACATGGCTGACGTCCCAGAAGGAAGCCTCTTCTAAAGATGATGCACAAGAAAGCCCCCAAACAGTTTGCTGAAGACAAGCAGACTAAGAACATGGATTACTGGAACCATGTCCTGTGGTCTGATGAGACCAAGACAAACTTATTTGGTTCAGATGGTGTCAAGCGAGTGTGGCGGCAACCAGGTGAGGAGTACAAAGACAAGTGTGTCTTGCCTACAGTCAAGCATGGTGGTGGGAGTGTCATGGTCTGGGGCTGCATGAGTGCTTCCGGCACTGAGGAGCTACAGTTCATTGAGGGAACCATGAATAAGCAGAGCATGATCCCCTCCCTTCGGAGACTGGGACACAGTCCCTATTGAGCGTCTGTGGGGCATCCTCAAACGGAAGGTGGAGGAGTGTAAGGTCTCTAACATCCACCAGATCCGTGATGCCGTCATGGAGGAGTGGAAGAGGACTCCAGTGGCAACCTGTGAAGCTCTGAATGAAACTCCATGCCCAAGAGGGTTAAGGCGGTGCTGGAAAATAATGGTGGGCACACAAAAAAATATTGACACTTTGGGCCCAATTTGGACATTTTCACTTAGAGGTATACTCAATTTTGTGGCCAGCGGTTTAGACATTAATGGCTGTGTGTTGAGTTATTTTGAGGGGACAGCAAATTTACAAATTTAAAATATACAGTAAAATATTAAGCTTACGCCAGACTGCCTTCCGTATTCAACTTACGAGAAAAGTGTAACGCCTTGCGCAGTTCAATATGCTTTATGCTACTTTCTACACTCAGTTACATTTTTTTTTGTAAGTTGAATATGGAAGGCAGTCTGGCGGAAGCTAGATATTTTACTTTATAACTTGTAAAATATGGATATTTTTCTCACACAAATGCATCGCTTCACTTCAGAGGGCCTTTATTAACCCCCTGGAGCTGTGTGGAATACATTTATAATGGAGGGCTGCACATTGTTGAGCTTCATACTCTTGGTTGAGTTCACTGCCATTATAAAGCTCGGACGCGTCAGGATATTTATTAAAGGTGCCCTAGAATGCTTTTTCACAAGATGTAATATAAGTCTAAGGTGTCCCCTGAATGTGTCTGTGAAGTTTCAGTTCAAAATACACCATAGATTTTTTTTTTTATTCGTTTTTTAACTGCCTATTTTGGGGCATCATAATAAATGTGCCGATTCAGGCTGCTTCCCCTTTAAATCCTCACGCTCCCCGCCCCCGAGCTCGTGACTCTATAATACATTGCATAAACAAAGTTCACACAGCTAATATAACTCTCAAAATGGATCTTTACAAAATGTTCGTCATGCATGCATCAGATCATGTAAGTATAGTATTTATTTGGATGTTTACATTTGATTCTGAATGAGTTTGAGGCTATGCTCTGTGGCTAACAGCTAACATTACACACTGTTGGAGAGATTTATAAAGAATGAAGTTTATGAATTATTATGTGTTTATGAATTATACAGACTGCAAGTGTTTAAAAACTGAAAATAACGACGACTCTTGTCTCCGTGAATACAGTAAGAATTGATGGTAACTTTAACCACATTTAACAGTACATTAGCAACATGCTAACGAAACATTTAGAAAGAAAATTTACAAATATCACTAAAAATATGTTATCATGGATCATGTCAGTTATTATTGCTCTACCTGCCATTTTTCGCTATTGTCCTTGCTTGCTTACCTAGTCTGATGATTCAGCTGTGCACAGATCCAGACGTTAATACTGGCTGCCCTTGTCTAATGCCTTGAACATGAGCTGGCATATGCAAATATTGGGGTCATACATATTAATGATCCCGACTGTTATGTAACAGTCGGTGTTATGTTGAGATTCGCCTGTTCTTCGGAGGTCTTTTACACAAATGAGATTTACATAAGAAGGAGGAGACAATGATGTTTAAGACTCACTGTATGTCATTTCCATGTACTGAACTCTTGTTATTCAACTATTCCAAGGTAAATTCAATTTTCAATTCTATGGCACCTTTAATATATCTCCAATTGTGTTCATCAGAAAGAAGAAAGTCAAATACTCCTAGGATGGCTTGAGGGCGAGTAAATCTTGGGGTAATTTTCATTTTAAAGTGAACTAATCCTTTAAGTGGTGGTTTGCAAGGTAACTATCACTATTATTATTGCACATACTCTTGAATCATGATTTGAACACTAAATTAAACATGTCTGTGCAACAGACACAAATGATACGAAATGGCATGGATTGCTGAGGAGAGATGTAATATTAGCATTCCAAGATTTCAGAATTATGGTTTATACTTGGTTGACAATATAATGGATGAGTAAAATCCCCATATTTTATCAGTAAATTAAAAGTGGTACCCAAGTCATATCTTAAGGGAGATAAAAACTTGCAACTGTGAGAAAAAAAAGTCAGAATTGTGAGATAAAAAGTCACAATTACCATTTTATTTTTTATTCAGTGGTATAAGCAAGCTTCCATATTATTTGAAAGCAATAATGTGGAAGAGAATTGCTATTGTTTGTTACTCTGACATAAATAATTAGGAATCGAATAAAACACCCTTTTGCTCCAAATTAACAGGTCCAAACAAAGCAATATAAAACCTAAAATGTTTCTGCTATAGCGTTGACTGTGGAGCCGGACATGAGGAAACATTTGTGTGCATGAGCACAAGATAATTAACAAGACATAATATCCTCAAAAATAGCATCCTAAACACAGTAAAACATGTAGACCTTACTGCAGGAGTCAGAAAATGGTCCATCTAATTAATGAAAATGTCATTAATTTCTACTGCGCATTAGAGCCTTTCAGAGCTTCATAAGACCAGAGACAGTATAAGAGGAGGCCAGAGGAGCAAAGCAGCAGAGGAAAGTGCGAAAAGTCATTTGATTTATGAGAGCAGCACTTAAGACACAGAGGAGAAGATGTTATGCACCGCGGCTTCCAGCCTAGGAGCTAAAGTAATTTCCTCAACGGCAGGTACACGCTCAAGCGAACAAAGCTACAATCAAATTGCTTCACTGCACAGCCTAAAAACTTGTTTAATGTCATACTTATGCCTATTCTTCAGGTTAAGCGTGACACCCGAGTACTTTAGTCAGTAGATATTCAAGCAGGTGTCTGTCATGTGGACCCAAGAGTCTCTGAGTTTCTGTCTGCTCATATCCGTGCCGTCTGTAATATAACCCTCATCTGCATCAAGCTCACCCGAGAAAAAGACATCCATGATGTATGTTTTGCTATTTCTTCAGTCAATCAAGGATCAAAAACTGGATATGAGTGATGAATCAGCTGCCATCAAAACATCCTTAAACACCCACATGAGTAATAAATACTCTTATCTGCTGATGACTCAGCTTCTGGGAGTTCTGTTTAAGTCTAATTCAAGCCTAGTTTCAAGTGCTTTTTAACCACAGAGACATGGTATGTATTCTTCATTACAGCTAAATGCATTATGAAGAGAGTTTATTGTCCTTTTAAAGTTTGCAATCACATGCTTGCTAATGTTTCGAGCCCTAATATACCCAAATGTTGAACAGCAGTGGACTGTTTTAACCTTGGATATCTATGAGGCATTGATTTGAACGACAGTTCAACGTAATGTGACATTTGAGGTCAGAACTGTAGATAAATGTGCATGTCCTGGTGCTTGTGATGGAGGGGGTTTGAGTTATTGTGAGGTAGAGTGGCAGGGGGTTGATGAAGGTCAAGCGGGACAAAAGTCTGTCTGAAACCACAGGCCGGCCCTGCTGAAAAATCCAACATTGTTGATCCCTTGCTAGACCAGCACTATACCAGCTCTAACAAGCATAAACCAGCCTGGACCAAAATGGAATTCATGCTGGATTATGCTGGATTTTCAGCAGGGACCTCCTCTCAGAACCTGAGCCTGATGTGGGAGGCTAATAATAAACTCCCCCTCAGAAACCCTCATTTAAAGACCCCATGAAATCATGAAATTGTATTTTTTTTTTTTTTTTTTTGTCAGCTGCATTTGATGTGGAATGTGGTGTTATTCAGATAATAACTCTGTTTTCTGACCATAAAGGTGCTCCATTGCCTGGAATGATACTCTGCAGTGCTAGCTTTTGTTTCGGAGGTGTGTAATTATGAACATTATTTGCTGTGTTTTACACACAAGTTTAATTATCATGTAATGTTGGAACTTTGACTCTTTAGGGGCTTTGGCACTGGGTAGTTCTAGGAACCAGCCACTAGGGCCATTTTCCTGGCTGCATTCGCACTGTTGTTGTTGTGATTTTTATTTTGACGGTGTGGCGGACCTTTATTTTGACGGCGCTGAGAACGCCAGAGAAACAAAGAAAGAAGACAGTATATGAAAAAGTATTAGCATTTGCCGTGTGGTTGATGTCCAATGTCTCTAGCTGAGCAGAAATACATAATCATGTGTGTACACTGCTTTTTAAAAAAATGGCGGGTGCCGGTGTTTCGCGTGCGTTCGGCCAATCAACATACACTTATGTCACTGGTAGTTCCTATAGTGCTGGTTTCGACCCTTCTCTGAAGTAGGAGCTAATTTAATTCTCCTATAATCATTTCTAGTTCCTGCGGTGCAAACGTGGAAAAATCCGAGTACTTCCGTACTAGGTTAGTTCTAGGTTAGTACTAGTAGGTTCTAGGAACTATGAAAAGGTTCTTCCGGTGGGAAAGCCCCTATTTATTCATGTTTTTGCTTTAAAGGGGTTAATAATACCACTTGTACAAGATGTAAAATAAGTCTCTGATGTCCCCAGACTGTGTATGTGAAGTTTTAGCTCCAAATACCCCACAGATCATTAAATTTGTCACTTTTTGAGGGTGAGCAAAAACACTCTGTTTTTGTGTGTCCCTTTAAATGCAAATGAGTTGCTGCTCCTATGAAGAGGGCGGAGTTTCAAGAGCTTGTGTTAGCAGCAAGTAGAGCAGTGCCGGTAAAGACTATAGAATAACACAAGACACGTCACTCTTATTGTTTTGAATGGGAGAATGTGCAACGTGCAATATGGCAAATAAATCCCGCCTTCTAAATAAGAGCCAGTTGGTAAAGTCATTGCGTCACTGCAGCAGCCGTTAGAATCTCCGGTTTCTATAGAAACAGTCAGACACGCAGTTAGGATTGTGCATGCGCATTAGGTTGATCTAGACTGAAAAATGCCTTTTTGTCATGATTCAAGCATTCAGAAGTGTTCATATTTCATTAGTGATTTCAAATATGAAATTTAATCAAAAGCTTGGCAATCAGCTTTGGAGAATTTGATGTTTCCCCATTCAAAGAGATAGGAGTTGCACTTGCATGCCCGAGAGGCGTTACAAAGATGGCCGCCGACTGAAATGACTTGTCTTAAAGGGACTATGGCGCCGATTACCTCAGACTCACTGAAAATGTCAGAAACTGTTCAGCCTTTTATGTTTATAAACCAGAGTCGAACAATGATGGAGAGACTCAAGAAGAAGTGACAACAGGACGTTTCTGAATGGTTAGTTGATGAATTTAAGTAGCTAATGTGGAGTTAACTATCTTAAAGTTATTGATTGCATATTTTGTCATGATAATCTAAATTGCTCGTGTGGGAACTGTTGTAAGATCCTACAGAGCCAGAGAATATATGCTGCATGAAGATAGAACAGGTATAGTTTAGTTTAATTACGGTTATAACTTGTCATGTTATATTGCTTTTATGACATGCTATTCCATTTGTGTTATGTACTGTACTGCAATAACATGGCCTCACCCCTTTGTTGGATGTTCCCGGAGGCAGGGTTTATGTACATTTTAGAGTTAGTGATGGTTGTTGTAGTCCCTGCCAGCCATTTGTTGTAGTCCTCAAACAGATAATTCTTTATTATCTGCCTTTGCATTGAACTTTGTGCGTCATAACTTTGCAGATGTTGTTTATGCTCTAACAGCAACATTACACACTAACTAAAGTTAAAAAAGTGAAATCGCAATGAACCACCCCTTCAAAAGTGACTGTTTATCATTAAATCTCCCTGGGTGACACAATACTCATGTGACATCATACATCATGTTGGTGAAATGGAGTTTTCATGGTTGGAATTCATGGATTTTTTTTTTTTTTTTTTCTGTGCTATCATACAGCAAAATGGTGACTCTCATTTAGGATTTTACCCTGAATTCAACACATTATTCTGAGCAACACAAATCAGGTATAAAATATTAATTTAACTGTCATGGAGTTGTCCAAAAATAAAAATTGCATAAAAAATAGTTTTTTGGAAACATTTTCTTCTCCAGTTTTATGGTTTAATTTGGCACATGGCACAATCAGCATGTATACATCTGGTATACATAAATAAATATTAAATATATTTATACATAAATATACATATAGAGCTATTAAAAAGACACTTGTTGTGGCCTCAGATTATGGTGTCAAGGATAAACTAGTACAGACACTAACTGCTCTGCCCTTTGAATATGGGTGCTTTAAGCCTAATATTTGATAATAATGGTCATTTACACTTTCAGGTCAATGGGATCAAAATCTTCATAAAAGCCCTATACATATATGTATGTATGCCCATATTTATATATATATTTAAAGAAAGACAGTTCTACACTGAAGTCAGGTTATTCAGTGTAAAGAGGCCACCATCTCCAGTCAAGAGGAACGCTTACAAAGTCAATGGAATCATGTCAGTTAGTTCAGTTCAATCTTAAGCTATTGTTTTCTCTTGCATGTAAAATAATAGATTTATTTTGTAATTCTTAAGCAAAATTAGACATATGTAACTTTTTTAAAATAACAAAAAGTTCTATTTCGCAAAGACAGACGACAATAGACGCAGTTGAAAGACTACTTGTGGTGAACAAAATCAATGCAGTGGTAAAGAAGCCCCCCACCCCACCCCAACCCACCCCTATCACACAAATATTTAACAAAAAACATGGCAAAAGGCAATCAAACACGCACACACACTGACTCAAATATTCCCGTTCATACCCATAATCACTCACACATGCACACCAATCAAACAGTGCTCTGAGCGTTGTATGTAAGTGTGCATTTCATGGGAATTTGACGCAGGAGCTGATAGATAATTTTGTTGTAAAAGATGCACTTCTTTAAACAAAACAATTACAGTAAATTTAGAAGTCTTTATCTCCAGTCTTGTCGCATGGAAATGTTTCAAACAAAAGGTTTTCAGTGGAACCAAGAAAAGAAGTAAAACACCACATGTGAGGTTATGCAACTGGAAAATGAGTTGCAGTTACCATTTCAATCCACCGGTTTCCATATTTGTCATCTGTCTCATGCTTCCTAAAATCCAACCACTCAAGTCAGATCACTATGTTCCACACAAACTCATCTCAGGGAAAGATCGTCAAATTAAGAGAAAAAACAGCTCTTTATAAGGCATTGAAAAGAAATTGAAAAGCAAAGCAGACAATATTATGCAGATGTCACCTTAGAGGCCACTGTTTTGAAACTGTTTCCCACAAAAGACTGTGATGGGAAATAAAATGCACTTTCCTTTGTTTTTTTTTATTATTTATTCAAGAAAAAAAGCGATCGCCCCATTCGCCAGATTCTGCTTAGAAAGGCGTTTTTCCTTTTAAAACGATGATTAGAAAAAATACTGCTTGAAACGCTCGTCCCTTTTCGAAGGAAATAGAGCAGTTCTGTTTTGGCAGGTTTGCACAACTTGACATCTGGAAAGAACTTGTCACTGCTATTTGCAAAAGTCTATTCAAATCATTTTGTTTCCATCATCATCCTGAACCCCCTTCTCTCGCTATGACGTTTTCATTAAAACCAACGACTTTCCCCCCATCCCTCCCTTTGCTGGATCTCCATAAAGCTATACACGCGTGGTGGAGTGGGAATGTGGCAGGCTGGTGGAGTTGAAGCCGGCTGTGAAGGTGTTGTACGGATGTAGGTTCGGCATGCCCACTAGCGAGTTGGGAATCATGGTTATGGTGTTTGGCGTCATAAGCGGGATATCATCAGGCGAGCGCCGCAGAGTCAGCGTGTAGTCGGGAAGTGAAGCGAGTCGCAGTGCGTCACCAGGAGGCCCTGCGTCACATTCGTGGTGCGTCTGGTTCACCTGCAAAGACATGATCTCCTCTTCAGGGGCGTGGCGGTTCACATCATTGGTGGTGGTGGCTCGTGGTGGGCTGGGTTGCGGGTGCTGTTCCTGCCGGCGCTTATCCTTGCGGTAGTACAGAGCAGCGAATGCCAGAACATTGAGGAACAGCAGTGAAGCTCCTACTGCGATGGTTACGCTTAGCTCAGTGGAGTAATCCCGTGGGTTCTCCACCACCAGAGGGCCTGGTTCCTCTTCTCCATTCCATTGTTCCTTCCCACTCTCGCTGTTGTACGCTGGAGACATTGGAGGCCGCTTGGTGTTGAACGGCCAGGCTTTGCCATTGGGACGTTTGGTGGACAGGGAATTCTGAGTCGTCTCGGGTGGTGGCACTTTGGTGGTGGTCGAGGTGTAGTGGAACATATCATGTAGGTTGTACAGATGAGGGACCAGGTGCTTCCAGAATGCCACTTTAGTGGCACGGTAATGATCACGGACTCGTGGCTTTAGGCCAATGTGCAGGTACAGCTGGTCTTGCGGATTGTATTTGGACCAGGCCACCTCTTCAAAACGATTGGCCTTAGTATGGATAAACTTGGTATCCTGAGGCACTGGTTTGTTGGGATCTCTGCAAAAGAAAAGATAAGAAAAGAAATATAAATTAATAAACAATGCTGAGAAGGTTTTTCATTTAAGGTGTGGTTGCTAGAGTTTAAGGAATAGTTCCAAACCCATATGATTATTTGTTTCATAGAATGCAAAACAAGTTTTGCAGAACATTTATGCTGCTCTTTTTCAGTGAACGCATACAGTGATGAAGGTATTAATAGTCGACTAATCATTAGACCACTAGAATAGGCTTAGTTGACTAAAATGAGATTTTATTAGTCTTATTGTTCTTATCTTATCATTTCAAACATGTAAGTAGTAGCAACTTTACATGGCTGCTTGCTCTAACACAGTGGTTCCCAAACTTTTTAGCTTGGAGTACCCCCTGAAGGAATTACCATCCTTCCGCTTACCCCCTCTCTTCTACTTCGACTGCAGTCACACCTTTACCATTAAGGGACAATATTTGCCCCCTAAATTGATTTTCCAGTGCATATTTTTTACCTTTATGAATAACTTTATAAAATAAATAATGTTTTAAATAAAAAATGTTCAATAGATAAATATTAAATGATGGTAAAACTTAGTAAAACGTTTAAATATGAAACTAAAACCACCAGTAGGTGGCAGAAAGTCACTGTTTTTATGAGTGAGTCATCGAGTCATTCATTCAGTAATGAAGCAAGTGGCTGTGAATGAATCATTGAATTGACTCTCACGATTCGTTCAAAGTCGCAGAATTGTTCGCGAAACAGAGATGTGTGTTGTAGTTCTGCTGTGGTTTTCATCAGAACTATTATTTCATTGCAAAATAGAGTAAATACTGACAGTACTGTGTTTAAAATATACATTTTATTTTTTGACCTGTTGTATAATAATATCACATTTGCATTCATGTGGATATTTGGGAACAATTGCATTCTTGCTCGTTATCATCATTAAATACAAGAACTCACACAAGGCATGTTTTTGTATCGGAGAAAGTTTGAAACTTAAATCAAAATGAATCCATTATCGTGTCTGTATTTGTTCTTCATGTGAGTTAGTGCTAAATCCCCACTTTTACAAAAGGTGCAATGGCGAGAACGACAGTAATTTGAGGCAGCAGACTGCACGCAATCTATCATATGCATGCTGCTTGTGTGGATACAGTCATTTTTGACTGTAAATGATGAGGTAATTTGATTAAATGTACTGGATTTACAACATTTTGGCAGTTAGAAATACACGCTCGATTTTAATATTATTTTAAGTTAGAATTAAATGAACTACTCAGCATTTGTTCGCGTACCCCCTTTTGTCACCTCACGTATGTGTACCCCAGTTTGGAAACCACTGCTCTAACATTAACCTAGACAAATGTGTGCTATTATTAGGTGTATATCCAAGTGTTTCTGCAGAGCCTGGAAGCTGAAGTATAGCGTGCTTACTGCAAGACATGGAGGTGTTGGCGTGAACAACTTCAAATTACTCCCTCATTTATGGTCATACAGATAAGAGTAATACATCATTCAAAATACATCATTCATAACATCTACTTTTATTTGTGTAATCTCACAATAACAAGAAAACGTTGACAGGGTGTGCTTTCTGCTGTCTCAGTCTCCCTGAACTGGAGCGTGTCACAAATGAACCAAAATTCAGCTTATAGGCTATTTGCCTCACAGACATGAGAAATATATCTGTAGAAAGCTTGAAATGTCTATTTTTAAACTAACCAATTCAAATAGAAAAGAAATACTCTCTGCTTATGTAATCGGTATGAAAGGTGCATTTCTCTCTATAGGCGCATTCACTATACTGTGGATATGGCGAGACAGCATCGTCAACTTTATCTTTGCAGCCAATACTGACTCAGAAAACACTAGTTTAATAAACAATTAAAATATTGTTCCTGACACATTCATAATCATTACTTTTGCTGGTGCTTTGCGGCAAGCTTTATGCATGCACTTGAGTGCTTGAGAATAGGCTATATTATGTCTGCAGTATATATATTAAACACTCATTATGGTTTAGTATTCTCCTTAGCATATACTCAAGTAATTAAATTAATATAAACATGTGATAAGTTGACTAATGGCTTAAATGAAGGACTAATAGTCAACTAGAAAAATATTTAGTCGGGGGCAGCTCTAGTATAAAGTGTTCTAAAGCTCTCAAATGTCATTTCTCATTTCAAGCAGAAAGCTTCATAGACTAGCCATAGAGCCCTAGTTGTATGGACCACATTAATGGTGCTTATTGTCTTCTCTAGACCTTGACAACCCCTTGTCAATATATACTTTTACTGTAAAAGCATATTGACGAGATTTGTGCTTCATAAAGGGGTGCATTTCCTGTACAACGCCGTAACTTGCTGCTTAACTACCAGAGTGCGATGCATCGCTGAAGAAATCAACTTGCTAGACTGTTTCCCAGAACCATATTGTTACAAATTTGTCATTCAACCACATTGGTTAATGATTTCACGCAGGTGGTGGAGTAATAGCTTTTAATGAATCAGTTTAAAATCGAATTAATGCTCGAATTTTTGCTATAAATTACAGACATGGCATCTGAGGACTAATTCTCATATTTCTCAATTATTTTGCTTTTTTTCCAGATTCAATCACAGGCTCATTCTTACGTACTAGAGGACATACGCACTCTGACAACGGAAGTGATGTCTCGCACCATTTGAAGCAATGCGCGAGACATCACTGCCGTTGTCAGAGCGCGATCAGACATCACTAAACGAATGCTGAACACAGTTGAACATGGTGGTGTTTTAGAGGGAAAAATGATATAAATACTGTTCGGTTTCTCGTACAAACCGATCGTTTCGGGTCTTAGGACATCAACGTGTCGTCATGAGCCGCAGGGTTTAATTTGGATGTATCTGTCGTGTTTTATTTACTCTTATAGTCAAAGTTCCCGCTGACTTGCATTATACGACTGACAGATGGCAGCGGTTGGAGTTAAAAATCATCATTTGTGTTCTACTGAAGAAACAAAGTCACCTACATCTTGGATGCCCTGGGGGTAAGCAGATAAACATCAAATTTTCATTTTTGGGTGAACTATCCCTTTAAGTGTGAGCAAACATGTTGCATTGTGGTCTTTGGATCTACCTGAAGTATACATACGAGTTGACTGTCAGTCCAAATCCAATTTTTGTGCATATCCGATTGAAATACGATCAGACTTAGCAAGTGTGAATGGCAAAAAATCACATGAAATCTGTTTCAAGCTACATTTATATGTGGTTTGAAATCCTATTCAAATCACATTTCTAAAAATCCATTTCATTCTGACTGCTCTGATTGTATTTCTTGTGGTTTATGTGACTTTCTTATGCAAAGTTAAATGTAAACATGTCAGATGTTGTTACAGGAAACATGCTGAAAGTCACTGCAGAATCAAGGTTGTGTTGTTGCAAAGTGCAGGAGGAGCAGAAAATGACAATATAACAGAAACATGTTTTGAAACCGGTGGAATAAACACGACAGCATGGAATAAATCAGCACACAGCACCCTCCTACATTTCAGCCGCTGCCTCATAAGACACAGTAGTCCAGCATGGCGGCTGCACATTGTCATGTTGTAAATAAAACAACGTCTGTATTGCAAATCCCTCCATGCTGTGGTTTTTGCTGTATACCTACCAATGCAACTTAATTACCATAGAAACCAATGCAGATATCCGCAAAACAAAGAGCACGGACACACAAATTGGATCTGAACAGTTGTGATACACAATGTGGACAAGTCAATAATTTTAGATCAGATTCCATTCTGATATCACAAACAATCAAACTTGGACTGACAGTGTGAACGTAACCTAATGGCCTTTTCAGACAAGATGCGGAATGCGCTGCACTGGCTGGTTCATCGTAACCCTTCAGATACTAAGCGATTTGCGCTATGCTGGAAAAGAAGGCAGAGTTTTCAAAACTTTTAGCAGGAGTTCTATATGTCTAGTCATTTGATGCTTAGTTTCAATTAGCTGCGGGGCTAATCGTCACAGTGCGTTTGCGCTTTGGTCGACGTAGCAACAAACTGTCCTTGTGCAGCACAAGCCATTGAAATGGGTTTCATAGTGCAATGGTGCCGTTGTTGTGTCCTGTGTGAAAGGGCCTTAAGGCAGTGGTGTCCAATCCTGTTCTCAGAGGGCCACTATCCTGCAGAGTTTAGCACCACTCCTAATTGAACACACCTGAAACAGCTAATCAAGGTGTTCAGGATTATTAGAAACCTCCAGGCAAGTGTCTTGGGGCAGGTTGGAGCTAAATTCAGCAGGATATTGGCCTTCCAGGAGAGGGATTAGACACCCCTGCTCTTCTTGTGCTGGATAAAGGCATCTGCATTTTAATATCATCTTATCATAGTTTCCAATCTTCAACATTCAGGAAAAACATCATGCTTCATTCTTGTCCACCCTGCCATTCTTTTCTACCTTCATTCTTGATCAGTCTAAGCACGCATAAAGACACAAATAGCTTGCGCCCTTTCTCAGATCAACCCCCTGGAGTTTGCACCAATCAACGAAACAATTTACATCTATAGACATTCCTCATCATCACCGCACTCCTATTGGTCTTGTTTCACCTTCTTGTTGTATAAAGATACTAGGCACTTCTTCCAAATCATCATTTTCTATTTCTCCCTCGTGCGACATTACGTTACAGCTCATATCTCTAAGCACCTCTGCCTGCTGGGCTTCACGCATCCTCGCCTGTATTCTGTATAAAAAAAAGAGATGGGCCAGAGGCTTTTAAAGTGAAACAAATGAATAAATCAACAGCTGAGATGTGCTTCAGGATGCAACTTGTTTTTGATAAAACAACAGCAGTGCATCCATTCCGTTAATTGCTTTGGGAAAGCAGTGCAGATTGCATTAACAGCGAGTGTGCTGATAGAAAGTGGACCATATTAATCTAAACGCTAAAGGGGGGATGCTGGCAAAGGCCCTAGTGTGTGCAATGTATTACCCTTTAGCCTCCAGGGGTCACTGTTTCTCCAACTGACATTACAAGCTCAATAAGGCAAAGCAAGGCGGCATCCAACCTCTGTGGCACTATTGATTTATCATCTGTTTTAACATATGGCACATAAATAATCACACATCTACTTATCTTGTTGCTCCACTAGTGACTATCCTGAGTTTTTAAGAGATATTCAAAGATTATGCAGTGGTAAAACATAGACTATGAAATAGCCTAATGAAATACTTCTGATATTTGGTTGAAAAACAAACGATTTAATCAGAAATACACAAAAAAGTCATACTTTTCAATGACAATCAATAGAGAAATATATTTTTGCCAACAACCAGCCATGCTAACCAGCCAAACCTTAACACCTTGTCAGTGATAAAATACCGCAAGATGATATTGTAACAATGTTGCAGACTTGGTCTAATGAAGAGATAACCCATGAAGTAAATGGTAACAGATATCACTGGTGTGCCCTCGAGCAAGTCACCTGTCAGTAATGTTCTGTAATTCACAGTGCGTGAAAAGTGACAAGAAATCAATAAATATGTTGTTTAATATCTGCCAGTGGTTCTGAAACCTTTTAAGCCAAGTGCTACCTTTGCATTATCTGTGGAAGTGTTTTATCAGAAAATACATATACAGCACTATAACAGCATTCAGAAAAGATGAAAATGTAATTATATGTGTTATGCAAATTTTGCAGTTCAGTTCAAACACATTAATATTAAATACATTTTAAAATTTGACTGTAAAACTTCCCCGTCTGTCTAAAACTGCTCTTGTCAAAGTGGTTACATTATCAAAATCATGTTTGAAATGAGCTTGCCCTCATGAAATTGAGCTCACAGACTCTGGCCTTTTTTTGTTGACAGCCTCTCTCATGCAATATTAAATTGTAGTGTGCACACCAATCGGCTACAAATCTTGCATTGCAGGAGAGTATGTTTACATAACAGCGATACACTTAAAAGTTTTTCCTTTGAGTTTTTCGCGTACAGACGTCACCACTGTCAAATGATCTCCATTCATACGAATCCGTGAAAATGACTAAGACTAATGACTAACCGGTAGGCCATTAGATGGCGATGAAACACTATAGACTGAACATGTAATGCGCACGTGCATGACGTCATCATTTTCACAGATTCATGTTTTCGTTGTTTACACGGAGACCGTTTTCAAAAACGTGCACTGTGAAACCCGTTTTCAAAAGTTTGCGTTTTCAGGCCATCAAAATGCCATTGTCATGGAAATGAATAGCCAAAACGCATAAAAAGTTAAACAATTTTAGCTGAAAACAGTGTCATGTAAACGGCCCCTCAGGTGCACAAAGCGTTACTACCATTCAAAAGTTATTTTGATACTATTTTTAATGTTTTCGAAAGAAGTCTCTTCTACTCATCATCAAGCCTGCATTTATTTGATCAAAAATACAGAAAAAAACAGTAATATTGTAAAATATTATTACAATTTAAAATAATGGTTTTCTATTATAATATAATTTATGTCTGTGATGCAAAGCTGAATTTTCAGCATCATTAAATCCAGTCTTCAGTGTCACATGATCCTTCAGAAATCATTCTAATATGATGATTTATTACAAATGTTGTGCTGCTAAATATTTTTTTTTATAAAGTGATACTTTTTTCAGGATTTTTTTGATGAATAAAAAGTTACAAAAGAGCAGCTTTTATTTAAATTAAATCTTTTGTAACAATATACACTACTGTATGGAAGAGGATTAGGGCCAAGCAATAATAAAAAAATATAACCATCTCGAGATTAAAGTTGTTCAATTTTGAGAAAAAACACATTAAATTTCGAGAAAAATATAAAAATAAAATGTTGAGAATAAACTCGTTAAATAAGAGAAAAACAGTTGTTAAATTTCGAGAAAAAATGTTGAGAATAAAATGTTGAGAATAAACTCATTAAATTATGAGAAAAAAGTCATTAAATTACGAGACCTTTTTCTTCTAATTTTATGACTTTATTCTCAACATTTTATCTCGATTTTTTTTTCTTGAAATTTAATGACTTTTTTCTCATAATTTAATTAATTTATTCTCACAATCTAATGACTTTTTTCTCGAAATTAACAAATCTGATAGTAAAGATTTATATTGTTAGAAAATATTTATACTTTGAATAGATGCTGTTCTTTTTGACTATTTATTCATTAATGAATCCTGAAAAAAGTATCACAGTTTCCAAAAAATATTAAGCAACACAACTGTTTCCAACTCTGATAATAACCGATTATCAAATCAGCATATTAGAATGATTTCTGAAGGATTATGTGACACAAAAGACTGGAGTAATGGCTGATGAAAATTCAAATTTGCATTACAGAAAAAAATGATATTTTAAAGTATATTAAAATAGAAAACCATTATTTTAAATTGTAATAATATTTCATAATATTACTGTTTTTTTTTTTTTGTATGTTTGATCAAATAAATGCAGGTTTTATACAAGAGACTTTGCTCAAAAACATAAAAAATTGTAATGTTTCCAAACTTTTGAATGGCAGTGTGTATTAACATAATATATAGATCAGAAATAAGACAGAATAACAAATTATATATATATATAAAAAAAAAAAATACTTTTTTTGTATTGTATATTAAAAAATGTCCAGAGTCGTGTTGTGTACAACAGTTGGAGAGCCACTGGCTTATGCTGTGACACCTGTGCAAAAGAGCATGTACATCTGAGAGGGAAGAAAAACAGCTTTAAAGAGAAATCACACACTTTCATGTTTTTTTGTGCCTCTGCGAGCAGAGAAGTAAATGGAGATAGGTTGAATGTCAGCTCAGCAGCCGATAAATAACCGGTTTTATTAGGCTGGTAATGATCCCCAATGAATATTGGCAGCCGGAGCATGATGACTTTGTAGCTGAATATCAGTAATTAAGTTTCAAAGAAGCAGACAGCAGAGGTAAGGTCATATTGATCTGCCACAGTGCAACATACCACAGAACAGGACATCAATGAAGCCGCAGCCGTGCAGCGTGTATGAATTCGAGTCGCAGTCAGTGTACCTGGGGCATTCTCGGTTAATAGGAAACGCTAGCATCTCAATATTACCACACATTCTCATAATGGTCAATCAAACAGCTTGGATGACGCAGCACATTTGTGCATGTCAAATGCAGAGGCTGGGTTTGCGATGCCACTGACTGTGATTTGAGGTCAGTTGTGATGTTTTTTACAGAGATTATTGATATGCGGTGATGACATATTTTGTGTGGGTTTTTCACGCGTAGGGTTTAACTCAAGATATAGTGTTTTGATGTAGGTGAAGATGAATAATTAGTGATGTTGGCCTTTAATGCTAGCAGGCAATACTACTGCTATTGCTCACACTTAAAGATGTCATGTAATGCATTTAGCATTTTCAGATCTTTTATGTCACATTATCAGACTGCATGTAATTCAGGTTTTTTTTTTCTCAAATCAGATCTTTTCAGGCAGGCTGTCCGCACTATTAATTGCAAGTGATCAAATAAGATTTGTGTGTCCAGACACGACCAACATATCTGCATGGGTAGCTTGTATGTGACAAGGCTTTCAAAACAGATGCAGGAAAAATGGAGGTGCATCATCTCACTCTCCAAATAAGCACCCTGCCGAGTCGTGGTGCTCATTCGTCGCACAAGAAACAGATGAGACTGGTACATATTGTGATGTTCAGTGCTGTAGATATGGCTGGCTTCATTGGGGTGCTGTGTTTCTGTCTTTGGTTTTGACATTATAGTTGTGTGTCACGTTAAGAAAGACAGTTTGAAATCCAATTTGAGCAGCCAGAATGTCCAGACTGAGACACATCTATAAAAATCGGATTGGAATCACCTCTAAATGTGGTTTGAATCAGATCTGTAAAAAAAATTTTTAGTTTTTTCTTTTTGCTGTCCAGACTTTCAAAAACCCATATGGATAAAATCTGGGTATGCAAAAAAATTTTTTTTTTTTTTTTTCAAACGTCAGAATGTGTGACGTTTGTTTTCACGCTCGAGTTGTCCAGTGCTATTATATAGCCGTATTAGATTAAAATGAACCAATGCAACAACAATGATGCTTCTGAGGACAAAATACTTTGCACTCCTATATACACCCATTGCTGGATGGAGACAGATGTGAAGAGAGAAAGCAGAATGCTTATATTATAGCATTGACATCATTGGATCGCTGTCAAGGTTGTATGACAGTCAGTCATGCTTGTGAATATTAGAGAAATGAATGAGAAGTTATGTCCTACCTGTCACAAAATTGTCAGTGTTATCTTATAAAACAGCATTTTCTTGAAAACTCCAAAAATAGATAAATACAAAATTAATGATTACTGTAGATTGTGATTAGCTGTTTCCTTACAAAAGCAGTTAATTCGTTGTACTGAAATCCATTAAAAAAGGCCTCTCGTCTCCTTGCCAGTGTACTGCAATGTTATGCTTCTTTCTGTTAACCTTGAAGGCTCCCCGAGGGAAAGGACTCTGATATAAAGCAGAGTGAGTCATTCAACATTAGTGAAGTCTCATTTATCCTACAGTTATTGGTGTTTAGTATACGTTTTGGTTGTTACCGACCTCTTGCATGTTTTGCTTGTCAGTTTGGATTTGTTGCTATTTTATTATAATTGAAACACTAGTTTTATTAATATTTTGACTTAGTTTTTATTTTTATATTATCTTAATTTGACATTTAGGTAAAGTGTTAGCAATTTTGTTGTGTGTTTTTGTCATTATTATTACTTTTAAAAAATGTATATATAATTTTTATGTTAAACTAAATAAATATTAGAAATGTTGCCTAGGCAACTAGCTGAAATAAAATAAGTCAAGTTTTTTTTTTTTTTTTTTTTTAATGATTTTAGTTACCTATAATAACCCCAAATTCTGACCATGGCTTGTTGTATGATTACTCTTTCGGATACTGGACTTTATTTTTAACTCATTCCCTACCAGGGTTTTTTTTTTTTTTTTTTTTTTTTTTAAGTTGCCAGCCACTGTCAGGGTTTTTGATAATTTTCACAAAAATGTAATGGCCTCCAGAATATTTTGTTGTATGAATATCTTAACATTCAATATATCAAAAGAAAGAACAGAGCATTTTATTCTAGCTTCATGCATTCTATTTTTATTATAACACTTGATTGTGGGTAAGTTTCATAAAAAAAGCAATATTTTTAACAAAAAGCTGAGAAAATCAATTTTGTTTTTATTGCTTGTTTCTGCTCCTTTTTTGCCTTTGTTTTGATCTGGAGATTCTGTACTCTTTTAGAAGATGTGTAATAGCGCCCTCTCTGTATAACAGTGAAAACATGGAAAGCCAGAAAATTCCCCAGGTGAAAAAAATGTATAATGTTTCCATAATGTACTTAAAATGCTCTATTTTTGCACACCAATTTTGTACTTAATATACTAAAAAATAACATACTCTGTATTCAAATGTATTTAGTTACCACTTGTAGTACACTAGTGTAAGAAAGATGGGTTCAAGTGTACTACAAGTGGTTACTAAATAACTCAGTTGAGTACACTTAGATGTTCTTAAGATTATCTTAAGAAGTACTAGAAGAATTTTTAGCATATTAAGTACAAAATTAGTGCGCGAAAGTAGAACACTTTAAGTACATTATGGAAGTGTACTTTTTTCACCTGGGTCTGTCAATGGTGAGGAAAGAGTTAATAAACTTCTGCTTAAGGATTTTAAAACCCCAAATCCAGTCTAGTGTTTTTGTTACAGTAGGTAACCATGTTAATATAAATAATGTATGATAAGTGTTTTCATTCCCCAATGAACGAGCTGGTGCCCTGATCATTCCACTAACCCACAATCTGGGTAGTGTGTGTGCAGATGGAGGCAGTGAATTAGCTGACAGCGTTCTGTCAGGTCGCCCACTCAAATCGGTTCCTAAACCGCTTGAATGTTTCTCTGGTTCAGGCCACTTGGGCTTGCCCAGTGAAGCAGTACTTCAGCCTCGATCAGAGCTACTCATTCAGATCTCAGGCCCTGAGAGGAAACGACTCTATGACCATTGAGATTCTGAAACTAGGCTGGACTTCCTAAAGACCATCTTAACACCAAAGGGAGAGGTCTGTCTGAAGATATTTTCGTCAAAGAATCCGACCTTAGCAGTGTAGAAGAAGCAAATTAAGTCTGGACTAAATTCCACTGTTAATGGTCATTTAATTAGTATTTTAATTAGCGGTGCTTGCTAAGGCTCATTGTTCATACTTCTAAACCCTGTAGTACTAAACTTTAATGCTTGCGTTGTACCATTTCCCCTTTATATATGGAAATGAATGAAAGCTTAAGCCATTTTTTTTTATAGGAGAGGTATGCTAGTTGTTACAGAATGGTGTAGTGCAGCAAGGATGAGGCTGAGTAAGAACTTCCATGAGATAGGTTTAATAAATGAAGGGGCAAACAGCAATCTAACACCATACACATAATACAACTACAACATTAACATTAAGGCAAACAATAGAACAGACAAGGAATGCAGGGAGTGAGTCCATTGATAGAGAACAGGTGCAGGGAAATCCGTGTTGATGAGGAGTTGATTAGGAAGTGTGTGCAGGTGTGGAACATGGAGGATGCTGGGAAATGGAGTCCGGGACAGAAGGGAACTGTGACACTAGTGATCAGTGGTAAGGCTTAACATTTTTACTTAAAGGTGCCGTAGAACGTTTTTTCAAAAGATGTAATATAAGTCTAAGGTGTCCCCTGAATGTGTCTGTGAAGTTTCAGCTCAAAATACCCCATAGATTTTTTTTTATACATTTTTTTAACTGCCTATTTTGGGCCATCATTAACTATGCACCGATTCAGGCTGCGCGGCCCCTTTAAATCTCTCGCTCCCTGCCCTCCCCAGCTCTCTACTATAAGTGCAGTTATACGGTGCAAAAACAAAGTTCACACAGCTTATATAACCCTCAAATGGATCTTTACAAGATATTCGTCATTCATGCTGCATGCATGCATCCATTCCTGTGAGTATAGTATTTATTTGGATGTTTACATTTGATTCTGAATGAGTTTGAGGCTATATGCTCTGTGGCTAACAGCTAATGCTACACTGTTGGAGAGATTTATAAAGAATGAAGTTGTGTTTGTGAATTATACAGACTAAAAGTGTTTAATAATGAAAATAGCGACAACTCTCTTGTCTCAGTGAACACAGTAAGAAACGATGGTAACTTTAACCGCATTTAACAGTACATTAGCAACATGCTAACGAAACATTTAAAAAGACAATTTACAAATATCACTAAAAATATCATGATATCATGGATCATGTCAGTTATTATTGCTCCATCTGCCATTTTTTGCTATTGTTCTTGCTTGCTTACCTAGTCTGATGATTCAGCTGTGCACAGATCCAGACGTTAATACTGGCTGCCCTTGTCTAATGCCGTGAACATGGGCTGGCATATGCAAATATTGGGGTCATACATATTAATGATCCCGACTGTTACGTAACAGTCTGTGTTATGTTGAGATTCGCCTGTCTTCCAGAGGTCTTTTAAACGAATTAGATTTATATAAGAAGGAGGAAGCAATGGAGTTTGAAACTCAACGTATGTCTTTTCAATATACGGAACTCTTGTTATTCAACTATGCCGAGGTAAATTCAATTTTTGATTCTAGGGCACCCTTAATAAATTGGACAAAAAAAATCTAATCTATAACTTGCATACAGACAATCAAGAAGCCAGAAAGAAAGAAAGAAAGAAAGAAAGAGAGAAAGAAAGAAGGTTTTGTTTTTGGAAAAGGGCATGCAAAATGAATGAAAAAAAATCATAAATGTATTTTTATAGAAAGGTCCTTATAGTAGAATAAATCTGATGAATATGACAAGGTGAAAGAGAGTCAGAGTTAATTCGATGGGGCTGCATTGGTTATTCATCAGTCTAATTTGCAGCGCTTGGATGATTGTGGACATAGAGACACCAAATTCAATGGCGCAACATAAAAGCCTCAGTTTCCACTTCAGTGTCTTAGAGTACTTTGGTCAAGGTCACTTATTTCAATGAAAACTCCATCTTCAACTCAGTAGCACTGATTCTAACATAAGGTAGTGTATCTACTTTTAATTTTAAAGTTTTCTATATAGTGGTTATTTATAAGTACAGAAGGTAGTGTGCACTGCTTCGTGTGGTTTTTCATCTTACGGTACATTTCAAGGTCCACACAACTAGCGTTGCTTTTGAAAGATGCAGTGTTACATTTGGAGTTTTTCTTATCTTTCTTTGCTGTTCTCAAGGTCAGAAGATAGAATATGTAACATAAAACAGCATGACAGAGAGAAAATGCTTTCAAAGAACCTTGCTGTTAAGGCTAAATAGTTTAAACCGCTGTTGTTTAAAGAATTTTTATACACAGTGGCTGGGTAATGTTTAACTCCACATTACTTCTCACACATTACTATTACACATACTTACTTTTAGGGATGTGAATAAATGATAGTTAGAGTAAAAGCATGTTTGTTAGTGTGAAATTGATTCTATATTGAATTTAAACACTTGAACTGATATTGAGGAATAATATTTTAGACAATCTTTTCAGTTACTTAAATTACCACCTGCCTATTTTTGCTCTGCCATTAAAAACAGTTCCAAACAAAGTCGAAGCAGGATCAAATGTGTCTCTAAGCAATACACAATTATGTTTTTTTCTTTTTTTTTTTCGTTCCTTAATGAATCAGTATTAATCTTTGTCATGCTTTAAAGTACAATAAAGTACAGTAAAGCACTGTAAAGTACTTAACTATAATTTGAATTGGAGCGTGTTCGATATTAATTGCAACTTCATTACTAATGTGTAATTACAAACAAATTTAAAAAATAAATAAATGGCATACGTGTCAATAGAAATTACATCAAAGTATATTTTACTTTATCATAAATGCTCACCAGTAAATTCGGCAGAACTCTTTAATTATATTTCAAAGACTATAGAAGTAATTATGAAATTACATATAAAGATCACATTAATTGCATTTAATATAAATTGAAACTATAATACTTTTTCATTTAATTGCATTTAACATTCAATGAAGTATCCCAAAAACATTACATTCAGTTCTCACTTAAACATATTTTAAGTATATTATTTCTGTAATAAGTAGTCTTAGAAGACAGTAACTAGCCATAGCAAACACCCACTAGCAACTGTACAGCATACTAAAATGCATTCAGGAACATTGGAAGCTGGCTGTCATAACCCTAGCATCATAATAGTCACTTATAAATGGGCAATGATCAGTAAGGGTGTGCAATATATATTTTCTATGATTTTATCGTAATTGTTGTTTTAACAATGTGCAGTCTGACATTATCAAATATGTCCTTCACTTTGCAAAAACCAAACAAAAACACGCCTAGAAAGTGCATACACTACATGATGTAGCCTTTTCAGTTTAGGTTAGACTAATGTGCATGCACATTTAGAGTGCACGCTCTCACTGCTTGATTTACTCTATTAAATGCAGTAAAAAGGCTCCTGCATGAGTTGGCTATATTTATATCATATGATAAAGTTAAGAAATTAAAAGTTAAAGGTGCCGTAGAATGTCTTTTTAAAGGATGCAGTATAAGTCTAACGTGTCCCCTGAATGTGTCTGTGAAGTTTCAGCTCAAAATACCCCATAGATTTTTTTTTATTAATTTTTTTAACTGCCTATTTTGGGGCATCATTAAATATGAGCTGATTTAGGCTGCGGCCCCTTTAAATGCTCACGCTCCCCGCCCACGGAGCTTGCGCTTGCCACAAACAAAGTTCACACAGCTAATATAACCCTCAAAATGGATCTTTACAAAGTGTTCGTCATGCAGCATGTCTAATTGCATAAGTATGGTATTTATTTGGATGTTTACATTTGATTCTGAATGATTTTGATAGTGCTCCGTGGCTAAAGCTAACATTACACACTGTTGGAGATATTTATAAAGAATGAAGTTGTGTTTATGAATTATACAGACTGCAAGTGTTTAATAATGAAATGGTGTTATGTTGAGATTTGCCTGTTTTCCAGAGGTCTTTTAAACAAATGAGATTTATATAAGAAGGAGGAAACAACGGTGTTTGAGACTCACTGTATGTCATTTCCATGTAGTGAACTCTTGAACTCTTTAAGAAAGTGCCAATTTTCCCCCAAATATCAGCATGATTGCAAATGTGCTATTGATTTTATACAACAGTTTAATAAACAAGAAGTTAATATTAAGTGACTTACATTTTAGATACAATATTGCCTGTTTTGCTCTATTTTGCCAGTGAAAATAGTTCTAAACAAAGCCACAGCAGAAATGTTTTGCATCTCTGAGCACCAAACAGCTGTGTTTCCGTTGAATCGGTTGAATGAATGATTCAATGATTCACTCACAAGTCAAATGCTTCATTTCTGAAATGATCAACAGTTTGAATTAATCTGTTGAATTATTGACTAATAATATACAAGCCCATTTCACACACCATGTTGATCCCCAAAAAATTGCCTTCTGTGTGAACGCAAACATTATGGAGACCTAGTAACATTACCAGGATCAGTCCTGGAATGCGCCCTGTGTGAACAAAGCCATAAACGATGCCGTAAGGGGTGTGTCGTAGTAATGACGCTGAAGCTGAGATTGTTCATCAGCTTATGGAACAGTACGCGATGTGCTAGTTTATGAATCAATCAGAAGAAAGAAATGCACAAGCGTAATCGCAGAGAGAAATATCGATGTCACATGTCTTTACAGGATCTTTACAGGATGTGTGTGAACGCATGCACAGTTTCCAGAAAAACACTGGCAGTGTGAATGAACCAAAATCAAACGATCCTGGGACAAATCCCAGGACACATTATCAGGGTATTTTCTGGAATTTCTGTGTGAAAGGGGCTAATTATTCGCTCATTAACAGTGAATTGCTGCCACCTACTGTTGGTTTTAGTTTCATATTTAAACATCTTTTTGAATGTAAAATAATTTCATATATCAATATTTTATTTTTAAAACATCAAAACATTATTTATGCATTTGTAAACTGCAGGTTAAATGTATTTATGTCACCTCTGAGCTGTATTAAACAGTCTAAATGCTACAGTACTTCAGATGCAGCTTCTGTGTTTTCTCATTGTAGAGATAGATTTATTTGATACTGATTTCATTTAATTGCTAAAAGTCCCATAGTATTTTATTATTCTAATTGAATATATTGATTAAATGTAATAATTTTACATGATTCATAGTCTACATTTAATTAGATAAGACATTTTTTTAAAAATGGTAAAATGCAGATAAACTGTAAAAATCTATGTGAACTTATTTGAAAATGAACTTTTTTGAAAAACTACAGCACAGAATATGAAGAACAATAAAAACTTTAGGCGTCAGCTGTCCATGGCAGTTGTAAACCTGCCAAGATACCAGCACAATAACACACACACAGCAAAATAACTTCTGATCATCTACAATATCCCAGAATAGGTCAAGATATTTTTTTGTCATTATCGCACACCCCTACCAATCAACACTTTTTTTTTTTTTTTTTTAAAGTGTATATTCATTTATATATTTATTTTTAAAATTAGGCTCAAATACTGAACCATAACACACACACATGCGCGCACACAAAATAAAACAGATTTGAAATGTATTAGCACCTCTACATCACTGTCAGGGAGATTTTCCCTCAGTAACCCAAAAAGAAGGCAATGATTTTGAAGTAATATGGGTAGCTGGAGGACACAGGCCCCTGTGCACTCTTCATTTTGACTGCTATTGATCGGGTGGGTGATGGTCAACATGTGTCCTGACTCTGATCTCTCGGCTCTCCTCTGATGGAGCTCATTACATTGGACATGCAGCACGGCCTCTTCATCATAGGCGTCCAGGGCCCCTCAAGACCCTTTGCAGCATCCTTACCTTTTCTAAAGCAAATCTGCATATCTGTGAGATATACAGCAGGGGTTCTCAACTCTGGCCCTCAAGGTCCACTTTCCTGCGGAGTTTAGCTCCAACGCCAATCAAACACACCTGAACAAGCTAATCAGGGTGTTCAGGATTACTAGAAAGTTGCATTTAGAGTTTAATCAGGGTTGGAGGTAAACTCTGCAGGAAAGCGGATCTCAAGGGCCAGAGCTGAAAACCCCTGTCCTATGTGATATCAAGTGCTAGACTTAATTGAGAGGGCTGTGAGACTGTTACACAAACCGAACACAATCCCTTTTAATTCCCGAGTGGATTCGCAGTAGTCTAAGGAAAGACAAAACAAACGGATGCGGGAAGCAATTTAGCTCAAAAGCCACAGAAAGAGATTGGGTGCAGGGTCAACCGATGTTCAAGAGACTCCATTTCCGTCTGGGTGTAGCGGTAAGGGAAACTGCTCATTAACATGCAGCATTGAAATTATTATTTTTGTTTTCACAATCACGAGGCAGATACGACAAGACAGTATGAGTTAATGAGCATCTGTTTGCCATTCAGATGAGGTACAGGCAACAGAATTTCAATAAGACAGACGTCAATGTAAATACGTCGATAAAACACGAAATGCAGGCTGTGTCAAATCATTGAGCGATTACAGTCGAGCTGGCATGTGCGCAGCTAAATCTTATTTATTAATCATGGCTTATTGATTATTGATTA
The DNA here is from genome assembly GCF_024489055.1 of Chanodichthys erythropterus. Classification (NCBI taxonomy): domain Eukaryota; kingdom Metazoa; phylum Chordata; class Actinopteri; order Cypriniformes; family Xenocyprididae; genus Chanodichthys; species Chanodichthys erythropterus. Next base: position 29,008,042 of record NC_090221.1, on the reverse strand, counting down.
ATCATGTTTTATTCTTGGGGTGGAATAGCGAATGCCTCCGCAAGGGACAGCATCATAAAAAAACATGGGCTTTTCAAACAGAAATATCTGGATTCATCCCAGCAGGCCTTAGCATTTCTGAGAGTGGTTTGTGTTCTCGTTACAAGAAAGCATGAAGGGAGATGCAGAAAAAAGAGGAGGGCAAAAGGAAAAGCACAACAGTATTCTTCTCAGCGATGTCTCTGGCTCAGCACAGCATGGGCTGTTTGACTGGAGGCTGAATGACACAGTAGAAGAATACAGAGGAAACAGCCCCTGTCCATCAAATGCTAACGCTACAATCTCTATAGAAATGCAGACGGCAGCATTTGAGGCCCATTTGTAGCCTGAACAAAGGCGATATGCACCAACAATTCAGTTATCAAGTGTGAAGAAGGTTCTTGAATGCTTTTGTTCTTCTGCAGGACCAATGGCCACTGGTTAACATTTGAGAAATTAATTAAGGTGCTAATTTATTACACTTTTACTGTTAAAAACCAGCTGAGAAAATGTCTAAAAAGCTTCAGAGATTCAAATTCAATTTAATGGTACTACATTTGGCAACATTTTACCACTGTTCTTCCATTCATTTCAAAGCCTAATGATTTTTAATAATTGTCCCAAAGATAGATCGAATGTCTTATATTCAAAAAGACTTGTTGAATTGTGAAATATGTACACCTTAGAGCTGTCAGACTCACAGTCTTAAAAATAAAGGTTCTTTAACTATAGCATCTATGGTTTCTATGAATTACCTTTAAAGTGCCCCTATTATGAATTTTTGAAAATGTCCTTTCATGTAGTGTGTAACATGGCTCTAAGTGAATGAAAACATCCTGCAAAGTTTTAAATCTGAAAGTGCACCGTATATAAAGTTATTGTCTCTCAAAAGTCAGAGTCGAATCTGAGTCAATTAAACAAGTCTTTTGTAAAACTAATCCCAAGCTGTTTCGTTGTGACGTCACAATGAGACATTAACATATTGCCCGCCCACTTATTGCGGGAAAATTATTTTTTTCAACAGTACCACAGCAGTACAATCTTTTGTTGTTTTCCCGTCATTTTACTGACGACTGAGTATGATTAATAATCGATGTTTATATTTTCTAGATTCGTAGTTTTGTATGTTATGTTGTGTAACGTACACCTTGTCTGTCTCCTGCTAACCAGCTAACTCACATTTTTGTAGTTCTGATATTCAGATGTGGGTCTAATATTATCTAAAAATGTGTCGATTAATGCAGTCGTATTACTTGGAGTAATGATCAAGGATGGAGCACGACTTTTGTTAACAAAGTGTAATGCATTATCAGATATTCACGTTTGTGCTCGGCTAACGTGGGAGTTTACAACATAGCTGTGGGCTCGGATCGCTTACATAACTGTAAAAAAAATTTTTTTTTTCCTCTGCGTTTTTATTATTACAGTAGAGCTTTATCTGTATTGTGATACGATGTTAAGATGCAAGTCCGCACTAACTAGTTGAAGTATTCTCTCTGTAAACAGTAAACAATCATTGTCATTGTAATGTCAAACAATGATATATAGCCATTTTTTACTTTGTTAATAGTTATGATGAAAAAGTCTGTGATCACATCTGGCCAAAATGTTTATCTTATGTTAGAGGTTTTCAGCTTCACTTGGCATTCTGATACAGTTCCCACAGGTGCACCTACATAAAGTATAACAGTGACGCTGCTATCACGTCTTATAAATAAATTAGGTGACACTTACAATATAGAAACGTCGTACTCCAGTCATGATTGCGAATCAGTTTCTGGTTGATCGACTACTTCAGACGTTTCATTGTCGGACTCGGGCTCGGATTGATACGGTAAAATCGATGCTATCTTTTCTGTCCGTACATTGTATTCAATGCATATTGATAGCTATCATTCAGTTATGGCAATGGGCGTGCGGTGCAGTAGACCAATCAGAGCAGTGTAGGCTCATGGAAAGGAGGGCTTTAAAGAGACTGATTCATTGAACTGCTTCAAACTAATCGTTTACCAATCTTTGGTGGACTGAGGTGAAATTAAATGTATATTATGATAAAGCAAAAGTGTTTTTTTACCTTGCATGCATGTAAACCTGTTGTCTCCCAAAACAATATTAGGAACCTTAAAAAAGGCATAATTGGGGCACTTTAACATCCATGGAACATTTCCTTTCTACAAAAGGTTCTTTATATTGGAAAAGGGTTAACCATGTTCTTCCAAAATGGTTCTTTTAAGAACTTTACACTAAAAGGTTCTATAGAAAATTCCTTTTTGGAACAGGAATTTTCACCATAATAAAACCACCTTCATGTAGAAGACAATTCAAAAACTTATTACTGTTTAGGTTTTAAAAGAGACATAGACATTGACATAGACTTTGAATTCCTGAACAAATATTATTCATAAAAATCAGGATAATTTTTCTTTTCTGTGAAATTTGAAATTATGTTATCAAATATAAAAAGTGTGGCTGTGGACATGCAGTTTTTTCAGGATCTACTGAAGTTTTTAAAATTGTATTTATTTATTTTGTAATTTTTTTTAATGATAATTAAGTTATAATGATAATTATATATATATATTATATATATATATATTATATATATATATATAATATATATATATATATATATATATATATTTTTTTTAATATCTCCCACACTTCCAGCTGCTCGTATTAGGGGTCACCACCACCACCATCATCCGCATATTTAACTGGCACAGGTTTTAATGTCAGATTTATAACACTTTAATATTATATATATCCTTTAATACAGCGATTTTAATATTTGTATATATGTTTTTAATATAATATAATATAATATAATATAATATAATATAATATAATATAATATAATATAATATAATATAATATAATATAATATAATATAATATAATATAATATAATATAATATAATATAATATAATTCAGTTTATTATGTATTGTTATAGTCTATTACTTTATTTATAACATTGCTTGGGCTGCAATACTTACTGCAGATTGACCCAAATAGTCAATCAACACATATTTATGGAGAATATATACTGTATCTATTAGCCTAGATGTGGGACTCACACTCAGGCTTGGCATCCAATAAGGGAACATTTGTTACTTTGTCACTTCACTTACCCTAGTCTTTTGTCAAACATGCCTTTCTACCCAGATTTCACAGTTAATGGTTGTTTTTATGTTGTATTCCAACTGCAGGGGGAAAAACGCTGCTTGTAAGCACCATGAAGCGGAAACAAGACTTTAGCTTTGGGGAATGATACATGCTGTTGACATTAAGCGGCACAAGCTTAATGTAATGTTCACCTAGTCCACTCTAGGTTCCATATTTACGTATGTATCCGGCTCAGGTACAAGTGTCCAATTTAGAGAGATACCAGGGAACGCTATCTAGGTCATCACACGGAGAAGCTGTAAGCACACTTCACATGCTGTAGTGCGCATTTCTGGCTGTATCCCAGCATGCATCAGGACTAAACCAGAGAATTTGCTACTTAAGATGGAAATAATGATTTGTATGTATTTTATGTGATTGAGAGGTTCATTATCCTTGCATCTAATCCTTTGTTCTGTACAAGCCGACTGCTAAGCGGTATCCTATATAATCCGCTCCTCACAATACAGGAACTCTATGGGCTGTAATATCCGAAACTCAGCACACCAGTAGTGCCTGATTCTATAATGCCAGTTCTATTGAAAGCCATTAGATGAATGACTGCAAGAGGATACACTCTTTGTCATGTAATAAATAATCTTTACAAAATAGTATTTCTGAGAGGATGCTTTTAAAATGTGCTGGCTGATTATTTTATGGACAGTGTGTTTTTAAAGCTAGATATAGGGGATGGGTTTGTCTTTACATTAAAATATGTTCAAGACACTATAAAATTGAAATTAGAATTTGGAAATTTTGTAAATTGGAAATTACCTTTGAGGTCATCGATATGATAATGGATTAAAATGAACAATGTACACTAATACTACACATAAACAGATATAGAAATTTACGAATTAGTCTTTCTGACAAAATGGACCAAAATATTGATGACTCATCTTGCAGGCTTGTGTTTTTTTTTCGTCCAAAAGAATGAGAATGTTCTCGTTCCGTAAATTGAAAACACCATCTGTCTTTGACAATCAGAAGAAAGTACCTAGTGATTTATTTCCTTTCTGCTTTATTTCCATTTCTAACCATCAAGTGGCTGCAAAAAAAAGAGTTTTTTCAAATGTATCTTTGTTTCCATCAATGGTACAAGTCAAGTGTGATTTGATCAGGCCATGGCATAAACTCTTGGCTATTTTATGAAGAAATTAGCCTGTTTCCTGTTTTAGTATAAGACATAATACAGGGTTTTGCACAGATTTTATGATTCAGTTCGATTGCAATATATCAGGTATAATACATGCCAAAGGAAACAAAAACTTAAGTTCTAAACTATATAGGGAATCCCATCAGTTGGTACATTACTATTATATTAAAGGTTAAATCCACTACCTATTTATTTTTAGATATAATTAACACTACAATATATAAAGTATATAAACATTTAAACATTTTTTCATATTTAATGATAGGCCTATAATTATGTTTGTACACCATTTAGTTGTTGAAAAACAAACATATCTATCATAGACATATATCACTAACAGTACAAATATAAATAGAGTGTAATATAGTGCATTTATTTAGCAAAATGCTCCAATATAGAGTTATTTACCTAGCTAACTAACAAGCTTTGGGCGTCGAATGGCTTTTCTGAGGTAAATATAACATTATGTGACATACATCGGAAATATATCAACGCAGAAATAACAAACTGCACTAGTCAAACAATTTCAGAGAAAATCTGGCAGTCTAACTGAGAAAGTTATTACCCCATGGGGTGAAAATCAGAGTTTAGTGTACAAATGTCCAAATGCCCTTGAGCTAATTTGACATTTTCTGGACAGATGTTGTTCTGAAAAGTTCTCCGATATGCTTGCGGAATGTTGCATTGAGCATTCAGTGTAAAAAAAATAGCCTGCGGTACCTGTTCCCCATTAGCATTTCCATTTTATGTTATTTTTAGCTACACCTTGTGTGCCCTTAACAGTTAAGAATGATATCTAAAAGTCAAGGGGTGTCATTTTTATTGTGACTGGTAAAAGAAGCAGCAGCACGACCAATCAATTTTTGTCAGTAACAGCAGTTGTCAAATTAGATTTGTGTTGTTAGAGCTGATTACAAGCACTCCTCATACAGATCTATAATGCTTTGTGCTCTGGGCAGGATTGAGCAGGAAGGAGAGGGGGGAGCAAGGGAGGAGGTGTTGTTGGGGATGCGGTCACCTGGGGTGGCAATGATCAACTGAAGAGAGGGGTTTTGATCGATATTGCTGAGGGGCAGAAATGCGATAAGTTCACAGATAATTCTCTCTGCATGGGGTCTCAAGTCCCATTCATACAGTATGTTGTAAACAGTGCTACTCAGTAACAGATTTTCCTCAAGGCAAACTGCAACAGACATACTCAATGAGTGGTACTTACAATGTATGTTTTTTTCAATTGCACATTAGTGGTACATAAATATCAGAATTGTTTATTCTGATTTAGTGGTCGATTATTGGCATTCTGGTAGGGCTGCCCCCTAAATGGTCGATTAACCGTTAGTCTAGAATAGGCTTAGGTCACGTTCACACTGTCAGATTCTGGGATTGGCAACTGCATTTACTTACAAGTGTGAGTCTTGAAATGTCCCGTTCGCACAACAATTTACAGTAGCGTCTGGAACACTGTCTCTATGAACGTGCAATAAGAGTCAAGCCTGTTAGGGTTGTTCCGATGGACGATATCATCGTCCATCGTGATAGCTGACAGACATCACGATGGAGAGCCCCCGCCCCACTCCGCTCCGAGTCGACACACTCTCTTCTATAGACTATAGTTAACCTAAAATCTTTGCAGGAAATGCTCTGTAAATTAAATTGAGAATATAACTAATGCATATATGCTATTTTAAATACTGTAGTTTATGCCAGAGACGTGACGTGTGTTAGTCTGTGAAAATACCGTGTCAGGCAGTGATCTCAAACTGCCGGCCCGCGGGCCATTTACGGCCCGCCCTCCCTCTCTACCCGGCCCGCAACTGATCTCAAAAATAAAACACAATCCGGCCCGCTAAATTATTATTATTCTCGAGTTGCTACCTGTCCGATATGCAAAGAAAAAGTTGCCGTTCACATATCGCGTCACATAAGCGGCCGCGCCGCATTCTCCTTCTTTCCAATGCGCTTTCGCTCCAGTGGCGTCTGTCGTTGCTATGCAACCATGAGCCGCGCTCTCAACCGTGTCGCTTCTATTATGAGCGCGCTTGCCTAAATTACACTCGACTTTAAGTCAGGAGCGTCGATTTAAACCTCCGAAACACGTCCGATGCAGCCATTAAACGTTAGGGATGCTCAAACGGCATCTTGGACAAATGCGCTGCCAGGTGTCTGTCAAGAAACAGAAGAGTGTAAAAATGTATTCAGGTATTGTATTTGTTCAGTACAGTGTTGTTCAGTGCAATATTTTAATGTTATTTAAGCTAACATAAAGTAAGGGAAAATATTTCCACTAAATATTAAAAACTAATAAAAATTACTATTTTTTTTTTTTTTTATTCCATGCACCTTGTTGGATGTGAGAAGTTGCACCAGACTATATATTAGTAGTATTATATTAGTAATAGTATTACATAATTATATTACACTCTGTAACAATGAGAGAGACACTGCTGTTTATATTTAGTATGGTAAATAAAATATTTATAGTATAGGTATAAAGATATTTTAGTAGGCAAATTTGATGTAGATGAGAAATAATGCAAAGGAAAGTAAATTTTCTGAAATGTTGTGCTTTCTTGCACTTGAATGTTAATATGGCCCTCCTATGAGGTGTCAATCACAGAAACGGCCCCCCGCCAATTTGAGTTTGAGACCCCTGGTGTCAGGCATACCTATTGGAAAGCCCGGATGAGTCATTAGTTGGGAAATAAAATAACCCTTTCTCACATAAGTTTAAAATATTCTGGCAACCGTTATTTAGAACGTAACGCTTTATTGTTTCCATGGTGACGCGTCATTGCTTGTCATGTCGCACACTGCAGCGATGTATGACTGATCTGCTTTTATTTCAGTTTTCCTTTTTTATTCAAAATATTCACAAATTTGTTAACTATAACATGAAATATCTGATATTCCGATTGTTAGATATGAGCACCTTTTATAATGATCGCGTTAGTTGAGCTATACACGTTATGGGCGCCGCCATATTAGTTTGTACCGCAGGTTCTGTTGGATTTACAACATGTGAATTCGTCCAATTCTCCCGAAGTAAGTAAGCGGTGAACTGGGAAAGAATAGAGTAAACTTTACTTATGGCTTATCACTTGAAACATGTAAGTAGTAGCAACTTGTTAACCTATATAACCTATATAAATGCGCACTATTATTTGGCACATATCCAATTGTTTGTGTGGTGAGTGTGCTTACTGCATGACATGGAGGCACTGGTGAGATCACTTGCGTTTAACTTAAAATACTCCTTCATTTTTGGTCATACAGATAAGAATAATTCAACATTGGAAACTGTAAATGGTTTGCTTTTATTTCTGTAAACTCACAATAACAACAGAACGTTGTGCTTTTGTAAAATAATGAAAACAAACAGGATGTACTTTCTTCCGTCTCTCTCAAGTGAACTTGAACGCGTCACAAAAATGAACCGAAACTTAGCGTATACTTGTACCACAAACATGAGAAATATATCTATGGAAAGCTTGAAATGTCTACTTTTAAATGAATCTAAAACAAATATTCTCAGATTATGTATTAATCTGTATGATATGTGCATATCGGTGAATCCAGTACTGCGGAGTGCATTGTCAACTTCATCCCCTGCAGCTTAAAACACCCAACTAGTTTATCAATAAATTATTAAAATGTTCAGACAGTCTTCTTCTGTTTTTTTCACACCATATTTATAATCATTACTTTTGTCAGTGGGCTGCTGCAAGTTTTGCGTGCGTTTGAGCGCTGATTAGGCTATGTATTATATATAGGCTTTTTATTATTATTTATATGGTTTATTAATATAAACCTGCGATTAGAAAAATCTTTAGTGGAGGGCAGCCCTCCATTCTGGTATCAAGGTATTAAATAATTAAATAAAAATTTTTCGCTGAAAGTGCTAAAGACATTGTATGGACTTCCACTACTGATGCCAGAGTTACCATACTGTAGATATCATACTGTTTACAGCTGCTCATGAAGCCTCGGGAGCTGAAACACGATTATTGTAAGGGCTTTTACATTTTTAACACAACTCTAAGCGGTTAACCACTCACAACAAACTGGAGCACACCCCAAAAATAAAAGTATGAACTTGTAAATGAGCAAAATATGGGCACGAGAGTTTGCCCCAGACTTTGCATGTTGTAATGCACGCACTTACCCAGTTTTGGCAAAGTTTGTCCAGTAGGTCATGACAACAGCACTGAGCATGACATCATTTTTGGAGAAGTTGCAGGGGAAGAGGTCGGTCGGGCCAATCATGGGAATACCAAAGACGTAGGGCACCTCGTCTCCGTGGGCCGCGTCTGACCAAGCAGGCTTCATCAGGCTCTGGCAGTGGTGGTAGAAGGCGTAGAAGTAGGTGGGTGACCCATACCGGGCATGAAGATCTGCCGTCACCACTGAGGGCTCCACCCATTGATGATCAGTAAAAAGTGCCACCAGAGTCTTACGCCGCGTCTCAGGGTTGTCTCTATCTGCCCAGTCCGTGTACATGAACTTAATGGTTTCTCGTAGTGTATCCTTTCCCTCTGGGTAACCGTACAGACTGTCCACAAAGTCTGAGACCGAAAAGTCAAAATCATTGCCCGAGACACCATCTTCAGAGTCCACAACGTTCTCCACAAAGCGCAGACCCTCACCCTGGTTGACACCCAGCATGATGTCATAGTTGAGAAACTCGCCCTGCTCCATCAGGATCTCAGGGTCATCGGGAATGACATCTCCGTCAATTACTGGGCCGAAGGCTACGTGGTATCTCGCCGGCTGGATGTCTTGTTCCACCAGTTCACGAGCGCTCTTCTTTCTCAGGCAATCTACCATGTCCAAAGTGTCCAGCACATTACATCCCACTTTCTCTGCCAGCAGCCTTGTGTACTTAACCGGCTGGTAGTTGACAGCCCAGCTGGACAATGCTGAGCCACTCTGGATTATGGCACGATGAAACAGTCCTGCAGCAAGAGAAGAAAAAAATAATTTTAGACAAACTTTAACATTAGGAAAAAATGATTATAAATAAGAACTGGTAATTTAGGCCCAGTATTAGAGACAAGGCTTAGCCTAAGCCAGAATTAGGCCTTAGTTCAATTAGTATATTTAAATATCTTTTATAGACATTCAGTAGAAAAAAAACATTACTGGTGTGCATCTTGATATAAAACAATGGCACTGACATATTTTAAGATATGTCAGTACAAGTTGCTTTCGGTTAAAACAGCTCAATCATGCATTTTAGTCTGGGACTAGCTTAAGCCTTGTCTGTGAAACCAGGGGTTAATGTTTTAAATTGAGTATGAGTAAAGGAATAGTTGTTGAAAGAACTTTCTATGGGTACTCATTACACAATAATGTCTTAGAAATAAACCACGTAATCTGAAAAAGGCCATACATGGCCAAATTAAACACTTCCCTTTTTTGTGTTAGCTAACACTAAGCTTGCCTGCTAGCTTAGTGCTTACTGATTACCTTGCTGAAAATCAGCCTAAGCTGGTTGGCTGGTCTTACAGTAACTGGTCTCCCAGTCTGACCATCTGAAAAGTGCCCAAAACACCTCTAAATGCAGCCAACAGTACAACCTGACAAAACTGGGAGCAGCTAAGAACAGTCAACCAACTTATGCCGGTTTAGCTGGTTTTATTTTTCCAGCAGGGTATCCTGGTCTCCAAACTGTGATGTTAGCATGACACAGCATACAGTGTGTAACAAGATAAAGTACAGCTACAACAAGCTACCACTGTAGAGCTGCACGATTAATTGTTAAAAGATCTTGATTCAAACACCCACACAATCTCATTCCTAAATGACAGTGATTCGACTGTCTATTAAACCTTTGACAAAATCATACAGCGAACATTCAAATCTGCGTTGGCACTGCTGCTGCTCAGAGAGAGCAGCTGTCATGTATCAGTATGAAACAGCACACAATATTGTTATTTCTGTGTCACAAATATTCATATTATCACAGAACTACTGGGATAAAAGATTATAGTTTGGATATAAACACTGCTGGCTACGGTAGTGAACAAAATAGAGCAAATCACCTTTTGAAAGTGCTTCAAATAACGATTGTATCGATTACATTGTTACGCCACCAGATGGTGACAAGAAACTGTTAATAAAAAAATTATTCGTCATTGAATCATTCATTCAAGAGATATGTTCAAAAACACTGATTCTTCCAGTAATGAAACAGAAATCACTGAAATCAGATTAATTCAACATATTAAATAGACTGCAGCAATTAACATTTTGTCAGAACTTCTAATAAATTACATGTTAATTTGTTTAGTGCCTGTTCAGAATGTAGGGAGAATCGTGATCTCTTTTTGAAACAAAACAAAAAAAAAAATCGTGATTCTACGGTGACTGAGAGAGTTCAACACACTGCAACTGAAGAAAACACATGCAACATCTTGATCTTATGTGCGTTGTGAGTATTTGCAGCATGTTTTGTCAAACTGATGAATGTTTTCTTAATTAACTGGCATTTTCTCTCTATTTGCATGTTTTCTTCAGTTGCAGATCGTTGAGCTCTCTCGGCCACTGTATGACTCTCAATTATTCCACAATCAAACGGCTCTATTCAACTGCTACAAAAGAATAACTGGAAAGGTGAAAGGCTATTTTGATTAGCAAGAACAAGATACCCTGATGGACTTTTGATTAGGCATGACAAAAAGCTACCCCCTGCTACCCCCCAGGGGGACTCAATCTTTGCACAACAGTGGATGAACCATTTTTTTCACAACCAAACAGCATGAATTTTTATTTTCTTCAGTTTTTAAAATCACTCCCTGTTTTCTTTATATAGTGCACAGTATTCCCTATAAGAAATCAGCGAATGAGTAAGTGATTTTAGATACAGCAAAATCCAATACACCAATCAGATTTAATTATGCTCAGTTATATTCATGGTTAACACGGCAAAATAAATGAACTTTTACTGTTCATATATGATGTGTTCTTGCAGTCAAAAACAGCTAAACAGAGCTGAACAGAAGAAAACACAAAGCACAGGTCCTGAGAACATATTTAAACTTGGCATTCTGTCTTAAAATTCAATGCTCATGGAGCGAGACACTGAAAAAACAGCAAGAAGCAACACATTGACCAAAGACATGAGTCTGACTCTCATATACAAAGACCAGGGGCATTTCCTTCAAGGAGGCAAGGGAGGCAGTGCCTCTTAAAAAAAAAAAAAAAAAAATAGGATGAGAAAATAATGCATATTACATATAAAACAACACAAATATTACAAATTATGACATTAAAAAGAGTGCAAGTCACGCATATTTCTAAAGGAAGACTGTCCAACAGCGACACCCGCAGGTAAAGTTACAGCAGGAGTCATGCCTCCCTTTGCTCTCATAGGAAACCATAGAAAAACATTAGAGCCCCGGCGTGCGGTGGGTTTTGTGGGGGGTAATTGAGAATGAATGGGGTAAAGTCACATGAGAGAAGGCAATGTCTCCATCGCGCTATGATTGGATGTAATTGGTTATGATTGGTTTGTGCGATAAATCCCGCCTCTTGTTGACGTGCGCGTTCCGCACGTGAGTTTGACTGAACAAATGATGCCGTCAATAGGAAGACTAATTGAAAAGTAAGTAAATAGCTCACCCAGTTAGATATTAACGCTTTATGTCACGTCAAAATCAAACTTGAAATGGACTGAAAGCATGATGACTGCGTTTTTTTGTGTGCAATCAGCTTGGTGAAATTAAAAATACATCAGACGGTGTTTATGGAGCATGACTGATGATCCAAAATAGCCTAAGTTCACATTCAAAAAGAAAAACATCAATACACAAATAAAATATATATTTTTAAATTGTTACAGCCTTTAGTTATTATTTTGGAATTAATGTAGAAATGCTTAAAACACTACCTTGATGAGATTGACTTGGTTTTGATAAATAGAACATTACGTTGTTAATGTAAAATTACAAAATAGAATTGTATTTGATTTCTTTTTTGATGTAATGTAATGTTCATTTAACAAGGAAGATGTGTCAACGTTAAGAGTAATGCAAGAATTTACATTGATTCATAAATAAATAAAAAATGTGCCTCCTCATTTCAGAACACCACTGCACGCCACTGACAAAGACCATTAATTAAAAAATACTGCAGATGAAAAAATGTGTTTTGTACGAATGGGACCTAACTACATTTCTTTTTAAATGGATTGTTGTGGACTGTGTGCCAGTGAAAAAACAACATATTGAATTCTAAAGACACCTTTTGTCTTTTTTTAATGATTCACTTGTCTGCTAAAACAATGTCTTTGAATTATATTAATTTAGGTGCTTTTCTTAGCAAATATTGATATATGAGTTATTTGTGATTAATTAATCAGTATCCCATGTGTGTCATTCAATATAATGCAATCGATTGACAACCTTATTATAAAGTCATATTTAAAAAGACGAGAAGCCTTGTGTTATTATCTGGAGAATGTGACTTTTTAATTAAAATACTTTAATAACCAGCGTAACCTGTTTAGGTCTAAATATTTTTCCAGAGTTTGTTTGCATTGATCTCAGATAATCACATCTGCCAAAGCAACACAGAATGCAGAATATGATTAAACCTAATCATTACACAAACATGGGCACAGATGGCCATGGGCCGAGGAATGCAACACAATTTCATCCACTCGGCTGAAACATTCACAGCTATAATCTACACCCACGTTTGTGTCTAGATGTGTATCTGAATGTGCTGAGATTCACGACTCGCTTTTTAACACGCACATGTCGATACCCGAACCTTTCAATGCATCCTCTACTCTCTAAAGCTTAGATCAGCGATAAGCACATGCTAACGGCATCTAATTCTTCAACTACACTTACACTCCTACTCCTTCTTTATCAACAACAAAGAAGCCTGGGCTCAGCAGTGCGTAGGTAGCATAACGTACCACACATCCCAGCAGCGAGAACTGTTTTGGCCTCACTCCCACCTTAATGACCGCTCAATATTACTATTACCACTCCTCTGCAGTGGTACACATCACAGCTAGAGACTCAAGTGAGCTAGCATGCACATACTACTGTTCAATGATCACAAATGCCTTGAAAATGATCAGGAGATAAATCCGGGCTAGTGCGAATTCAGGGCCTAAAAAAGTTATTTTTTCTTCTTTGTGCTCGTACCAGGTTTATTTCTCTGCTTCACCCTGCTCTGGGCACTTTCTTACCTGACTGCACAAATTGATCCGCAGCGAGGCTTTTCTTTTGTTGGCCCACTGCACACTAAGGAAATTTACCCACTACTTAGGCTTTCTTCATTTCCCCAAAGATAACTTTCTGGAGGCCAAGTGATGAAGAGAGTCCAAGGCAGTTCAAATAACCAGGACTCGCACCTTGCAGATGGGCGGCTGTGATATTTCCAACCCAACTAACCTGCGTAACCTTTAATTTTTTTGCAATTGCTCTTCAGTTGAAGAGGGTGGGGAAATGTGCTGGTGGTGTGCTGTCAGATGCAATGCTGGTATACTGTTAGCAGCACCTGACACATGTGTATTTGTGTGTGCGGCTGTGAATAGCAGAGCTCTTCGCTCCGCTGCAGGGGCTCAGGACAGGACAGTGGCCAGACTCCCTGGGCGAGGGAGCAGATGTCAAGGATATCGACTCTCTCTCTTCACAGCATTCACAGTGTGGCTTGTGGGATGAAAGATGGCCACCTGGGGCTCGGGAAGCCAAGACTCGTCCCAAACGCTTTTCTGAGCTCTCAATACGCAGTATGGTGTTAGGCCAGAAACATATAAATACAGTATATGTATTCTGATGTTAATTATGCAACAGAAGATATTTTTAAGAAGAAAGTAGATATCTAAACCACACTGGACCCCAGTGACTTTCATTACATGAAATACACAGTCATACACAGTCTGGAATTACAAGAGGGTGAGCAAATGATGACAGAATTTTTATTTTTCGGTGAACTATCATTTTAATGTGTTCTGTAAACCCTACTGCTCAAAATAATTAATTGGTTTAAGTAGGGTGAACTTAAATTAAACAAATTAGTTCATATCAAATTAACTTTTATGCGTATTTAGAACCTTTTTCTTTTGAGTTAAAAAACTGACACATTTTAAGTAATCTGAATTGTTTCATTGTTTTGAGTTTTATGAACTTGTTTCTTTTAATTTAGACAAACTTAAATTTAACTGAAACTGGGCTGGGATTTCTATTTCCCAGTATGCTTTGCCATGACACTCGAAAGGTAGAGTAAATGGTCAAATTAAGTGTTATATAATGTTTTTTTTTTGTGTGATTAATGTTAAGTGGGAGATTTAGTAGTGTTTAAAGGTGCAGTGTGTACATTTTAGCAGCATCTAGTGGTAAGATTGCGAATTGCAATATAGAGAAGCTACAGTGGCCAACACAGGACAACACAGGACAAAAATGTCGTCATCTGAGACATAAGAGAGTAGCCAGGCAAGCAAACACGCTCTTTAGAGCAGTTTGTCCATTTAGGGCTACTGTAGAAACATGGTGGCGCAAAATGGCGACTTCCATGTAAGGGGAACTGCGGTGTACGTAGATAGAAATGGCTCATTCTAAGGTAATAAAAACATAACGGTTCATTATAAGGTCTGTATACATCACTGACAACATAGTTATGTATATTATATTGCATTTAAGTCATTAGATCCTACTAAATATTACACACTGGACCTTTAACTTAACTTGCTCTGATATAGCAAGATATTTGCTTCTTGCTGTGTAAACACATTTAAATACTTCATATTCTACAATCTCTTAATCACCATGAAATCAAAATGGACAGTTCTTGTTTTTTATAGAATAGGCCTATTGCAATGTTTATTAACAATGATTTATCAGTGTGCATATTTTTTTTTTATTATTCATGTTCCTCGCAATCTTTAATCAAATTAACCTCCCCTCCCTCTTGCAGCAACATCTCTTCTCATCTCTGATGACGAGGGTGGGCAGCCTGTCACTTACATGAGATCCACCAATAGCAAACCACAACCATCCAACCAGCCAATCAATTCCACATGGACAAAAACAAGCCCCGCCCAACATTCGCTGAACTTTATATCACCCCTCCTTTTGCACATCTTCTAATCAGCCAGATGGTGGAAGGCTAAAAACAGCAAACAATATCTGATGTTTGATTGTACTGCTGACACGTTGCATTCTTTCCAGGGCGAGGAGGGAAACATGAGTAACACGAGCATGTATTTACTATTGTTAGCATTGCAATCTGGGCCACAAATGCTGTCAGAGTGCTAATAAATATGTAGTACAATTCTGTCCCAGTGGCTGATCCTAGATCAGCACAAGGGTCAACACAGTGCCTCAGTGATTCATACGCTGGATTCAAGAAATTATTTCAGGTGAAGGTCACCATGGAATTCTAGATTTATGTGCTGACAAAAAGATTGTTGGGTTCTTGCTAATTGTGCTAATCATTTTATGCTAACATTTTACACTTAGACATCATTTTTTATTGTCACAGCTGTGGAATTTATTTCCTATTCCAAAAAGTATACAATTTGGTGCAGATCGGCAACTCAACACATTAGCAAGCTGATTACAGGCATAATTAGGTCTCCCTAGTGCCGACCTGAAGCGTGAGCATTGCACATCATATTTGTAAGCCCTGTACAGGCTAACTACACTTAACATCAGAGCAGAGCACCTGAACTACGATCAGTCAGGGAGAGGCTCCGGTGGCAGATTCAGGTCATGGTGAATTATGACAGGAGTTGGAGGTAATCACTCATTTGGCCTCGCTAAAACACACTGCTTTGCTGTGCTTTCGACCTCAGCTGCCACCGTCCTCAAGACACTGGCGAAACGGCAGCACAGAACGTGCCTCGGCTGTTGCGAGCTGGGGATTATTCACTTCAGGTACAAACCCGTGACCACTGACCTTGCGGAGTGACGAGCGCCTGCTCTTTTCCAACATTTCTTAGCATCATCGATAACAACTAACCCTCAAAGAATCATTACTGCACTTATGAGACAGGTCACTCAGAATTCAATATATTTTCAGCATAAACTACTTCCAATTCATACGCAAAAAGGTTGAGGGAAAACCTTTTATATTACACAGTTCATAACATTATGACCTCAACAGACGTGTGGTGCATCTTAAATGGTGCATCTTTAAATCGACACCACTATATTACTATATAGTAAGTCAAAAGTTGCCTACTGTGCTTAAATTGTTACTAAGTCAATAAAAATTTTTTTTTAAATGAAAAGTTATTGCTTTCATTGTTTTTGACCTACAGTATGTAACCTTACGATGCCAACATTTTAGATACCAGTGACATTTCACAATTCTCGATTCCAGTTTATTATCAAAAACAAATACTAGCCTAACTAATATAAAGTTCAAACATTAAATACAAGTAAACAGTCAATAATAAAATAAGCAAGAATAAACAAATTTCAAGCAATAGCACAAATAAATACAAGAGAACAAAGATACAAATTAAACACTTTACAGTAGGCCTACTTGTGAAAACTGTATTACTGTATGAAGTAAATAAACACATAATATTAAAGCTACAGATGTCTAGTTAAGAGCAGTGAGCAATTATCTCTTGTTGTTTAACATTATTGAAGGGACAGTATATGATTCTGCTGTCACCATAACACCTAATGATGTCACCTTATATTGACACACATCCGATATTTTCTTAACTGTCTATGTTCACATAAGACTGTTTATACATGGATATTTGTCAAAACAGGCATTTTGACATT
The DNA here is from genome assembly GCF_024489055.1 of Chanodichthys erythropterus. NCBI lineage: Eukaryota > Metazoa > Chordata > Actinopteri > Cypriniformes > Xenocyprididae > Chanodichthys > Chanodichthys erythropterus. The sequence continues at coordinate 28,990,950 of NC_090221.1, read as the reverse complement.
AATTTTGTGTGTATTTGCTCGAGAAGACGTGAAAGATAACTCAGTTCGGTATGCTGAGAAGTGCTGAGAAGCGACTTTCTGTGTGCGCGCACAAAAAACTATCTATCGCAGCGTGTCAGTACCGCACTGAGTTCTCTTTTGCAGCGTCTTGCACTTTAATGGCTTAAATCACTGAGACGTTTAATCTGACAATACTTAAAAAAAATAACTCTTGCAAGAGAATGCAAAAACATTAACTTATTTTTTCCCTCCCATCTCACATTTTCCCATCACCATGTCCCTTTTCTTGGTAAAAAAAGAACCGCTCTCCGCCCACGGTTCAGCACGCACTTGCATCGCGGTTGATCTTAATTCTGATGATGCATCTATAATATGATTTGTGAAAAATAACACATAAAACAGACAGACATAGTTTGGCTAATGTATGTTTCTGTCAATGGATATGCACACTGGCTTCTACGTCAGAACTGTGGCTCAGTATTGGCCGGCTCCTGTGTCAGCATCACATGCATGCATCGTGCTGCTCACGAGAACAGCGTCAGCCAATACTGAACCGCCGTTCTGACGTAGAACCTGGAAACACTGAATGTAAACAGCATACGAGAATGACACAGAAGAGAAGATATTGTTATTTTTGTATTGTTTATGCTCACAAAAAGTATTCTTAACGCTTCATAACATTAAGGTTGAAGCACTGCAGTCACATTGACTTTTTTAACACTAGAACCGCCACGGGGTAAATTTTACCCGTGGCCATTTTTCAGATGTACATAACAGGTTTTCAACAAAACATTAAAGTCTCCCAGTCATTGACTTTTACTAAAATTGTGTAACTTACAATCCCTTGGTGTTAAAAGTAGTTTAGATAAAACCATATCAAAAAACGGGGCATTTATACCTATAAGCGCTGCACGGGTAAAAATGTACCCGCTATATATTGGGTCTCATTCATGAAACATTGGTAAATATATGAGTAAATATGTGAGTGATTTTGCGCGTAAAGAGACCTTCCCGAAAACTGTTCTCCTGATTCACAAATACTTCGTAAACGTCAGAGGTGATAGTGAAATGTGTGTGTGTGTGTGTGTTACTGAATTCCAATTAGTCGTAAATGGGACGTGCGTGCACGCTCATTCTCAATTACCATAAATCCCGCTCATTAAATCCGACTGACAACTATATGGGCATCATATTATGACACCAAACGAAGGATTTTGGCCATTTTATAGGAAACAATTTCCATAACAATTAAAGGGCCATTTGTTTGCCCAGCCCTATTGAAATCAATTAATTATTTGATTAAAGTGCTCCGTTTGCAGATGCTATTACTGGCTCTCACAATAAAAGTAAAAAGAAAAAAACGTATGTAATTACTATATATAATACTTTTTCAAAATGCTGTGTAAATATGTACCTTATTAATGTGAATTAAAATGCAGCCTTATTAATGAGCAAAACGTTCGGATGTTAAACGCACTATTTACGCGTGGCTGGGAGCAGGTGTAGATTTCTTTTGTACCAACTAATATTTGGAAAATACTAATATTTTAATGAATCCGAAAATTTACGCCAGAACCACTTTACACACGATTTACACAAAAATTCGTTCTGCTCGTGTTTCATGAATGAGACCTATTGCCTGTATTTTTAGCGCTGTCATTTTTGCGTCCCCTTATGTTTAAACATTGTACATTGCTAGGCAACGGTCATCGGTTTCATAATTAAAGTCACAATGAGTAAAAGCCGGCGATTTATGGATGCCAAAGAGGTAGAAGCCCTAAATGCCATGAGTAATGGAGAGTCTGATGGTGGTGAGATCAGTGACGCGTCCTGGGTCGGCTCAGCATCTGACGGCTCATCTGACAGTGATCCAGAGCCTCCGAGAAAAAATAGACTGACTGTTCTTCAGGACAGGATTGATACAATAGTTACAGAGAGTGAGCATCAATAAACTTTGGATGTAAATAATTAAGGTGTGCGCTTGAATTTGTCATCGCATCATACAGCCTATGCAGTGTGGTGAATTATTATTGTTCATTATTGTCTTTAGTAGGGCTGCACGATATATCGCATGAGATTGTCACGTGCATTTCGTCAGTAAAGCCGGTTCCCTGATTACCGCTAAATCGCCATCACCTGCTTTCAAATGGAGTGCCATTTAATAGACAGAACCGTAGATCACTGACAAGCCATGCAATATCGTGTTCATAACGCAGATGAATCTCCTTTGATAATGGATGCGATATTGCATGGCTTGTCAGTGATCTACGGCTCTGTCTATTAAATGCCGCTCCATTTGAAAGCAGGTGATGGCGATTTAGCGGTAATCAGGGAACCGGCTTTACTGAAGAAATGCGCGTGACAATCTCATGCGATATATCGTGCAGCCCTAGTCTATAGGCTATTTTAGTCATTTAAATAACATGGGTTATCTTAATAATTATAATATTACACCACCCAAATATGTATTTACTTCCTTCTAATTCTCGTTGTCAGTGCAGACTTGTTTAGCTTGACCGTTATGAAATAAAAAATAAATAAAAAAAAACTTGAACATAAAACAACAGGACAAAAATATAATTGATGACTAGACATAATCATTTCATGACTCTAGACACTTCTTTGTGAAGACAGTGACATAATACAGTGAAATATGTTCTTTAGCCATAAAAACAGGTGTAATGTGCGCGGGTAAAATGTACCCACATGGCGGTTGTAGGTGACCCCTGGCGGTTCTAGTGTTAATGATGTCTTTAGTACCTTTCTGGACCTTGGTGGTTAAATTGCTGTCTATGGATGAGTCATATACCTCTCGGATTTCATCAAAAAATATCTTATTGGGTAATCTATGTTTTGAAGATGAACGAAGGTCTCACGGCTGTGGAACGACATGAGTAATAAATGACAGAATTTTTCATTTTTGTGTGAACTAACCCTTTTAGTGAACATAAATAGTCGAGAAAGACAGTGTGTATCAGTATCAGTATTCTTAAAGTGACAAGGAAATTATATGCAATGTCATTTTACATTATTCAATTTCTGTACCTGAAAACTACTGTTAGATACCTAAAAAAACCTGAAAAGCACAATTTATTTTATTTGTATCTTTACTGTTGCATGCTGTTGCATGTATAGTTTGATGATGGATGGATGGATAGATGGATGGATAGATATTGCTCTTTCTCAGAACTGCAGTCATCACAAGCCCCACTTTCATATCCATTGGCTGTTACACACACACACACACACACACACAGATTATGTGTTTTAGCCCGTCTGTGCTCTGGGCTCATTCTCCTTAGCCGTCTCTCCACCACAGCTAAAACTCCCTCCCAGCCGTCAAATCCCTCTCGTCTCTCTATAGCCTCTGTAAAGTGGGATCCCTCCATGGGACAGCCTCTGGTTTTGCCCAGTATGTCATTACTGCCCCCCTTCTCTTCTTTTCTTGCCGCCCCACTCCAGCGCTCTGATGGATTTTACATAACAGACCACAGGAGCAGACCGTTGTACTCATCAACACAGTTTACTGTCACCTCGCCACACGCAAGAGATGCGGCCAGTTCTACAAGTGACAGTTCCTCTTTATTTCTTCTCTATTCTGTGACTCAGAATTATCCGTCGCCATAGATACACCACATGCGACAACAACGTGTGAAAGGTAGCAGCTGAGATTTTGTGGAGTTCATTTTCCAAGGCAGTCAAGTGACGCCTATAATGCAACAAATTGCCTCCAGGGTCAGGCCGATTTCTGAAATACCATAATGTCCTTGTTTTCCCTCACGATAGCAAGACGTTATATAGATTAGGAGAGCTGGCTGGCTGCAAATCAATTCCATTGCAATCACAAGGGCCAAATAGCATTTTACTTTTCTTTTTTTTTTTTACATTGGCAGCTCTATAGAATATTACAATCTCATCAGGGATCTGGGCTGCAGTGTGCGTGTGAAATGAGCCAAGGGATTATGTAGCGTCTGATGCCGTGTGCTATCAGCAGACTTTATCATAAACAATTGAACATGACATCAGATGCTTCAAACGGGTCGCTAAACACTCGCTACTGCTGGATCAACTCACACGTGCCACAGACATTTACTCGGTGCGTAGTACCTGTTACACATCAGCGAGATCAGAGAGTGAAAACAATACCAACACAGACTGGCCCATGTGTTTACCACCAAATTTAATTAGAGCAAACATCTGCAAACCCAGAGGGAAAAACCCCTAGGCTAAATAGAAATAAACATACAGTAAGATTTGTTTTCCAAAACATGCCTAAGTGTAACAGCTCACAGATTCATGGTTTCACATTGAAAGTACGTAACAAGCTTGATACATAAAATAGGATTTCTATGTTAATAAATCATTTTTTTTAAATTATTAATTATTATATATAAGTATTTTTTAAGTAAGAGTCATAAATTATAACATTTTAATAATCTTTTTTTTTAAACAAAAGTTTTTAGTTTTTATTAGAAACTTGATATATATATATATATATATATATATATATATATATATATATATATATATATATATATATATATATATATATATAAGGAGGGGCATCACATACGTGACTTAAGTGTATCTTTGTGATGCAAAGATGCATCTTTGTCTCATGTAATTTCATAATTACTTTAATTGGTGTCTGAGTGTACTGTCAAATGCACTGTAAACCCTAACGCTCAAAATAATTAATAGCTTTGAGTAGGCAAACTCAAATGAAACAAACTTGTTCAATCAAATTAACTATTATGAGTATTTAGAACTTTCTTTTTCATTTTAGTTCACAACTGCCACATTTTAGTCATCTGAATTGTTTCACTGTTTTGAGTTTTATGAACTGGTTTCTTTTAATTTAGACAAACTTAACAAAAATTATCTGAAACTGGCTATTTCCCAGCATGCTTTGCCATGCTTTGACAATAAATGCTATAATTAAGTGCTAAAATATTTATTTATTATTATTATTTTTTTTTTGCAAGATTAATGTTAAGTGGGGGATTTAGTAGTGTTTATGGCTTTGCCATCCCAATTTAGAAGAGACATATAGCGCCATTGCGCTTTGGGTGAACGGAGTTTGAGTCATGTCTCGCAAACCTTTCTCCCTGACGTTGTGTCAGTTAAGCTTTTTTCTTAAGTTAAATATGGAAGGTGTAGGACGTAGCTTAAGTGTTTTGAACTGCGTAAGCGTAAGCTTTTTGAAGAATACGAAAGTGGGGTTTTGGAGGAACCACTTGGAAGGCGATCATTTGTTATAAAAGCATATACATTTAAATGTTTTTCGAAAATGACCGATTGTTTCGCTAGATAAGACGCTTATTTCTTGTCAGGTATCGTTTAAAGCCCTTTGAAGCTGCACTGAAACTGTAATTTTGACCTTCAACAGTGGAGGCCAATGAAGTCCACTATAAGGAGAATAATCCTGGAATGTTTTCATCAAAAACCTTAATTTCTTTTCGATTGAAGAAAGAAGGACATGGACATCTTGGATGATCAGTGTGTCGAATCATGATTCAGATCACGTGTCAAACTGCCAACGGCTGAAATCACGTGACTTGGCACTCCGAACAGCAGATTCGGCACACTGATTCATCTGTGCTCCTATACTTCCTGAAGCATTGATTTGAAATCGGCCATCACTAAATAAGTCGTTATTTAGTTTTTTTGGTGCTCCAAAAATATTCTCGTCACTTTATAATATTAATATTGAACCATTGTACTCACATGAACCGATTTAAATATGTTTTTAGTACCTTTATGGATCTTGAGAGAGGAAGTGTCCATCCTCACGGAGCCATCAGATTTAAACTAAAATATCTTAATTTGTGTTCTGAAGATTAATGAAGGTCTTACGGGTGTGGAACGGCATGAGGGTAAGTAATAAATGAAATAAAAATAAAATTTTTGGATGAACTAACCCTTTAAAGTTAGCAGAATGTCTAAAGTAGACATCAGAAATAAAGTGAAACTGAGTCTTTTTTAGTAAATGTTTTTCTTTTTTAATTAAAAAATCATTTATATAAAAATGATTCATATTGTTGCTGCTGAGACATGCAGACACAAAGAACAAAGATCCTCTGATAATGTAAATAGTTACTTTTAAGGGTGTTCACTGTTAGGTTCACTAACTCTACAAGATACAATACAAATATTTATGTCTTAAATTCTTCACTTTCAAACACTTTCAAATCCTCAGGCTTTTATTTTAGCAGAATATTGGTGAAATGTTATCAAATTTGGTCGACAAGAATGTTGGAAATGATGTAAATGTTAACAAATGAAGTGAACCTAGCGCACAATGCGTTCCCAAGGCTCATTCTCAACGTACATTCTTGTTCAAACGCTGCCTGTAAAGTCATTGCCTGAAAAGGCAGTAGCTTTCGGATGCAGCCAGTGTCGCTTCACTCTGAAACAAGCAGCACAACAGACTATATGCTTCTTTAATTGAATTTAATTTAATTACATTCAATTTAATTATTAGCTTTTCATCAGCTCACAAGCCCCCTGCAGTTTGGCAAACCTTGCGTCTGTTATTGCCATCGATTTAGCCTTAGGCTTTGTGTGTAATAATTACAAAACATGCAAACAGAATATATGATCACAACTGAAGCAGAGGAAAGGCATCATAAAACATAAAATTACACAAATGTATGCGCTTCTTTGTTAATAATGGCATAAACAACAGTCACGGCATATATTACCCTACAGAGTGAAATGTGCGTTTTCTTTTATAATTCAAATAAGCTTTGGAGATTAGGAGTGCAGTGCACTACCCACGATTCCTCTGTGGTTCATCTTAAAATAGACCTTGGTTTTAATTGCTTTCAGGGTAGTGCATGCAGGGGCCATTTGAAGTAACTGCACGTTTGCTTGTGCTTTCCAGCCACAGCTGTGAGAGTCGGTGAGAGAGGTTCTGTGTGCACAGGCCCGGAGAGAGAGAAGAGGGGGAGGGGGAGGGGGAGGGAAAGTGGAGCAACAGCCCTGGGGCCGAGGAAAGAGAGCGAGCTGTGTCCAGATAAGGAGTGATTCATGAAAGCGAAAGAGGTCTGGCTAAGAATGACCCGATCGACGGGGTCTGGCTCACGGGATCGATGTGTATTGCCTGTTGCGGCTGATACCTCCCACTAATCACGGTGTGACATCGGCGGTCAATAGTGTAGCCTCCTTTGCCGCCCACCGAGACCTCTTCACATTCATACGCAGCATTGTTTTAATCACCAGTCCTATTAATCTCATTTCTTCCCCCTCACTCATTCTCCATCTGTGCTTCTCTCACAGAACACTCTGCTTCTCTATCAAACGCTCTCTTTCTCACACCCCTTTCTGATTCATTTCTCTTTCACTCACCTTTCACTCTCTCTTTCTCTCTGCTTTTGTTCTGGCTTACATAAAGTGTTAATAGACTCCAGTGTGCAGCACTGCTCAATGTTTCAGTCCAGTCCAGCGCTGCTTTAATGACAGCAGAACCCTGCACAGCCACAAGCCCAGACTCTCACTGTTACAGCTACTGGAAATGATTGGGGTCATTCATTATTATTGGGTTATGACTGTTTATCTCAGTGACATATTTCATTGTTTCTTCTAATCTCATTAAAATATGTTAGTGGTGTGTATGTTTGAATTAAATAACTTTTTACAGATCAATAAATTCAAATGACCTGTGAAATTCATCCATATATTATGGCCTGGTTTCATAGACAGGGCTTAGCTTAAGCCAGATATAGGCCTTCAACTAGGACAGTGGTTCCCAAACTGGGGTACGTGAGGTGACAAAAGGGGGTACGCGAAAAAAATGCTGAGTAGTTCATTTAATTCTACCTTAAAATAATATAAAAACCGAGCATGTTTTTCTAACTGCCAAAATGCTGTAAATCCAGTACATTTAACCAAATTGCTTCATCATATGCAGTCAAAAATGACTGTCTCCACGCAAGCAGCATGCATATGATAGATTGTGTGCAGTCTGCTGCCTTAAATCGCGCTAAATTACTGTCATTCTTGTTACGTCCATAGGGACGTAGGAATTTATCTTATTTATTTTTTTCTATGAATTATGACTTGTGTATCTTTTTAGTTTTTCTCCCTGTGTGCTATTTTTTTCTGTGCTGCTCTTGCTCCTACTGTCTGCTTGACAGGCTCATGGGTGCCACCTGAATCCTGTTGCAGCTCGTTAGGTGGAGTACAAATGAATCTGAAGACTTCCAGTCCGTGAGAGAGACTGAGGCTTTCCTCTGAGAGATACTACTATCTTCTGGTCCCAGTTCTGTTGTTTTTTTTTTGTGTATATTGTTTTGCCTGTAGTGTTCAGGTAAAGAGCTGTGAAGTGTCTCAGCTACTGGGTGTATATCTAAAACTTTACAACAGTTAAGTGAGCTTCAGTTGACTGGTTTACCTGAGCTGTCTAGCGTTTCAGATCATTTCTGCAATCCTGAGACTTGAGTGCAATCTGAGCCGTACTGAGTTTTCCAGTTAATTTAAAGGGTTAGTTCACCCAAAAATGAAAATTATGTCATTAATGACTCACCCTTATGTTGTTCCAAACCCGTAAGACCTCCGTTCATCTTTGGAACACAGTTTAAGATATTTTAGATTTAGTCCGAGAGCTTTCTGTCCCTCCATTGAAAATATATGTACGGTAGACTGTCCATGTCCAGAAAGGTAATAAAAACATCATCAAAGTAGTCCATGTGACATCAGTGACATCAGTTAGAAGTTTTTGAAGCATCGAAAATACATTTTGGTCCAAAAATAACAAAAACTACGACTTTATTCAGCATTCTATTCTCTTCCGGGTCTGTTGTCAGTCCGGGTTCACGACTCCACAGTGACGCTGCTGACATGTTATCCGGTGCACCCAAGCTTCGTTTACAGTCTAAGGGAGACGCACACTGTATTCAAGCTATTCTACATTGTTTGTATTTTGGTATTGCTATATGTTTTTAAAATGGTGCGTAAGTGTGCATGTCGCGGATGTCCTAATCGCCAAAAACAACGACGTAAAAATGCATCACCAACACCAACAGATGAAAGGATTCAATGGAATCAATTCAATGGAATCAATTCAATGGAAAGGATTCCGGAAGAGAATACAATGCTGAATAAAGTTGTAGTTTTTGTTATTTTTGGACCAAAATGTATTTTCGATGCTTCAAAAACTTCCAACTAACCCACTGATGTCACATGGACTACTTTGATGATGTTTTTATTACCTTTCTGAACATGGACAGTCTACTGTACATACACTTTCAATGGAGGGACAGAAAGCTCTCGGACTAAATCTAAAATATCTTAAACTGTGTTCTGAAGATGAACGGAGGTCTTATGGGTTTGGAATGACATGAGGATGAGTCATTAATGACATAATTTTCATTTTTGGGTGAACTAACCCTTTAAGAATTATTTGTGAACATCAGTTATCCTATTTTGTTGCCTTAATTTTCTTGTTACTAAGTCTTTTCTTTTTAGTTCTGTAGGGAGGTGGATGCCTTTTGTTTTATTGAACCATATTTTCTCCTGTGTTTACTCAGAAAGGGAGTTAGGGAATTGTGTTTGTATTTTTATTTTATTTTCTTTTGGTAGGTAAGTTATCCATTAACTTTAAGAGTCCTTTTGTTTGTTATATTGGCCTCTCCCCTCCTGAAGTCTTTTTGTTAATTCCTACTATTTGTTTAATAAATTTTGTTATTTTTGAACCTTGTGGTGTTGAGCATTATTATATCTACCCTGGGACCTGGAGACGGCAGTTCTCTCATTCTCTCCACGTTTTTTTTTGTTACACGCCTCTTCTTACCCCAAGAGGGGCTCGTATCATTCTCGACAATGCAGCTTTGTAAAAGTGAGGATTTAGCACTTACTCGCATGAAGAAAAGATAGACACAGATAGTGGATTAATTTTGATTTAAGACTCAAACTTTCTCCGATACAAAAACATATCTTGTGTGAGTTCTAATATTTAATGATGATAACGAGCAAGAATGCAATTGTTCCCAAATATCCACATGAATGCAAACGTGATTTTTTTAATACAACAGGTCAAAAAACAAACGTACATTTTAAACACAGTACTGTCAGTATTTACTCTACATTGCAATGAAATAATAGTTATAACGAAAACCACAGCAGAACTACAACATGTTTCGCGAACCATGAGAGTTCACAGCCACTTGCTTCATTACTGAATGAATAACTCGATGACTCATTCATAAAAACAGTGACTTGCTGCCACCTACTGGCGGTTTATTTAAAAGTTTTACTTAGTTTTACTATCATTGCATAAAATGATAGAAAACTGGGGGTTAAAGGGTTAGTTCACCCAAAAATGAAAATTCTGCCATTAATTACTCACCCTCATGTCGTTCCACACCCATAAGACCTTTGTATATATTTCTGATAAAATCTGATAGCTCAGTGAGTTAATTTACACTTTCAAATGCCCAGAAAGGTACTAAAAACATACATAAAACAGTTCATGTGACTACAGTGGTTAATGCTATGAAGCGACGAGAATACTTTTTGTTCGCCAAAAAACAAAATATCTTTGTTTCGAATCAGTGGTTCGGAGCGTGAAAGTCACGTGATTTCATTAAATGAGGCTTCGTTACATCATAAGTGTTTCAAAATTTCAATGGTTCATGTGACTTTGGCAGTTTGATACACGCTCCGAACCACTGATTTGAAACAACAGATTCGTAAAGCTTCGAAGATAAAGTCGTTATTTTGTTTTTTGGCTCACAAAAAGTATTTTAGTCACTTCAAAACATTAAGGTTGAACCAATGTAGTCACATGAAATATTTTAAATAGGTTTTTAGTACATTTCTGGGCATTTGAAAGTGTAAATTAGCTTGCTGTTAATAGAGGCCTCACTGAGCCATCGGATTTTATGAAAAATATCTTAATTTGCGTTCCAAAGATGAACGAAAGTCTTACGGGTGTGGAACGACATGAGGGTGAATAATTAATGACAGAATTTTCATTTTTGGGTGTACTAACCCTTTAAGTAGCTTTTATAAATGTGTCTTAGAAAAAACATTACTGGATCTTGAGACAAAACTATGTCACTGACATATTTTTAAGGTATGTCAGTGCAAGTTGGTTTCAGTTAAAACAGCTCAAACATGCATTTTAGTCTAATCCTTAATCCTTGTCTGTAAAACGGGGGTATGTGTGTATATATATATATATATATATATATATATATATATATATATATATATATACACAGTGGGTACGGGAAGTATTCAGACCCCCTTAAATTTTTCACTCTTTGTTTTATTGCAGCCATTTGCTAAAATCATTTACACAGCACCCCATATTGACAGAAAAACACAGAATTGTTGACATTTTTGCAGATTTATTAAAAAGAAAAACTGAAATATCACATGGTCCTAAGTATTCATACCCTTTGCTCAGTATTTAGTAGAAGCACCATTTTGATCTAATACAGCCATGAGTCTTTTTGGGAAAGATGCAACAAGTTTTTCACACCTGGATTTGGGGATCCTCTGCCATTCCTCCTTGCAGATCCTCTCCAGTTCTGTCAGGTTGGATGGTAAACGTTGGTGGACAGCCATTTTTAGGTCTCTCCAGAGATGCTCAATTGGTTTTAAGTCAGGGCTCTGGCTGGGCCATTCAAGAACAGTCACGGAGTTGTTGTTCAAGTTCAAGTTCAATTTTATTTGTATAGCACATTTCCAACAGCCCCCAGGCTGACCAAAGTGCTTTACAGAAAAGCAAGAATATCACACATGCATAAAAATAAACCAGAAGAAAATATAAAACCTCCTATTTAAAAGTTTAACATAACACGGTAATCAGTTGACTTTCTACAACTTTCTCCCATCTCCCGACTGCATCTCTGGAGCTCAGCCACAGTAATCTTTGGGTTTTTCTTTACCTCTCTCACCAAGGCTCTACTCCCCCGATAGCTCAGTTTGGCCGGACGGCCAGCTCTAGGAAGGGTTCTGGTCGTCCCAAACGTCTTCCATTTAACCCTCTGGAGTCTGAGGCTGATTTGGGGCCTGGAGAACTTTTGACATGCCCTGACATTTGTGCTTTTTTCAGTTGTTCATAAACATATTAATGGAAAAAGTGTCATTACACTGTATTCAGCACAAACTAGGCTACAATAATATGTGAGGAACATGTATGTACATGTTTGTGTTTTTGAAGGAATAACATTTATGCGTGGTTGTTGAAAAAACAAAAAACTTAAGTCACTGAAATAAGGCCAAAAAAAGTATAATAAATCTGTGTTCATAAGACTTTAGGGTATTGGAGGTTGTAGACTAGAGTTTTTGCTTCAAAATTATGTAAAAATTATGCTGCCTACTCCTTCATATTTAACAATATATTGATTTAGTTTTTGTAAGACACTTTTTGCCAAGAAACACAGTATGCGAGGAGGCGTGAATCACCACTGAAAATGGGCCATTCTCACCTGAGAAGACAAAAGAATTGGATAGTAATGAGCTGAAATGACTTGCATATTAATGAGGCATTTCAGTCAGGTAGGCTGTGAAAAAAAACCTTCTGTGATGTCTCAAGCTCATTATGATATATGAAACATACAGAAAAATATTATTACAATATAAAGTAATGGTTTTATATTATACTTTAAAATATAATGTATTTCTGTGATGCAAAGAGTCTGAATATAGGCTTTTAGTTTAAAAGCATGCACATTTGGAGAAATATTGGATTCTCATATGCTTATGTCAATTTTCTATACAGATGAGTTATTTTTATTTAATATTCACTGTCATTACTATGAGCGCTGGTGTTTTCAATTCATCCTTGAAGTCGGAGGGCGCTCTGTGCATTTTAGTCCACAAATTCATCTAAAAGAAGAAGAGGCTATTCCATGAATGGAGTTTCCAATACATACAGCAGCAGGAGGGCGCTAAAGAAACAAAAACTCATCTAAACTTCATCTGTAGAAGACAAGTAAACAGGAAGTAACTGCATGTCTTCTAGAGATCGCTAACCATGACTTTTACATCCAGATAAACACTTTTCAAGACAATAAATACACGATTGAGATAATAAATGCATGTATTGACTGAATTAGCGTCTGAATAGCGCTGGCTCCGTGGGCGTGGCCGCATTAGCAGATAATGAGCTGAATCACGGATTTCTGACATGGCTCTCTTTTCATACAGATTACATAAACAAAGAAGGTTTGTTTTCGATTTGACTTACATGATTTAAAACCTGACATCTTAACGTTTTTTTAGACATAAGTGTAATTTTTTTGTCATTAGTATTCACTAAGTTACAGTTCATTTTCTGAGAACTATCAGATTGGAGTTCGTTCAGAGGGAGAGGAGAAATCACGCATCATGTTAGTTTTCTTTATTTTACAAAAAGCACAAAATTCTGTTTTTACTCTGAGTGTACACAAATGAAAGAAGATATTCCACAGATTAAAATGGTGTATAACTCTTAATTGTATGTGCAACATTGACGGAGTATTTTGAGTCTCTTTCACACTGATAAGAAAAAAACCACGGTGGTATCGCCGGCGATACCGTCAGACCTCAGAGTGTTAAGGATTATGGAGGCCACTGTGCTCTTAGGAACCTTAAGTGCAGCAGACATTTTTTTGTAACCTTGGCCAGATCTGTGTCTTGCCACAATTCTGTCTCTGAGCTCTTCAGGCAGTTCCTTTGACCTCATGATTCTCATTTGCTCTGACATGCACTGTGAGCTGTAAGGTCTTATATAGACAGGTGTGTGGTTTTCCTAATCAAGTCCATTCAGTATAATCAAACACAGCTGGACTCAAATGAAGGTGTAGAACCATCTCAAGGATGATCAGAAGAAATGGACAGCACCTGAGTTAAATATATGAGTGTCACAGCAAAGGGTCTGAATACTTAGGACCATGTGATTTTTCAGTTTTTCTTTTTTTAATAAATCTGCAAAAATGTCAACAATTCTGTGTTTTCTGTCAATATGGGGTGCTGTGTGTACATTAATGAGAAAAAAAAAAAACTTAAATGCTTTTAGCAAATGGCTGCAATATAACAAAGAGTGAAAAATTTAAGGGGGTCTGAATACTTTCTGTACCCACTGTATATATTATATATATTATATAAAAAAAACAGTTTGTATTTTAAGTGGTTTGGCCGAATAAATCATAGAAGGGTCAGGGGTTTAGAAACCCTTACCAGAATGTTTGAGGAAAATCAATGCAATGCATAATGTACATCTACACCAGACAACCAACGAGGCCTCCTGTCTATTTTGGGAGAATTGTACGAAGCCTCAAAATAGATGTGCAATTCTTGCAGAGCAGACTCGAGGAGGAGGAAACGTCAGTGGGACTGTTGTGTAGTACGCAATGTATGAATCATTTTTTTTAATGTAACTAGTGCAAGAGGGAATTGCAAGTTGCAAACAAATAAGGCCATTCAGCTGTGAAGCAGGAAAGGATTGAACAGCTCAAGCCTGTGCTGAAGCGTGACTCACAGACAGATGGGGCGACAGACTCACAGTTTAAACTATGGACAGCTCAGGCGTATGGAGCAGTTAAATCTGTGACAGACAAATGAATGGAGGTACACAGACACAATCCACCCTGAACATTAATACAGTAGATACTACGGCCCCCATTCCACCTGGCATTAAACACATATCTGGATTGTATCTGGATGCTTTTTAGTTTGCAGTGTGTTTACCGAACATGAAAAAATGAAACATATTACATCAGAAAGAATGCATTAAGCAAAAGCGTATTGTCACTTAACAAATTATAAAAGCAGCTGACAGATGTTTTCCATTATTTTGCAAGATAAAAACAAGGTATCTAGTCTATTGTGTTTCTCTGTAAAGAATGCTGATGACGATAAGAGGCAATGAAAAGGGGAGAAGAGAGGAAGGGTTTAGGGAGAGAAATGAGAAAAGACAGAAGTAGTGGAATAATTAATGTGATATTGTTCATTAAATCGTGTGACCAGATCTCAAGACCTGACAAAATTACAATGTCAGAAAATTTACAACAGAGCTGGTCAAAGTGATAAAAATTATTTTTTGCACAACCCCTACATTACGTACATAGCTATAGGTGTTGCAAGTGGAAAAATCATGTCAAACACATTGGCATTTACACCAGCAAATGTGATATGATATGTGTGTGAACTTCAGTTCTGTCATGACTCTCTGAGTGTTTGGCATGGTAATTGGTATGACAACGTTGATATGTTTGATCTTGGCGAAATAGATCTGCTATACGGCTGCTGCTTTTATTGCTTCTGAGGCTGCTGCAGAGCAAGTATGTGACTTGCTAATGTCAATACATACAAGACACGCTGCTGTGAGCAAGTAAGACATGCTGCTGCTGTACAATATAACGTACATGAATTACCCGTAGCAGATCTATACAGGTGGAGCTGGGCAAGGTGGAGGGTTTCTAAAAGCTCGCTGCACTGCTAAGGCAAATGCTGGCCATATGTATTTGATGGTTGAGCGTGCGAGCTCATTGGCTACTGATACAGCAGGAACCATTCAGCTATGTCCTATAAAGGACTTATTAGCTTGTGCCATCTAGAGTTTCAAAACTTTGTATTGACATTAAAATGACAATTAGTCCCTTTTTAGCCTAATTCTTTCTTTTTCTCTGTTTTATCTATTTCTTATGTGTTCCAATATGTATTTGGTTCTTCTTTATGTAAAGCACTTTGAATTACCATTGTGTATGAAATGTGCTATACAAATAAAATTGCCTTGCCAATTAAAATCCACAAAAACCTTGAGCCCTTGGGTGAAAAATGATCATTTAATACTAAAAAATGACAACTGTTGGTGCAAGAAACCATGACTAACATTGTAAATTGATTTAGAAAAGGAAATAAAATCATACATAACTTGGCCCCTGACTGATAAATAATTCCAAAAGAGCTCTTTAGTTTCCACCCACTACCATGAAGCACTGGGAATGACTCCTTTTGGTCTCAAACTACAAAAATATTTGTAAATATATGTCTTCAAATCAATAGTTTTATACTTCATCACTGTTATGCTGTGATTCACATCATAGCTGGCTGGTTTGGTTATTTTTTTTTTTAATCCCTATAGAAAAATTGAGTGGAAAAATACTCCTGAAACATACTCTGCAGAAAAAGTGGGAAGGCACTAAAATGCTTTATTCTCTGAGTTAGGCATATGACGGTATCAAATTTTCATGTTGCGATTAAAGGTACAATTTGTGATATTTTTTTCCGCTAGAGGTCACTAGAAGCCTATTCAAAACAGGCGTAGTTTGATGACGCCAAGTTTTAGAGCGGAAACTTGGGACATGTGGTCTCCATCTCAACGGACGGTGCAAAAGAATAGGGATTGGAGTCTGGAAGAACTCATGTTCGTGGTTGCGATTATTAACGTTACTGTAGTATGAAGCAGAGCAGGACCGAGTGTTGCGGGAGATGAACGAGGAGCTGGAGCGATTGATCAACACGCCTCACGAGCAGCGGGACTTTTATTATGACACAGTCGCCTGCGCCGCTTCCGCTTTTCCGGTCATGTGTTTACGGGAGCTGTCCTTGTCGACAGAACCAGCGGCAGATGGTAAACAGTAATTATGTTCCATAAATAAGTAACACAATCCACCATAAAACGTGCAAGAAGTAAATAAGGAACTGCTTGAAGCAAGCTAGTGGTTTGCTGGACACTAGACAATACTTCCGCATTTGTCCACGGCACTTGTCATGTGGTATCTACGTCAGTAAAGGCGGTAACAAAGGTAACTGACGTCATTGACAGGCGACTGCACTGCCCCGTGTCACTGTTTAGAATGGGAATTTTCTCAAGATTTACAAGTAGTTGAAAACATTAGAGATATTGTTAGTAATCAGCTGGACAAAATTTATAACACTAGCCTAGTGGTTTTTGGATATTTTACTGCAAAAATTTTACATATTGTACCTTTAATTGCTGAAGCTTTTATCACAGTGTTACAGTATTATCACGATAATGAAATAAGTTGCAAAAAAGTGTTGTCATAGTATAACTGGTTTAAGAACTCTTTTTGTAATAACAAAAAGAACTCTGAATTTTTAAATACAATAATACAATACACAAAAAATATATAAAGTACAATTTTCAAACAGATTAAAGTGCAAAAGAATTAGGCTATAGAGAACAACAGGTAACACTTTGCAATAAGGTCTCATTATTTAATGCATTAACTAAGATTGAGCAATAGCTACATTTGATACAGAAAGTATTATTTTTGTTAATGATAGTTAAGAAATACAATTGATCATTGTTAGTTTTAGCTCAGGTCCATTAAATAAGTTCTTTTGATTTTAGTGATGTTATTAAACAGTAACTAAGAAATTAACATTAACTAAGAATAATTAATGCTTTATAAGTATTTTTCATTGTCAGTTTGGTAATAATGAATTAACATGTTAACTAATGAAGCCGTATGTCTCAAAGTTTTACTGAACAATAACAAATAATCAGAACATTTCTAATCATTAGGGTATGTTGTAGTCCAGATTAAAATATAAAAATGTTTGAAAAGTTTGAAAATAAATAGCCTATTAAGTCTTTAAGTATTAAGTATTTGGTGCTGTGATGAACAACATTGAGATTACAAAAAACTGAATGGCTATTTTAAGCATTTTAAGTACTGTTCAGTACCATAGGTGCTTTGTTTAAGGGGTTTCCGGGGTAACCGCTGCATTCTGCTGTCAGAGAGTGAACGTGCACCTTCATTCAGCGCTTCTCCTTCACTCGTTCTGCCACGTGCTTCTCGTGTCCCTTTGACGCAGAATACAGCGTTGTTGTGCATTTTATAGTTGATTGGTAAAGTATTCTTAAATGCATTATAAAATCTTCCATAATTGGTAATAAATTATTATTTATGGTATTTTTAAGCATGTCTACTCTGAGTACAAAGCCAAAATGTTTTAAATATTATAAAATATTGTAAATAATTGTTGGTGCAAGACCTTTGTATGGTTTATGTTTAGTTTCATTGTTTTAGTTTGGTTTTCCTTGTTCCTGTTTGCATGAGTTCTCATTCATTATTTGTTGTCATGGTTACGGATTGCTTTGTGCACCTGTTTCTTGCTCAATTAATTTTCTCCTCTTATATTTTAGCCCTCAACTTTAGTTCTACTCATTATGTTTGGATTGTGTGTTTGTATTTCTCCTTCATCGCTGATGGTCCCACCCGGCCTCACTCTCCCTTCAGTCCCTCGGCTCCTCCTCTGGTGGCTCCACTCTGCTGCTCAGATCTGCCTCGGACCTTCTAGTCTCCAGCTCCACCTTGGAGCATGGATCCCCTGGCTCCACCTCGGCCCATTGACCAGTCGGCTCCACCTGGGACAGTCGACCTTATGGCTCCACCAGGCACCCTCATCCCTCTGGCTCCGCTTTGGTCAGTTGTTGCTCTGCCTACACCACAGACTTCCAGGCTTTTGGCTGTGCCTCATCCCTCCACCCTTTCAGCTCTGTCAGGCTCCTCCTTCCATCCGGCTCCACATTGGTCCTCAGAACCACAGGCCCCACCTCAGGCCTCCAGCACCCTGGCTCCACCCGACCGTGCCTTGATTTCTAGGTCCTACCATGTCGCCCGGTCCTTTCGTCTCCTTGGCTCTGCCTGGGTCTCCAGCTCTCCTTGATGCACCCCTCTCAGTCAGGTTACCCTGGTTCCTCTAACCTTTGGTTCTGCCGTGGGCCTTCATGCTGGCTGTGATCCCTGTATTCATGTGGCTCCTCTCTCCATTGTCTCCTCTGTGGTGTTTCCCTCTGCCAGGTTCTGTCTCCAGCTCTGCACCCACCTCCAAAACCTCCACCCTCCCTCCTGTGTTGGATTTTGTTTATTTTTTACCGTGCGAGGGGGCCTTCCTGGAGGGGGGTGTAATGTAAGGGTTATATTTAGTTTCATTGTGCTTTAGTTTGGTTTTCCCTGTTCCTGTTTGCCTGAGTTCTTATTAGGGCTGCACGATATATCGCACGATACGAAAAATAACATTGAACTTGAACGCGATTATAGCTTAAACACGATTCTTAGTGCGATTATGAAATTGCAAAGGCTGCGATTCTTTTTTTTTGCACAGCTTGTCAATGAACTATGGCTCCAAATGCGAATCCATCTGAAAGCACTGCGAGTTTGAGTCGTTTATAATGTACATTTGAAAAAGCAACACGCGTCAAACTTCTTTTCAGACATGAGAAGCATTTATTAACATCTTGTCGAACAAAAGACAACATTTAATAAATTTTTTTTACTCCAAACTCACTTCATAACGACAGTTGAGCATCCTTCTGTGAGATGATGTGGCTTCTTACACAGAATAAGGAAGTCATGTGTTCATTAGTCATGTTTAATTAATCAAAGCGTTTCAATCTTTAGTTTATTCAGCTACAGCAATATGATGCATGTTATCTTCTTCTGCTGCAGGGCATATTTTAATTTTCTGCGCAAGAGCGCCCTCTGGCTTTCAGATGGAGAAGCATTTACTACTGATCACAGAGCCGTAACGCTCTGACAAGCCACGCATTAAATAATCGCAGCCTTTGCCATATCGTGTGCGATTTTATCGCGATAAATCGTGCAGCCCTAGTTCTTATTCATTATTTGCTGTCATGGTTACTGATTGCTTTGTGCACCTATTTCTTGCACACATTTTTGCTTTTATTATTTTTATCCTCTTTTACTTTTTATCCGCCCGAGATAATGAAACCATCCGCAATCGAATAACTAGTGGAAAATCTCCCCTCGGCCTACGTGTTTCTTACCTGCTCGTTCTGTGTGTGCAAGAACTGAAGTTTTTTTTTCCTTCTGGGCATTACTGGTATTTTGGTTACAAAATAAAAATGTATTTAATTCGATTTCCATTTAATTCATAGTAAACTATTGTAGTCTCTGGCTGGGATGCTCCCCCACAGGAAGAAAAGATTAAGAACATTTGACACATATTATTCAATAAATAGATTTTACTAGTATTAGTAGAATTTGTGTTCCGTTCACTGAGAGAAACACTATATGACAAAGCAAGGAGAAATGCTGTAATTTTGCATAATTTACAATGAATAATAATGCATAATATTAGTATGTAATTAAATATAATAGTAACCTATGTAAATAAAAATGAATTTCAATAAATAAAAATATTGTTAAAAATCACACATTATTTGATGTTTGTCACATGTAGTAGACTATTTTTGTGCCGTGGGTAATAGGAGGATTTTTTTACCTGGCTACCACCGCAAGTATATTTCAAACCTGTGGGAAGCACTGATATGGAGCATGAATGTCCGAACCCCGACATGGAAGTGAAACCAAACTAAACGTGAGTGCTGGGATCCGAACACCACGCTCCGTACGTAAAACAACTAACATGGGCAGAAGAGTATACGGCCCAAGCGAACTCAAAACCGCACGCTCACCGTGACAAGACATAGGAGTGTCAGAGCTCTGTCACCAAACCAAGAATAAACAGATAGAAGTGACAGAACCCTGACATATGTTGCTTTTTTCAATTATTTAGCTTTTTTTTTTTAATATAAAGACTCTCTGTAGAGTTTGCAGGTGTATCCCACACAATGCGGATATTTGAAAAATAGCTCAAATTCACACTTACACACAAACACTCACATCTTATGTCAAACACTTCCTCAGGCTGATCTGCGCCCACTTACGCGCTGTGCAAATGCAATGAAATACCTTTGGGCAATTACTGTGATATGTGCCCCCTCTCGCTCCTCTCTCTCCGCCCTCTGTCTTCCTCCTCACAAATCCTCCTCTTCTCTGACTGTTCTTCCTCATTAGGTGCCACATGCAGAGCATGCAGCATGCGTAACATTCCCTCCATCGCTACGCAGAAAAGCAACATGTTTCTGTGTTTCTAGGAAATAACAGAAGCTCAAACATCCCCGGAACGTCATGCAAAACAGCTGTCAAACTCCCCCTTGCCTTGAAGCACGGGCTAAAAATAGAAAAAGCAGCACTTCATGTGCATAATTTGGGAATGTGGGCATCAACATTGACTTTACAGTGATGTCTGGACAGGCAGTGCCAGGTAAATGTTTGACTTGAGGGCGCAAACATTGCCCCCCCTTATGATTCGCTGTTACCATGGTGTCCATCTGGGGCACAAACGGATCCATCCCAGCCCACTTACCGGACCCCAGCTACAGCGATAACAAGCCCTGCAGGAGGACAGTGCACATGCTCTGGCTAATGCGAGCAGACACTCTCAGTAAACACGCAACTGAAAATAGCCTCTCTGTTTTCACTCATTCACACACATTAAAGATTGAAAGTGAACCACAAAGATGAGATTGGTATTTTCATCTCTACTCTTCTCAGAGAGATTACCTGCTGTAAGAAGAGATGAGTGTGTGTATGTCTGTCAGTAGTCACCACTGAAATCTCCTTATCACCCTTTTGTGATGTAGGCGCTCTCAGTTCACACTGATTTAGCACTTCAGATCAGTATGAAGCCATTTTCACCCACACTATTAACAGTACAATGTTTTATAGTGATAATTTCAGGCAACCAAAATATTTGGACAAAAATTAATTTTGGTCGTAACAGTTTTGGAGGACCAAAGTTATTGCCCGGAACGTGACAGTTAATTAGCGCTTCTCTGATGGCGTGTTTTGACACTGGCAGTGTATTTTGTGTACAACGTTGATAAGCTAACAGGTAAACATGGTATCCATGTGGATGCTAGCTGGGTTGACAATATACATTTCTTGATTGTTCCTTTTGACGAATCAAAATCATTTAGTCTATTTTGTTTTGTGTGGTCAAAACTTCACTAAACATTATTTGTAGCATACCTCCCATCAGTGTTAATACTGACAGCAAATTTTGATTTAGTTTTAGTCATAGTCTTTTGACTAAAATGCCATTTAGTTTTAGTCATATTTTAGTCATCGGAAATTGTTTTAGTTTTAGTCGACTAAATATCATAAGATTTTAGTTGACTAAATCAGTAGATAAAATCTAAAGGGTTTAGTAATTTGTAAAGCATTAAGTTAGCATTTCTCACATCCAACAGATATAAATCTGGGGCCGTATTCACAAAACATTTTATCTTACCACTAAGAGTTCTAAGAGTTAAGAGTTTTCTCTTAAAACCTATTCACAAAGCTGCTGAGACAAACTTTTACTAAGGAATAGACAGAAGTCTTAAAGGGATAGTTCACCCAAAAATGAAAATTTGATGTTTATCTGCTTACCCCCAGTACATCCAAGATGTAGGTGAATTTGTTTCTTCAGTCGAACGCAAATTATGATTTTTAACTGCAACCGCTGCCGTCTGTCAGTCAAATAATAGCAGTGGATAGGAACTTCAACTATAACAGTAAATAAAACTTGCTTAGACAAGTCCAAATTAAACCCTGCGGCTCGTGACGACACATTAATGTCCTAAGACACGAAACGATCGTTTTGTTTGAGAAACCGAACAGTATTTATATCATTTTTTACCTCTAATGCACCACTATGTCCAACTGATTTGTCTAAGCAAGTTTTATTTACTGTTATAGTTGAAGTTCCTATCCACTGCTATTATTTGACTGACAGACGGCAGCGGTTGCAGTTAAAAATCATAATTTGCGTTTGACTGAAGAAAAAAAGTCACCTACATCTTGGATGCCCTGGGGGTAAGCAGATAAACATCAAATTTTCATTTTTGGGTGAACTATCCCTTTAAGCTAAGAGTAAGGGCGGGGTTGACTTCGTTGCTATGGAGTAAACACACAGTGATTGGCTGATGGGGGAGGAGTCAGCGATTTAATCATAGAAATATTGTAGAATGAGGTGTCATGTTTCCATATTCAAATAAAGGTTTTAAAATATAGGCTAAGTGTCACTAATTAAACTAGTGTATACAGTTAATTGTCTGCCTCTTGGATGTCTGCATCTCAATCTCAATCATCATCTTTTTTATAAACAAAATTTGGGAGGAGCACATTCAAACGGTCTATCTAATCATCACCAGAGGAGGAATATATACACAGATGAGAGCTTATAGTTACTTTGACAGTTTTCTGCATCCCTCTGCCACCCCGCACCTCTCGGCTGGGGATATGGAGAGAACTTTGGGTTTGGGCTAAATTCCAAGCTTGGAGCCCTCTATGCCCTTGGACAGCACACCAAATACGCTTATTATATTATATATTATATATATATATATATATATATATATATATATATATATATATATATATATATATATATATATATATATTTTTTTTTTTTTTATTCTATTTTATAATTTATAAGTGTGAACTCATGAAAACCACTGCCACAGGTAATCGGACAATATTTATTTATTTGTTAAAGATTTATTTTTGGTGCCTTATTATAGATTCAAATCTATAAATCAAAATTTATTGCATTTATGAAGAAAAGGTTCAGCACCTAAGGCTCTGGCACTATTGCCTCAATGGTATACAGTGGATTAGGATTGTTTGTGATTTTGTCTTAGTGACTTAGGAGTCCTCTTGACTACTCCTAATGTTTCACAGACTTAGGAGCTAGTTTTAGCACTAAAATGCTTTGTGAAATACTCTTATAGCAAAAATGTAGGACTCCTAAAATTAGGACTGACACGCCCATTATTTTTAAGAGTTTCTCCTAAATTGGCAATTTAGGAGCTACTTTTAGCCTTAAGATGTTTTCTGAATATGGCATGAACATGGCTTAAGATGTTTTGTGAATATATTGTGATTTTAAAATCTTTATTTCAATATGGCATCATTTTTATTAAAAAAAAACTTTCTTTGAATATGGCAACATTTGTATTTTAAAACCTTTATTTGAATATGGAAACATGATATCTCGTTCTACAATATCTCTGATTAAATCGCTGACAGAGACTTCTCCCCCATCAGCCAATCACTGTGGGCATAGTTAGTAAGTGTGTTGACATCATCCATAGCAACAAGGTCAACCCCGCCCTTACTCTTAGCTTAAGACTTTTCTCTATTCCTTAGTTAAAGTTTGTCTTAGCAGCTTTGTGAATAGGTTTTAACTCTTAGCTAAGAACTTTTACTGCTATTTAGGAGAACTCTTAGTGGTAAGATAAAATGTTCTGTGAATACGGCCCCAGGTTTTTTATATATACATTTTTTTATTTCAGTTAACGTTTATTTCAAGTAATGAATTTTTTTTTATGGTTTTAGGTTTAGTTAACTATAATAACCCTTATACTTGTAAAATATATTGAATAGTGTGTCA
Organism: Chanodichthys erythropterus; assembly: GCF_024489055.1. Classification (NCBI taxonomy): domain Eukaryota; kingdom Metazoa; phylum Chordata; class Actinopteri; order Cypriniformes; family Xenocyprididae; genus Chanodichthys; species Chanodichthys erythropterus. The sequence continues at coordinate 28,966,740 of NC_090221.1, read as the reverse complement.
AATAATGCCTTCCTGTGACAGAAGTACAGTAGTTTACTAAGAATTTTAATTCAATACAGGTTGCTAATTTAAGTTCAGATGAGGGAGATAAAATATGCATTCTTACAAACATTTTACCAAATAAACATTGTGTAGTAAACATTGTCATAATTCATCAACATTAGCTCATATAAGCAATCGCTTGGCATAAATGTGCGCTATTCATTAATTGCGAAGCGTTTCCCGCGGTTTTAAGTTAAATGTATGAATTAGTTATCAAAATGTTTGGGTACAAAATAAAAAAGCCAGTTCTGCTTACTTAAACAATTAATTTCATAACTTAAAAATTTTGATGTAACCAATTTTTTTGAGTTTTGCCAACTTATTTAGGTTTACAGTGTGAATAAAGGCAATTTTTGAACAAATCTATAATAATGACAAGTATTTATTACAGCCACTGTTTACATTTTTTTATTTCAACAATATTAGAGTAGAAACATACCATTAAAAAATAATATAAAAACTGCATATCGTAGGGCTACAGCTTTAATTTTTATATAAAACTCAGTTTTTGAGGGTTGATTTTTAAATAAAGTTGATTAATTAATTGATTAGTTGGTTTCAGTGTTTCGGTAAAAAAAAAAAAAAAACTGCAGTGCATCACTAATGTTTTATATCCTGTAATTATAATTCAGCTATGTTGAAAATATAGATTCTACTCATACTATGAGTGTTATATTATGTATATTGTGCACAGTGTAATAATGCTCTGTATGAATAGAATATCTGGAAGATCTACTATACATTTGACAATATTAGAGTATACAAAAGCATAGTACATTAGATTGGACTGCCAAGTGTTAATTTCTAATTCATCCATATTTTCTAATGAATTTTTAAACCCCCCAATAATGCTAACAGATAATTCCCACTAAGTATTACAGACCCCTTGGTAGCAGACCACTGTTTGAAAAATGTTTTCTGTTAAATAATGCTTAAAACACGCTATAAAAAAATAAAATAAAAAATGTAGCATACAGTCAACAGGTACTCCATTCTGCACACAACCATGTTTATTTTATTACCAGTGACTGAGTAGTGAGCAAAAGAGAATTATGGTACTAATGAAACAGAATTGCATTTCTATTGCAGATAAATGAGTAAAAACGGTGTTTGAACTCCTGACAAGAAGTCACAGTTCAGATCACACGAATATACTATTTTCATCCATTTTACTCTTCTAGTGCAGTCTATGTTAGAAATATAAAATGGATTGCAATACAATTATTTTTCTTTGCCAGGGACTGTGGCAGTTCACTGAAGGAAATGCTATTTGAATTCTTTCCGGCGAGTCACAGTCCTGTGAGCCAGCTCTTGACAGGCCAAGGCTGCTTGTGGGCTGGGAAAAAAAATGCCCCAAATGCCAAAATTGATTTTGCATTCCTTTCAGCGCACACACTCGAGCATCCGAATGTCTTTGGTGAGTCACGGTATTTCATTATAGGCAACTCCAGGCCATAACCAAGTTGTTTTGCACTCATTCCAGTTATTGCTACAGATCGTCTGCCTTTGATCAAATGCATCATTGGCAGCATTCATGAAAAATGGCACAGATACTCTGTGGCGGTAGTCAAAAATTGGATTAGTAACTGCTGTCACAGTTTTACCAATTATTATTAATATTACCTGTCATCACTGATGCAAACCTCCTGTGGCAAGCACGTGCCTTAGGCCCCTGACAAACAGAGCCATATGTAGTCTTTCTACAAGGCATATGGCACAGAGACACAAATCTGAAGGGCCTCTAAGGAACTCTGACCCCCTGACTTGTAGCATGTGGGTCCGGCAGTGAGTGGAAACTTGGCCCCGGTGCCTTGGAGCCAGACCCCCAAGCATCAGAAAAACAATGCAATCTGGGAAGAGTCAAAAGAGGGCTGAATTCTGAGACAATATTGCTGCTATTTTGTACCATATGTCTAGGCACTTGTTTTGTAATAGTGGAATTATCTGTTTTAGAGATATGAGATATTTTAGAAAATACCAAAGTAAAAAAAAAAAAAAGCAAAAAAAAAAAAAAAAGGCAAAAAGAAGCAAAAATTCTTTAAATGTCATATATATATATATATATATATATATATATATATATATATATATATATATATATATATATATATATTTTCATATATATATATATATATATATATATATATATATATATATATATATATATATATATAAAAATATATTTTCATATATATATATATAACATTTAACATTTATATGAAAAAATATATATATATATATATATATATATATATATATATATATATATATATATATATATATATAAATATATTTTCATATATATATATATATATATATAACATTTAACATTTATATGAAAAAAAAAAAAAAAAAATATATATATATATATATATATATATATATATATACTATATTAGGGCTGTCAATCGATTAAAAATTGTAATCTAATTAATTACATATGATATGTATAATATCATTAATTAATTACTAATATGATTAATTAGTCTAAATTAATCGCATACATAATTTTTGCTGTGAAAGTATTAGATATTTCAGGGTTTTTCCAGGGTCAACAGTGGTCTTCGGTGGTGACAGACATGGTCATCCACACAAACAGTGCCCTTCCCTAAGATTTTCTTTTTGCTTACTGAAAGTGTGGTTTATGTCAGCTGCATGTGCAGGGCGCCTGTCAGAGAAGATGAGGTGACGTTCTTTTGAGCACTATTCACACCCAGTGGTTATTCAGGAAAAACATTCTCCGAATGCGCCTCGTGAAACATGGATTCGGTCTCTCGAACTTTTAGCATTGTGTCAGTTGATTTAGATTATTATGTGTGAGGTAGAGAGAGTGCAAAGACAGTGCTTACTTTCTTGCGCGCACGAGGGAGGAGCTCTCTGCTCGTTCTGTCCGTCAGCACAGCAGTCGTCTCCCTCCTTCATTTTACAGTCGAATGGTGGCTAGAACGGCTCCAGGTTCAAAGGTCAATACGGAATGGATTAATCTGCGTTATTTTATTTTGACAGCCCTAATATATATATATATATATATATATATATATATATATATATACACATTTTCATAGTGCTATCAGAAATAAAACAATCAACTCCAACCACGACTACGCTTACAAAATCTTTAATAATATTTTAATAAAGGGTGAAGATGTCAATTTTCCTAGGCCAGACATCACTTTTGGCCACTACTATATTATATATATATATATATATATATATATATATATATATATATATATATATATATATACACCAATCAGGCATAACATTATGACTACCTTCCTAATATGCACTGTGTATTCTGACACCTTTCTATCAGAACCAGCATTAACTTCTTGAGCAATTTGAGCTACAGCTCATCTTTGGATCAGACCACACAGGACAGCCTTCACTCCCCACGTGCATCAATGAGCCTTGGTCACCCCTGACCCTGTTATACTCCTTAATTTAATTCCACCACACAAAGAGTGCAAAATATTTTTTTTTTGTGTTAAAAGTTCCATCTAGATAATAAATAAATTAGCCATAAATAAGATCTTTCTCTATCATTTAGTGATAAACAAGAGCAGACACTGAGTAGTGTTGTGTGTACAGCTGTGATGGAGCTCTTTTAAAGGTTCTAATTATTCCACTGAGTGTATAAAAATCAAGTCAACCAGAATGAAGCAATTTTAATTTTGTCAAGTCTTTTTACATTTTATGAAGAAATGTTAGTAGTGCTTGTCACTCACCAAATTTAAAAAGCCTATTTCTAAGTCTCACTATTATTCTGGTCTCTAGACATGGTTGAGGTCCCTCATTATAAGTGTAAGTTTTTGGGATTTTATCGTCTGTTTTATTCACATGGTGAGAATGATCTGATCATTTAAAAAAAAAAAAAAAAAAAATCATACTTGTAATGTTCTTTCATATTCATTGCATTACCATGCAAATGTTCAAATACCTAACTCTGAGTTTAAGCAACAGCAAACACCACTAACTGTAAATGCGATGTGTACATTAAATGTTACAGCGTTCATTATTTGATTCCTCTTTAATCTAAAGTCTATGCAGTTTTCATCCTTTTTTTCTTTTTTCAAATATCGAGGTATTCTAGCATAATCACTGAATGAGAGAAACAGGAGGAATATTCAGCTGTAAAATCCAGTTTCACTACCCTGAAATGGTCATATGTCAAGCTCTTACATTTTGCAGCAGTCTTAGCAGTCAAGCTGGTGCCAGAAATAACTTCCCCAGATTTCAGGGCTCGCAGAGAGCCGCTATAACGCCTGGGCTTCTATATGCAATGCACTGACTGGCTGAATAAAATAAGGCAATAAATCAAACATGTAACAGGGACCAAAGCCCTCAGGTGGAAATGCTTTTACACACCATGTGCATGAAGCTCATGGGCTAATAAAGCATGCAAAGGTCTCTCAGGCCATTAGCTCATCTGATTTCCATGATAGGGCGCTCAGTGGTCTGGGAGGATTTTCTTTAGTTGATCTGTCCATCTAGAATAGCAAGGTATGCTTATTTCCAAATCAAATGGTGTGAATGAATCTCTTTAGTGTGAACTGTCATGCTGAAAGCATCTGTAATTAAAACAAATTCAATAGATGTCATCAATCAAGCATGTTTTCTGATGACACATACTTCAAGTTCCGTCAAAGTATTAGGACGTAATTAGTGTGACGGTAATCATGGACTATATTGATGTTAAAAGAGCCTAAATTACAGATTACAGACTTAGAGTTATTGACTATATCTGCAGAAGAATCTAGTGTGCTGACAAATTTCCGTTTTTTATTTATTTATTTATTTATTTTGCACGAGAATGCAAATGTACTGTGACAGCTTTGCTACCTCCGGATATTATGTCACATTTGGAGTGTTATGTAGTCTGTGTTAGGGCCACAGCTGTGGAAACTGGCCAAAAAATAAACAAACAAACAAACAAATAAATAATAAATAACTACATTTCCAATGTTATTCTGGCTCTGGGAATTCAATGTGTTTTACTTTTGTATGTCTGATCTCTGCAGGGAAATTGCAGTGAAACTTCAGGTTGCCAGGAGGACTTCAGGAACATTAATGCAAACAACTGCACCATTATCAAAGCTGGGTAACAACACGCTACTAAAGCAGGCCTTCAACCCCCTTTTTTTTTTTTTTTTTGCTTATTCCATATTCCGTATTACTTAAATGAGTATAAATGAGTGACTTTGTAACTTCACAAGGTCCATAGAAGAAGCACGTTGTAGTCCCAACAAGCCGTTTGTTGTAATTGTTGAAAAGCATTTTCTGATAAAGAGAATATCTCCCTTTGGAGTGGACTTTGAGCTTTGTTACCTTGCCGTTCTTTTTAATGCTCAAATAGCAACATTACACATTAACTAAAGTTGAAAAAGTGAAAAAGCATAATAGGACCCCTTTAAGCCTTTCTGCTGGCTGATCTGCCTTTGCTGTGTAAAATATGTTAAATATTCTCAAGCCCATAACAACCAAATCTGTCTGTCTCTCTGTTTGTCTGTCCACACAGAAGAGACTGAATTGGAGCTTCAATACATCTAACACATCTGTGGCTGGGCTACATGAAGGTGTAGGCAGGTGTGCTTCCTCTATGAAAATCCAAACATCCAGCCTCCCATGAGGCTGATGAAAGAAAGAACCACGCTGCTGCCACATAATTCTCCTGCAGGCCCGACCATCCGCAGAGAACTGGAAAAACGGAGTTACTGATTATCAGCTTCATTATGTAAGAACCTAATTGCCTTTCAGAGGTCCACTTGACCTTGTGACATTTCTGCCCAAACTGTTTTTTTCAACAGTCTCCAGCTAAACAGCTTCATATGCCGCTGATGAAGTGTTACGGAGATCATGCATTCTGAGCAGCCTCATTTCGTGCCCCCTTTGCTCAGTTTACATTGGAACTTTATCGGTTTTGACACAGAGAAATGGACTTTGCAGTGGCTCTCATCAAATTATAGAGGTGCGTTCTGAACGCTCCAGTGAATCCACACTCTGGACTAAACTGAAAAACAACAGCTTTGACCTTCTCGCTGAGCCCGAGCGGCAGCCCGAGCAAGTGTTGTTTCTGGTCAGAGTCCATTATCTTTGAGTCAGAGCAAGCGTGTGACCTAATACATAAAAGAAGGGAATCGATAGTGGGGCATGTAGAAGCAAGATGACAAAACTCTCAGAGGTGAGGTCAATAGCTGTTCCCTCTGCATCCCATCGTGGTCAAGGTGAGATAATTTTGGTGGTCCGAGGAGAGGACCGTGGCTCTGCTATGCTGTTTAATAGACACCGATGGGAGAGGAAGTACTGCATTGCTGTGCTGTTCCCCATCAAGAACCTGCTGCCTAATGAGGAATCTATTAGCAGACGGGGGAGCGTGTTGGCAGTATGGCATACAAAGACCACTGGGTAACAATGCTGCCAGTTAGCAAACAGATGTTCTTTCGGCACCGGAGCTGGTTGCGGCTAATAAAGCCTTTACACATTTGTTGGAGTCCAGGGACACTCCACAGAACAATCGTGTCTGGTTGGGACTGCGGCTTGTGTAAGTTGCATCACTTCTTTCTGATCAGACGAAGGAGAAATTCAGGCTAAAGCAACACAGTTTGCTATTAACATTCACAAAGTCACATGGCATGCCCACAATCCGCCCACAGCCCGTTCCCTGACTGTCTGATGCATGTTGCACGCAGAAATGGCAAGAGCTGCTACACAACTTTTGGGACTCAGGGTGCCATGTGGCTGCAATGAACACTTTTGAGGAAGACCTAATTTGTTAGGTTGGTGGCATCAAATCCTTGTTTGAGGCACTTGGTAACAAATTCAACTGAGCTAAACTACAGCGAAGCTACCCATATGAAAAATGTAGTTATGCTTCAAGTCACTAAGTAGATGCTACACTCTAAAAAATGCTGGGTTAAAAACAACCCAAGTTGGGTTGAAAATGGACAAACCCAGCGATTGGGCTGTTTTAACCCAGCGGTTGGGTTAAATGTTTGCCCAACCTGCTGGGCAGGTTTATTTAAACTATTATTTAAAAATTGCTATATGGCTAACTTAAAATGAACCCAAAATAGTTGGGAAATTAAAAACCAGATGCAATTAGAGACAACAATAATAGACATAAGGTGAATGTTTATTAATAAGCTTTAATATTTTATTAATATACATTTAATAGTTTATTAATATAAATTTATTAATAAGCAATTTAATTAATGTTTATTGTTTAATAATTATTCATTGAACATTAATAAATGTTCATTTCCAACATACTTTGGGTTAATTTTAATTAAGCAATACAGTGATTTTTAAACAATAGTTGAGTTAAATAAAACTACCCAGCAGGTTGGGCAAACATTTAACCCTACCGCTGGGTTAAAACAACCCAATTGCTGGGTTTGTCCATTTTAAACCCAGCTTGGGTTGTTTTTAACCCAGCATTTTTTAGAGTGTACTTAATTTTTTAAAATAAACATATTAGAGCACCATTAAAACTAAAACTCTTAAAACTAAAGGTTCTAAAATGGTGTTTTTGCAGCGATGCCATAAAAGAATCATTCGAGTTCCCCAAAAAACCTTTCAGTAAACATCCATCCATCCAGTATCAAACAGCATTTAAGAAAGGCATTTTGACAGTCAAAAATTACTAAAGAAAAATCTCATAATGACTGCTTTATGTAACCCATCCGGTTCTACTCACACCACTCCAGACAGCATTCAAACCAGTGTTTCTGGCATGGAAGGCACGCCACTAGCAAGGATGCTAAAGACTGCAGCCTCTGGTGTGCCTCTTGAGGCCTGGGGATTGAGGTTTACTCGCACAACTCTTACAAGCTGGCCTCTCTTACATTTGCTTGTTTTTCAGATAGGCTATTCCTGTCTAAGTGGGTGGTTCTTGGCCAAAATAAGGTGGAATGTGGACCCTTTATGCTGATAGTCAAAAGTCCGGCCCTGTGAGACTAGTATTCACATAACTCCATGGAGCAATGCAGTCTGGAAAAGATTACATTAGCACGTTTATTTCCAAGCGGTTTGACACACTGTGATGAAGAATGCCCCCATATTTTATATAAAGGTTGCCACAAAAAAATAAATAAAAAAAAGACAACAACAAAAACACCAGCAGAACAAACCTAGTTTTAGTAAATGTCATACACTTTTGTCTCTGTAGCATTATTTAGTCTAAAAGGTTGTCACTAAGCCTACTGCACTGAAACAATCCATATATTTAAATGAAACATTTGTGTTCTCTAAAACTCAAAATCCTCTGCAACACTGCAGGAGTGAAGGTTAAAGATTTCCGTTTTTTTTTTCTTTTTCAAACAAGCTGAGTGCTGGGCTTTTTTTTTTTTTTTTTTTTTTTTTTTTAACAGGTTTCACTCTTTAACAAGAATGTTCCTCCCATTTGGGATTTAACCAGTGCATTTTTCATCCTGTTCAACAGATAAGGCAGTCGTTTCAGGCTGAGTGATGCCTGCACGCTATGAAAGCAACTGTCCGTCGCTGTGCACTCCAGTGGCAATGTTCCTCAACGCCTAATGCTCCAGATGGTATACGCTCCCCATGTCACCGCATATGAGAGCTTCTCTCCGAGCCACAATTTAGTGTACCATGTGCACCAAACACACCCACAGCTCAATAAATTGGATTGGTTTTGATTTGGCTAGAGCGGAAGGAAAAACTCTCTGCGGTCCCTGATTTTTCTTTTCTCCATCTCTAATTATTTTTGTCAGGCTGCAAGATGGTAAGGGGAAACAATCAGCTCATCATATATTTTGAAATCAAAGGCTGTAAAAGCAGACAATGGTCTTTCTTGAGCAGGTGAGGGGCCTGAAGGGCTCTTGAGTGAGATGGGCTGAAAGGAACATGGATAGGTCATTTCAATTGCACGAGTTGGAGAGCAGGCCAAACAACAGAGTCCGACGTGAGTTTAATCTCTACAACACAATATGATTGAAGCTATTGTAGGGTTACACAATGTATTGCTGTAAAAAAGTACTGCAGTAGAAAAAACTTTAAAGGATACCAATCTTTTGCAAATTTTGGTACCTGATGCCAATGTACAAAAGTTCAGGTAAAGCAAAGTTAGTGGTTTGGGGAGAAAAACGCATGATTTGAATATGATAACTGATAAAACTATCTAGAATATTTGGCAGAATGATTTGCAAATGCAATTGAAATTACTGAAATTGGTACCAACTCTAAGACACTGTAAAGCCAATATAAAAAGAAGAGAAAGACATGCAATGTTTGTACTTGCTGCTGACTTTTTGAAAATAGTATGTAAAGCTCTATGCAGTTTGCAACATTTCAAACAGTAGTTTCACACTGACATCATAATGGAGAATATTTAATTGAGTTATCATTGCAGACATGAATACATTTATTTTGTCATCTTAATGCAATTTTGTGTGAAAATGTCTTGTGCAGTACAATGAATAAAGTGTCAAGAAAGAGATAACCATTTTAAAATGGTTAATATCGCTTCATGTTCATTCATCAAAGTGGAAGTTCAAGTTGAATTTTGGGATGCAGTATCCCCTGCAGTGTGATCTGGTTGTATACTGCACATTTTGGAAAAAAAATCATCCAAGTATTTTGTGCATACAGACAATATGTTTACTCTGCACAGAGTACATACTAAGAGTAGTATGCTAATATGTCCTGAATGGAATACTAGTTTACCATTTACTGTAACTCTGTATCCACCTTATTTTAAATGTAAGAGTGAATGCAGCATTTGTAACTTGAATATATGAGGCTTTCTGTGTCAGTTATTTTAGCTGAAATAAAGATTTCTTGCTATTGCAAACTGGTATCTGTAATTATATTATTTGGTAACACTTTATTTCGATAGTCAACTGTAGACATTCTACTAACTATAAGTATCTTTTCAACTACATGCCAACTAGTCATTTGAGTATTAGTAGACTGTCTGCTTAATATCTTCAAACACTTCATTTTGATGCTCTCCAACAGACATTCTACTGACTATAAGTAACTATACATCTACATATCAACTTATTCTACTAACCCAAACCTACCAGTCAACTAACACTCCAATAAGAGTTATTAGGGGTTGCACCGACTAATCGACTAGTCGAATTTAAAGGGTTAGTTCACCCAAAAATGAAAATAATGTAATTAATTACTTGCCCTCATGTCATTCCACACCCGTAATACCGTAGTTCATCTTTGGAACACAAATTAAGATATTTTTAATGAATTCTGATGGCTAGATAAAAACATATTTAAAATACTTCATGTGACTACAGTGGTTCTACCTTAGTATTATAAAGCGACAAGAATACTTTTTGTGCACCTTTTCGACAATATCTAGTGATGGCTGATTTCAAAACACTGCTTTGGAGCTTTACGAATCTTTCGATTCAAATCAATGGTCCGGAGCGCCAAAGATTTGTGAATGTAAAGCCGGTATGTCTTATCTGCAATGAAGTTGTCGCTGTTTTCAAAGAATATAACACAGACACTGGATGCGAACGGCGTGAGGCAATGCTACAAAAGGTAATAGAACCCATTATAATGATATTGTCTACACTGGATGTGGCGCGGTGTGACACAACACATTCCTGATAGTAAATGGATTCCTCGTTCTATTTCTGATATAGTCCAAGTGCTTTGCAATGGTCGGTTTGTAGCGTTCAGTGTAGACAGCTTTGAGCTGTTGCGGTGCGGCGCCTCTGGTGTAGACACGTTGATAATATTAGATGGCACCACGAGACGAAGATCTATTTCAGAACCGGCCACTATTAAAATAATCTGGCTGTGGGTGCAGGCCAGATGTTATCACTGGCGGGCCAGTTTTAGCCCGCAGGCCGCCTAATGCCGAAAAGACGCAAGCTCAGTGGTCATATACACGTATGTCTAGAGCGTATTTACATAGAAAAAACAATGGAAAAGAAGTGCATTGGAATGGAAAAACGTGTGAACGGCCCTATATTTGTTCATTAATGACATCATCATCGACTAGTTGACTTTAATCACATAGATGTCGACTTTAAAAAATCTGAAGTTGTTCAACCCCTAGTTAACATAGTTGCAAAGTTATTTATAGTTAGTAGAACGTCTAAATTAGACTATCGAAATAAAGTGTAACCCATTCTTTTAATTTATCACTGTAATTATAAGCAAATGGTTTGTAGCAAAAACACTGCACTTAGTTATTGTAGTTGCCAATAGTGACTAATGAATCTGAAGTCTTTCATGTTGCAAAATAAGGTGGATACTGACTACTATATTGTGACTACTATAAAGTGAAATAAAACAGTAAGTTTATGCAACAAGAAACATTTCAAAGAGTAGTGCGCTACACTGTTATCACATGACCTCTCTGCATTGCATGTGAGTGGTGTTCAGTTATCACTTTGGAAATAAATAAGTTTATTTTGCATTTTTATATCGCTTTTATATGTGAAAATGACTTTCTGCAGTCTGATAAGTGAAAAGAAGTGATGTTAAAAATCATGGCTGACATTACTTCCAATTTATTTGTCACTATGGGAATGAAGGGTCATTGTGGGATACATTACCCAGCGCAGTGTGCTCTGGTTGTGCGCCTCACATTTTGGCATCCAGGAATTCCATGCGTACAGAAAATGTGCATAATATGCACATCATACATCTTAGCAGTTGCTATCAGCAAAAGAGGCAACCAGGAAACGATCAGCACAGCAGAGAAGCTCACAGATATTGAATAGTGATGTGATTTGAATAACTGGCCGGATCTGCAGAGAGTTGCTATTGCTAACTGCATGTACCTCGGCTGTTAATGAAGTCTTAAATAAGCAAAGCATTATGTGAGCAGCATTCACAAGGTGCAGGAGAGGTGTTAAGCTCGCACCAAAGACCTGGAGCTGTTAAAGAGAGAGACCGAGACTGTGCGGAGGAGTGAGACGGTCATTTCGGAGGCTGATTGGCACCGATTCTCAGGCAGCATGTGGAAACAGGAGTTTTATTTCGATCATGTTTGATGTTATCAGATGTGGAGACAAAGAGCTGGTTGACATGAGGGCCGATGCAGAGGAGGCCGGTGGGGGGTGTGGTGGGAGTGAGGGGGGATAGAGCGCTCAGCTGTCATGGTCTTTGTGTTAGGCTTCCTGTGCAGGTGGGCGCTGAGGAGTGCCAACTCAGACGGCCATGCATCCAACTATAATGGCTGCTTTTCACAGGGCCAGAGAGAGGCACGGTCTCAACGGACCAAGAAAAAGAGCGAAGGAGTGTGAGTGCGAGGGAGGAGGCTGCGAAATGATGGAGGAAAGGGTAGGTATCGCCTAAGAGGAAGAAAGAAAACCATGCAGTGCAGCTCTCAGAACTAAGACGGCAGTGAATTTGCAGTACGAGTAAAAAAATGGTGAAATGACAGGGAGAGAGCCATTCAAATACACCCTCTCGTGATGGTGTAACCTGCAAAGTATTGATTAGCTAGATTGCTTCTCCAGGGGGATTGTTCCTGCAGCAAGTCTAGGGTGGTGTATGTTGTGAGAAAGTGATCCTGTGGCAATAAATAAGGCAGTAAGCCAGTGTTTCTGATGTACTGTGATTTTACCATGGTTGAGCGGTATTCTTAGGCATGATGTGGAGTTGCAACGGTCACCGTGATTTTGCCAAGCAAAACTGATCCTGGAACAACATTCCCATCCAAATATTTAGTCCTAACCCTATCCCTTACCCCATAAACCCAACCCTACCCATAACTTACTTATACACTCTAAAAAATGCTGGGTTAAAAACAACCCAAGTTGGGTTGAAAATGGACAAACCCAGCGATTGGGTTGTTTTAACCCAGCGGTTGGGTTAAATGTTTGCCCAACCTGCTGGATAGTTTTATTTAAACCAACTATTGTTTAAAAATTGCTATATGGCTAGCTTTAAATGAACCCAAATAGTTGGGAAATTAAAAACCAGATGCAATTAGAGGCAACAATAATAGACAAAAGGTGAATGTTATTAATAAGCTTCAATATTCTATTAATATAAATGTAATAGTTTATTAATATACATTTATTAATAAGCAATTTAATAAATGTTTATTGTTTAATAATTATTCATTGAACATTAATAAATGTTAATTTCCAACATACTTTGGGTTAATTTTAATTAAGCAATACAGTAATTTTTAAACAATAGTTGAGTTAAATAAAACTACCCAGCAGGTTGGGTAAACATTTAACCCTACCTCTGGGTTAAAACAACCCAATTGCTGGGTTTGTCCATTTTCAATCCAACTTGGGTTGTTTTTAACCCAGCATTTTTTAGAGTGTAAAATCAGAGGGAAATGATACTGATGTAGAAGCACCTAACCCTGGTTGTAAGCTTAAACTTGACATAAACTGTAACCTTGTCAACACATATGTATGCAAAAAATGTCTGCATACAGTATGTGTGTTTGTTGAGTATCATATTTGATACATCAGGCTTGCTTTTATGAATCATATAGTCGGATATAGTGAGAATATGAGGCTCACACTCGAGGAAAAATAAAATACCTCAATTTTATTCAGAGGCCTAAACTGAGCAAAAATATGCAATTTGCTACAGATGCTGATATTTATATGGACAAAAAGTAAGATGAAATTCTGATTCCGCTTGTAGTGTAAATCAATGATATTTTTATAACAGTATAGAAGATGAAATGCATAAAATGCATATAAATATCAGTACTCACTCTATATCTGCCATTAATTTGTCTTAGTGTTAAGATGATATATAAATGTTTAGTTTTATGATCTCTGTAGTTTTAAAACATATAATACAATGCAATACAACGATGATTGAAAGATCAACAAATAAACCTTCCTCAAAAGCCTGATGGATCATATTTGATATTCATTATTTTTCTAAAAATGATGTATGGATAATCAAGTAAACCGAAGCTTCTTTAGTCCAGTAAGTGTTCATTTTGAAATATTACTAACAATATCAGGTATTCCTCTTAATAAAAATCAGTAAAGATCTCACAGCAAAAAGACACCGCAAGCTGAAGGTGGACTTTTTTTTTTTTTTAATTAATTATTCTAAAAGGTCTTTTACTTGCTAAAAAAGTATATTGTGCACAACGGGTTTTCCAGCAAAGTTCTGATCTTGTTAGTAATTCAGAAGCCTTAGAAATGTGCATATCAAAAATAATGCAGTAGGCTTTATAAGGTTAAAAAACTGATTTGGGGTTTGCTTCATGTGTTCATGTACAGTTCATTGTGTGTTGATGCTTTAAAAACAAAGTATAAACATGAGATGAGCAATGCTATGCATTTTGCCACTTTCTCTTCAGTCGTTGCTTAGAAACAGTACAAAACAGCTGGCAATTTAATAATGCAAACGTTCTTCTGTTCGGAATCAAAAGATAGTGTGAAAACAATCTGAGCAATCAAAGTGTGAAAGCACCCTAATATATCAGTCAAACAGCTAATGTGGCTCATCTATTTAGATTTCACACTGTTAATAAAGATGATGCAACAGTTAGTTCTGATCCACAAATTTTACTGGCCAATAGCATTCTATGGCATATAGACAAAGCAAGCATAACCATAATAATTCTAAGTGGCAGGTATTCGCTTTAAGATGGAGTATAATTAACTGTCTGATAAACATGCAGTATACTATCAATTTTGACATTATTTGGGATGCGGGATTGTATTTAAATGCTTCTGAAATGTTTTTGAGGACATATTATCAGCACGTTGAACCAGCGCACTTCCTCTAGCGAAAGGTCACTTACTTTAGGCAAAAAAACCAACAAAAATATCACAGAACACGGCCAGAGAAAAAGCCCAGAAAAGTGGCTGCCGATCCACAGAGGTACTTTGGGGAATATTTCTACAGTGATGTACTTTTTTGAGGGCTCATTTGGTGTTCAAGGAAGAATAAACACCTTTTTAACTACTAGCTGTTTTTAACTGCTTTGGCATTTCAATAATAAATGCTTTGAATTTCATACAACAGCATTTTACCTTTACCACTTTCAAAATACGGTTGATGTTATCTGCTGAACGCTGGTCGAGTTACATGTGCTCATTACCAAAAAATTAAAAATTAAAATCTATGTTTATGACATTCTCTGGTGGTACAGAGAAATGAACAAGAGGAGAAAGAATGTTTATAGTTTGATGGCTTTGCATTATGTATTACACAATTTTTATCCTCTTTCACATTTCCTAAGGTTTTTAGTTTTTCTCTTGATCTCACCCTCTTGTCAGTGCTCAAATCACCACGCATTATACTTTATAGACCTGTCTCGCTGCTTCAGGTGTCCGACTGATGCCTCCAGTCCCAGAATGAACTACACTCATATGGGCGGCAATTTGTCACTTCTCCATTTTTCTTGAAGAAGAGCTGGATATGCACTCCCTCTGGGACAAATGCTATTTTTTATACTTTATACATTACCCGTTCATCCATTCCCACTTTCAGTGTTGCTTTCACTGCGCTAGATGTAAGTAGCATCTACATGTGGCCACGGGCAGCGGCTTTAAGACCTATCGATCATTTTTCAGAGTTATTCAACATGCGGTCGGTAGTTGGGGGTCTGACATATTGCAGCAACTGAGAATACTTTATGCTCTGCTGCATCCGCACTGGGTCCTCTGGTTTGGGTTGGGATTTTAAACTTAACTGAACTGAAATAGTCATCTCTTTCAAAACGCTTCAGTCTACTGGTTAAACTAAAAATCAATGAGAGAATTTGATTATATCCCCTTTAAAGTAACATGATACTTCTATAATGTTAGTGAATAAAAAAATGTTGCGATTTTTTTCTTTTTTTGCTGCACTACCTTTAATTGCTGCTTTTAAGCTGCTTTACAATTAAGATGGTAACTAAGATGCCACAAGTTTTCCTCTTGATCATATAAGCCACAAAATCTCATCTCACTACATTTAATTAATGGCTATACTCTTATTAATTTGGCCATTTTCATCTGACTATTAAAATTTGTAAGATTTAGTAAAAAAAATTTGAGGGCAATTAAATGAATTTGGTGTTTCTGGCAAATAGTGATCCAAGACATTGCTAGTTTTTGTGTCTATTTGTTAATGAGGGATTTGTGGACACATGAATGTTTTGGATGGAGTGTCATTTCACTTGTATGCCGATGAAATCTATTTACCTATTAGGAAAAATGATCCACTGGCCATGACTGCTCTTTTATCCTGTCTAGAGGAGGTTAAATCCTGGCTGCTCACATTTTTTTATCCTTAAATGAGGAGAAAACAGAACTAATTGTTTTTGGCCCTTCATAAAATATAAAAGCATTTAATCTTGACCTTGGATCCCTATCGGATTTTAAGTCTTCACAGGTACGTAATCTGGGTGTTATTTTAGATGACTCACTGTGATCAGGTCCAGTTCTCATCAGCTCCGTATACTTGCAAAAAATTAAACATTTCCTCACTGATAAGACTCTGGAGATGGCGGTGCATGCTTTTATTACGTCACGTCTCGATTATTGTAACTCATTATGCTGTGGCATTTCTAAAGCTCAAATTGCCTGTCTTCAACTGGTCCAAAATGCTGCCTCTAGATTTCTTCTAAAAAAGAAAAAAAGGGATCACGCCACTCCGCTTTTAAAGGCCCTTCATTGGTTGCCTGTTCAATTTAGAATACATTTTAAAATCTTATTGTTTGTCTTTAAATCACTACACAATCAAGCACCCGGCTACCCATCTACATCACTACATCCCCTCAAGAAGCCTAAGATCTGGTGACCAAAACCTTCTTTTAATCACTCACTCCAGACTTAAGCGTAGAAGTGACCGTGCCTTCTCTGTTATCGGTCCTCGCCTCTGGAATGACTTGCCGGTGGAGATCCGAATGACCTGACCATTTTTAAGTCTCTTCTAAAAACCCATCTGTTTTCATTGGCCTACTAGGTTTTATATTCCTGCCTATTATATTTTCTATTTGTGTTTTATTATTATTCTTTTTTCTGGTTATTTTGTTATAGTATGTATTACACTTATGATGCTGTTTCTATTTAAAGTAAACTTGAAACTTGAAACTTTTCACTATTTTGAAGTAAAAAGATAATTAGACCATTGTTTAAGGGTAAGATGGGCCCCCCGAAATTGGCACAGAAGACCCCGCGTGGCTGCTGTTATTATTTTTCAATTTAATATTTATTATAATTCATGAGGTTATTGTTCAAAATTTCCTTGAGTTGAATGTGCATTTCAGACATCTTTTCTATTCATTAAAACCCATAGGCTAATAGAGTGAAATCGTTCAATTTGTATTCTTAGGATTGCTATTATGATATATTTTCAATTAAAATATGGGCAATTAAATATGTATGTATTCATGTGCCTGTATAGAAGTCATAGAATAAATTTACCTTTCAGATGAATCTCTGGGATTCTGCTTTGTTTGTCATCAGTTATTAAATTATTCAACCTAATTGTCAAAACACAATTTTAAACAGAATAGCTGATTTTAGTATTTTACATTAAAGACACCAAGAATGGAATCAAAAGTGGGTCCCGTGGTCTTTAAAGGTACAATATGTAAAATTTTTGCAGTAAAATATCCAAAAACCACTAGGCTAGTGTTATATATTTTGTCCAGCTGATTACAAACAATATCTCTAATGTTTTCAACTACTTGTAAATCATGAGAAAATTACCATTCTAAACAGTGACACGGGGCAGTGCAGTCGCCTGTCAATGACATCAGTTACCTTTGTTACCGCCTTTACTGACGTAGAAACCACATGACAAGTGCCGTGGACAAATGCGGAAGTATTGTCTAGCGTCCAGTAAACCACTAGCTTGCTTCAAGCAGTTCCTTATTTACTTCTTGCACGTTTTATGGTGGATTGTGTTACTTAGTTATGGAACATAATTACTGTTTACCATCTGCCGCTGGTTCTGTCGACAAGGACAGCTCCTGTAAACTCATGACCGGAAAAGCGGAAGCGGCGCCGGCGACTGTGTCATAATAAAAGTCCCGCTGCTCGTGAGGCGTGTTGATCAATCGCTCCAGCTCCTCGTTCATCTCCCGCAACACTCGGTCCTGCTCTGCTTCATACTACAGTAACGTTAGTAATCGCATCCACGAACATGAGTTATTCCAGACTCAAATCCATATTCTTTTGCACTGTCCGTTGAAATGGAGACCACATGTCCCAAGTTTCCGCTCTAAAACTTGGCGTCATCAAACTACGCCTTTGTTTTGAATAGGCTTCTAGCGACCTCTAGCGGAAAAAAATATCACAAATTGTACCTTTAACTACTATGTACTTACATAAAATAATAATAACAGTAATAATAATAATAATAATAATAATAATAATAATAATAATAATAATAATAATAATAATAATAATAATAATAATAATAATAATAATAACAATAATAATAATAATAATAATAATAATTGTTAGGGTCAGTGTACTTATTGTGCTGATGTATTGTAAAACACTTTTTCTGCTATTGAGGTGGATACAGATAAGTTTAGGACAGTTTTGGTGGTATGGGTAGGTTTAAGGGCAGGTTAAGGGTCAACAGTGTATTCATAGATGTAATTACAGAAATTAATTACAGCTGTAATTACATGCAGGTATTTTTTAAATACAAGTACAATGTAAAAACATGGATGTACACAATAAGTGCATTCCATCAAATCAGGGTTTTTCCTGCATTGAAAATATTTTGACATCCACCAAAATGAATCTTTGTCCCGCTAAAGATTTCATTTAATGTGAAGATATCTGCAGTTCTCCAGTATCGGTACCTGTTTATAGCCGGCGTAAAAATCTTTAAAACACAACATGTGAGTGTGAAGCGATCTGTGAAGAGCATCAAAGGTTTCAATTTACAACATGTTTTTGCAGTGTTGAGCTTTGTAGCCAATTGTCGACATCTCTGTTGAGCATGTGAAGTTAATGGCCAATCAGATGTGCTTAAGTTAGTCAGAATCCATTTAAAACGGTGGAAACATTTTGTTCAGTGTGAGTTCGGTGCATTCGCAAATCCTTCCATTACAACCAACAAAGCATAAGCACGATGTCAATAAGAGATTCATTGCACAGCATAGACAGACACATTGCAAAGTTTCTGGATTGACTGCCATATTTAAATGCGCGATTAAATCCGATTGACAGTGATAATGCAATGCACGGAACAAAACATATACTGCATGTAAAATGATCTGTGCATTAAGACATGGAGTGTAAATGCAACATTTTTTTACAGTAATGTGTAATGTGTAACTTTTCAATCAGTCATTCAGTGACCTTTTAAATATAAATTTATATATATTATTATTCTTATTTTTTTATTATTATATATTATGAGTAAATAAGTTAATATTACCAACTGCATTTATTTTAGATCTATTGTCAGTACTGGGCTTGTATTTCACATTGGCAGGGTACTTTGTACTGTGTTCTTCCGCCACCACTGAAGACCATGTTTGACCCAGAAAAAAAACATGCAAATGACTCATCTAAAGTAAATAGTAGTTTAAGACACTATAAAGTGTCAAAAGTGGGAACCAAAAGTCACTTCTACATTCTTTAAAATGTACCCATGTCTTCATCAAGGTATTCTTTTCTTTTTTTCAAGGAAATTTTGATTCCTAATGACCTCTGTAAGATTTGAGGGTGAACCAGACACAAATGAATCTTGCAGATGATTCATTCAAACAAAATATTCCATAGAATTCTGAATCAACACTCAGGATGCCATTCAGTCTGGAAATCCCCAAGCTAAGTACTTTATGGCCATGCATGCTTCCTAGCTAAGGAAGAACGTTGTCAACTTTGGGCAGTAAACCAAAGACTAACGATCGAAAAGACAACACATTGTGACTCACAGCTTGAGACCCATGAAGATAACAACAGATGTTATTTGTTCCCAAAACATAGATACAAATCAGACCTTCTTCTTCTGAGTGACCTCTGAGTGACACAGAGTTGAAATCAACAGGAAAAACCCACAGAGATGCGTAAAATCATCCAAAACAATTCTAAACGAACTTGGAATCAAACATCATTCAACTGCATAATTCTATCTTGACAATATGCTTAGATCACTCACATTCATGTAATTGTAAAAAACTTTTGAATGGTTGATTGAAAAAGCGTGTTGTTTACTATGTGCGTGACTGACTTGTAATAACTCAAAGGATGGCATGAATGAAATATGTGTAAAATGTATCATTATTTTTAGAGAAATCATGTCTAAACTGTACTCTCTGAAAGTTAAGAGACCACAGATAACATGTGATTTATGATAAGAGGAAGAGAAAAGCCACATCTGAAACAAAGACGATATTGGTCAGAACTCCTCAAACACCTCAGTTTAAAAATTCAGTACACGAACAAAGAATCAGACAAGAAGATGAAAAAGATGAGTCAAAGTTCAAGGCAGATCAAGATCAGATGAAAACAGCTTCATTCAAGCCATCTAACTACCCGTGTCTCACTTACTTTCCTTTCTTTTATTTCGTTTCTTTTCCGCTGAGAGTCTCGTGTTCTAAGTTACGTTTTTCCGCAAAGTTGAATCAACATCTTTGCCCACTTCAAAACTTCAAACTTCAGCCACGAAGGAGACTCCACTCCTCCGCCAGCACACCAGAACGCGATTGGCTTCCCACAACACCAATCCGGACATGAAAAGACCTGCCGCAAATCAAAAGAACATGGGAAACACGCTTCTCCAAGCCAAAGACGCCGACAAGGGAATCCCCATTTAAAGACACAAATGTCGAACCCAAGTATACCTCCAGATTCTAGATGTCTAATAAGTCTAATAACCCCACCTAAGAAGCGATAGAAGAGTTACATTAATGATTGATGGTTCGTTCAGATCAGGTCTTATGAAGTGCATATATTGCTAGAAACTTTGGATTTCATCATTTCACTCTCTTAAAATTCATTCTTTCCTCACTTCCTTTCTTTCTGCAACTCGTGTGAATGTGTTTCCGTGATTTTGCTAGATTTTAGTTTATGTGTCAGAATAATCAATAAAGTCTCATTTACATTTTTAAAGAGTCTTGCGTTATGTGCTTATGAATTTAATGTCTTAAACCAGGGGTCTCAAACTCAATTTACCTGGGGGCCGCTGGATGTAGAGTCTGGGTCAGGCTGGGTTAGTATTCCACAAAAAAGGAGCACAACTGATCCAATCATCTCAATCTTTATTATTAACAGTTCTTCAACATTAACGTTTCTTACAAACATTTTTTCATAACAAATCAATGCATTTTTAAAGATATTGTGAGACATTGTGAGTTCATTTAATAATTTAATTAGAATTGTTTTCACACCTGTCATAGTCAAAGTCATAGTTAAAACATTTATTTTTTAAAGAGCCATTTGTGAGCTAAAAGAGCCGGGTCTTTTCAGCGAGCTGAGTCAAACGAGCCGGCTAACGAAAAAGAGCCGGAATGTCCAAGCACTTCGCGGTTGGCTTGACAACCGTTGACAACAAACGCTGCCGAAAGCTGTCACGAGATCTACGGTAGCCCATAAGTGATAACAAAATAAAGCAAAAGTGTGGCGAGCGCGGCATATGCAACGACTCATAAAAAGGTGCGTTTCAGAATAACTCGTGGGCTGCACTAACACTAAACTTTGATGTCAAGTGGGGGGCCACAAAATATCATCCCAAGTGGGCCCCTGTCTTAAACTGATGATCTATGTTACCTTGCTAATTGTGACGAGCAGGGCGGGTGAGAGCCGTGAGGAGCTCCGGAAGCATAAAAGGGAAGCAATGATAGTGAAGGACGAGAGAGGACCAGGCCTGGGCTTATTTTATGGTTTTATTATGTTTGTGAGGGTCTGCCGGCATTTTACTTTCGTTTTGTTATTTTTTTTATTTTATATATTAAATCAGTTTGAACGTTCACCGGTTCCCACCTCCTTCTTCCCGTATCTACAAACTGTGTTACATTGGTGCCGAAATCCAGGAGGAAGGAGGGACATGCTGTCGGAGAGCCCTCACTGCTGAGGGGGAGGTCGGCAGTGTGGGAGTGTGAAGACCACGAGTGGATGCCCGAGGCGGTGGTGCTGGAGCGATTGATCAACAAGTGGGACGGAGAGCTTGCTGTCGTGCTCCTGGGTCGAGGTGGGTTGGCTGCCATCTGAGAGGGAGCAGAGGAGTCGCCGCCGTTCGCCGTGGGCCATGAAGGGGAGGAGCAGGGAACGTGGGACTCGCTGCCGGCTGCCCTCACCTAGAGGAGCCATCGCTGGCCTCCAGGGGGTCGGAGGAGGATCGAACCGTCCACCGAACATCCAGTACCATTGCATGGCACTGCGAGGAAGAGCCTGTAAGTTGGCTGATGGCCGAGCAGCAGTGTGTCCAAGAATGGGACCAATAATTTTTTTTCCTCTCTTCCCTCTTTCGTCTGTCGCTCCCTGTGCTTCCGTCTCCTTTTCTCTCGTCTTGTCTGTCCTTACCCCCAGGTTCTGCAGTCGCTGAGACTGGACCCGGGGGGAGTAGAGCGCAGTCTCGTGGGTACCCCCGGCCTGCAAGGGGGCGATGGGGGTATGTGACAAGCAGGGAGGGCGAGAGGCCGCGAGTGTTAACGAGAGTCAGCTGCGCGTTGCACCGGTCTCGAATCTCTCACAGAAGAGCTCCGGAAGGGGAGCGGAGCGACGACAGTGAAGGACGAGAGAGGACCAGGCCCGGACTTATTTTATGGTTTTATTATGTTTGTGTGGCCGGCAGACGTCTGCCAGCATTTTACTTTTTCATTTTGTTATTTGTTTATATTATATATTAAATCTGTTTGAATGTTCCCCGGTTCCCACCTCCTTCTTCCTGTATCTACCAACTGTGTTACACTAATAAATAGTGTTTTTGCAATAATTTGGACATTCATATCCGCTCCAGAGCTTATAGTTATGGCCCATTCAAATAAACGCTGGACGATTCAGTTGCTCAGTTGTAAAATATGTGACTCTTTTAAAATACCCTATAAATTAATTAATAATTCCCTTTGAGCTAAATTGACCTGTGTCCCTTACACCTCTGTATTGTAAGGTCTATACGGAAGTAGTTTGGCTTTCTTTTGTGAGAGATTTAACCAGAGAGTACCTGTTTTAGCAAACTGTATGTTGGAGCAGGAAGACAACACACAGTTTCTGAGGGTTTTTAGTGCTTCTTGTGATCAGATGATGAAATGATTAGGATAAAGCATTGATGAAAAATATCACTGGTTACTTTGAAGAGAGACAAAGACACCACAGCTTTAAAAGCTTATGAAAGAGCTTCATTCAGCTGTCAGAGCGTATTCGGCCATACTCTGTTAAAACTACATCTGCATTCGGCAGTGGCTCTTTCTACACAGAAATCAGTGAAGATTTTAAAGAGTCACATTTCCATTCTCAGATCTCAGGTCTGACATTTACCTGCTGGTGCACGGCAGCTATGATGGCCAGCGAATGGAAGCTGTTATGATGTTCCACATTCAACAATAACATCTCCTACTGCCGTCTATAAAACTGGCTCTGTAGGTTTGATTTCAGAGGGAACGCAACACAACGGATACTGCCAGATTTCTGTCATTTCTAAAGGTCAAATGTGATCAGTGAATTTACAGAGAGGCTCTTGATGTACATGTTTTAGCCTGTTTTTCTGACATTTTGCAGAATGAGGTTGTGCTCACCAAGTACTTAAAATGGGGTCACACAAACACAGCATACAGAAAAAACATTCCTCCTTCAAAATGAGCTTGACCACTGTGTAAGGAACATCACACCAGTGTGCATGTCTGTTTATATTTGTGTTCATATGTATTTTAAGCCTGAAGACATGTTTCACTTTCACACCTAAATGCTAATGTATTCTTACAGAGGTAGTGCAAAAAAATGGATGAATTTAGCTTGGATGAGAAAATAAACAAACAAACAAAACAAAATAGGTGATCAAATAGTAAAAACAACAACAAAAAACTGTCTAACAGCAAGCCCAAAGGACAACGTTTTAGAGGGAAGCAAACATTTCTTATTGTTGTCTCATCGAGAACCTGTATCATTGTTTTGAATGTGAAGGAAGAACAGGTTAATATGGGTGAAAAGTCATATATAAACCTCATGTTTGCAGTCAGTCTCAGTGGGTCAAAATGGTGTGAATGGACAGAATAATTACAAAATTAAAAATGCACCTCATTGCCAGTGACCTTTATGACACCTGCAGTGTTTATAAAGAATTTTCTGAATAATGTTCCAAAAAAGAAGGAGACTATTACTGCTAATAATACCTGAACAGCAGTCACATTAAGAAAAAAGAACAGTCTTCTCCAATTACTATTGGTTTCAGTATTCATTAGTGGAACATATCTGACCGTTGCCATGTTTAATCATTAAACAATGTTTTGATACGATACTACATGTTGTTCTTGGTGAATTTGTTCAGCTATATTACACAAACTGTATGCCGCTACACACTCTGATTTGATTTTTTTTTTTTTTTTTTTTTTTGCAGATTTGCACGTGTACAGGGATTTTTATTTAATCATAAATCTGCCTTATCATTTTGGTAATTTCACTGTATTTTTCCTTTGTAAAGGTTCATAGTAGCTTATTATACTGTCATGAGTACAAAGAACATAAAAACATTGTAGTTTCAAATACAAATTTACTTTAAAAAATGGTGGTAATCAAATCAATTTATAAAACACTCTACTGTACAAAAGTAATATATTTTATAATTTCTTCAAGTTAAACTGAACTTTTATTTTGACAGGTTGTCATGAAAACCTTTGAGTTTCTGTGTGTATATACTGTATATGCCGATAGTTTTTCTCAAATGAAATGGTGAAACACTGAACACACCACGAGCGTCACACATACTTCAGTGTGTGTGTGTAGCAGACTTCATATTCAATAGCAGTCTTTTTGAACTTTAATATACACAGACACAGTCTATATTGCATTCGATTCATTGTACAGCCCTACTTTTGATTTATTAATCCAAAAATGGCCAAATTCTGCTTTAGACGGTAAGTGACTGTGACTGAATTCCGTGATTCCGTCCGTGTTTCCGCATAGATCATAGGGCTCCACATGGTATTTGCCATGTTAATGAGGGTTAGTTCTGTGGGTTATTTATTGTTGTGTTATAAAGTTATAGCCATTAGTAAGAATAATATGCAGTTAATAGTGGTCTCCTCTCAATACACTCTACATAGCGCTCTTTGTCATCTTTGAACAGATACAGCAGTTGTTTCAGCTATGTCCCAGTATATGGCAGTATTTGAAAAATACATATCATAAGCGAAATTGACATCAGTATACCGGATGAACTGTACTGCCCAGCACTAATTCTATGGCAACCAATCATTATCATCAATGGAAAAGGTCATACAGTAGGGTCATGACAACTATGTTATCCAAGAACTGTCTCTACAAAGTAACTTCGTTAACCATAACAATGTACCTAACATAGTTGATGGAGAGTTAATATACTTCTTCACACTAGGTTTATTATTTTTTGATAAAATATTTTAAAAATGAGTATTTGAACACAATATTTTGTTCAAATATCCACCACTGAAAAATATTATATGATGCTGGTTGCATGGTTTTGTGATTAACCATTTTTGGTTGCTTGGTTGGTAACTTAGATGAGAGAATGTTTGCGGACATAAAAAAACAACAACATATTTTCTTAATTTAAATGGAAATTATATTTAAACTTTTTTAAAAACCTTGTTTTTCATTTTTCTGAAGTATTAGGATATAGAGAAACATCTTTTATTTATTATTTTGAACCTTTCAAGGGACATCAAGGCAATTTCAAGCAAACTGAAACATAGGGGGCACATAATATTTGTTTGAGGTTATACTATACATGCCCATCTCTTGTAAAGAAAATGGTTAAAAATATCATCAATGGACATGAAATATACCCTAAACTTTAGAATAACTTGGTTATAAATAAAAATTCATAGACACATGTCACATTTACTTACTGTGCTAGCACATGCTACTCGTGATCCACATGTATACTTTGCATTTGAATTAATAATTTGAGAAGAAATACACAATGCTTCTGAGATGCGCATTTGTCAAATACAGTAACATTCATTCACTCTGGTACCTCTAATGTACAAGCTGAATAAACAGCCAACTGTCAAAATATAAAGCTAATGCTAGCACATGATTGTTTGCTAAGTCTTTTTTATAATCCCCTCCAGCAAAGACTTTAGTCAGATTAAAGTCAAACTATGATGCATCAAATTTCTCTGAGCATCAGTTATTAGGTCATGAAATATTAATTCTCCAAAAGAAATAAATGTATTCACAACTTATTATGTACAAATTCAGGAACATCTCCACGATACCCAGGATTTTTAAGACACTGCTTAAAAAAACCTTAAAAAAAAAAAATAAAGAAAGGCAATTAGTCAAATCAACACAGCTGTCTGAAAGACAAGTGTAATTATTTAAGTTAGGCATCAACTCAGTTCCAGCAGAAGAGCGTAGGTGTGAATAACTGTTGTGGTGTGTAAAAACATTGTGTGGAGTGACTGAGGACAGCCAGAGAATGATGTTCAGTTAAACTAAGTGCTTTCAGTACACTAAAAGCAAATGGACTTGCTTAACTTGAATGTGTATGATATTAAAGTCATAAAGTAGATTGATTCCTTTTCAGAGCTCTTATTCACTATATGAGACACTGTCACTTTAAGTATAGTCACATTATGGCTTCAATTAAAACCAGACCATAATCAGTCATAAAGAAAAGCAATGACTTGATGTGTCGACTGGCTAGGACTTATTGGTGCATTATTTGAACCAAAATGTCACAGCGTATCTCTTAGTTTCTTAAGATGTTCTAACACTAATTCTGGCATATCTGTTCATCACAGACTTTGTTTAAACCATCATCTCATTTAGTTCATTAGACTCAAGTGCCTCTTTTTCATGCACAGTTTTGTAGCTCGAAGTGTTCACACTTGAAAGTCGTGCATCACATCACAAAGCTATACCACCATGAATACCATCCCCCTATTAAAACTAACACAATTTAATTGTGCATATTTATGGTCCTCAATAACCCAAAAGTCTTCATAAAAAATGAGAGCTGACATGTGTAGAAGGAATCCTCCAATGTAGCCCCTCACGAGTCCCCTTTAATGTATGAGACGTTCCATTAAAAGGGGAGCATGTCCTCGTGAGCAGAGCTTTTAGGCTGATTAGTTACAGGAATAGAAAAAAAAGGACTCCCAATGACCTTCAGTAACACTGCTGGTAGGTCTCCAACATCCTTCCAACACACACACAGCCAAAGCTCTAGTTGTTTAATATTCCAGCAGCAGCCTGTGGAGCCATCTCTCATTTGACATCATAATTATTATTAGGAGAGAGAAAGAATAAGGCAAATCTGCATGTTCAATTAGAGCCAGCCTTATGCCAAATAGATAATAACACATGAGATTGGGTAATGTCCTTGATTTAGAACTCCTTATTCTCTCCATCATTCTCCTTCCCTCTTATTTGCTCTCCCTCCCTGAGCACTGACACTAGGAAGACCGGCGAAGAGGAAGATGATCTGCATTTGCAGGAGATGCAGTGGCTCGGAATGGTTAAGAGCACAACTTAAGAAAGAACATCTGGATTCTTGACTGCATGCTTGTGAACAATGTGATTTGCCAAGATGCAGTAGGACATGTTCCTGAATCAACACACTTTGTTGGTCCTCCAAAAATATTAACAATCATAGTACTTCCCTAGCCCTGACCCTAAACCACCCTTGATGTTAGAGGGCACTAGTTGAAAAGAATGTTGTTCCAATCCCAGACCCTTAAAGCCTAAAATCAGAAGGCACAAACTGGGTGATAAGGGTCTTGTTTCAGGCCCTAGCAATAATTTTAATCCAGGGATGTCCAATCATGCTCAACTTCCTACAGAGTGGCCTCTTACAAGGTTTAGCTCCAATCGGCTCCATGGCACCTGTAAGTCCTGAAGATCTTGATTAGTTGGTTCAAAATTTGTTCTGATTGCGGTTGGAGCTGAAATCTGGCCTCTAGGAGCAGAATTGGACATCCCTGCCACACCCCTACCCCTAAAATTGGACAGCAATGACTGGTGAATAGGAATGTTATTGGAGGACCTGTCCCTATAACTCTAAATCCAGAAAGTGTAGCCTGGTTGATTAGAGTTTTGCAGGCTATAGTAAAAACTCTAAACCAGGGATGTCCAATCCTGCTCCTGGAGAGATTAGCTCTGTTCTGCTCCATCAAACCTGTTGCTCTTGAGGATCTTAATTAGTTGGTTCAAGTGTGTTTAATTAAGATTGGAGCTAGACCTCTGAAGGAAGGTGGCCTTCCAGGATGTCCTAAACTTACCAGAAGATCAAAGGACAATGACGGACAATATAAGTGTTGTTCCAGGATGAATAAAGGATGTTGAAACAGAAACATGCACCATCCCACAAAAAACTCCAAGCCCCATCCTACAAAAACTCCATACACAGAATACCCCATTTCCATCAAAGAAGCGAGGCAGGTGATTGCCTGTAAACTTGATGATGGAGGAGGACAGTGGGATGCATCTGCAATCCATCCCACAGTAGGGGCCTGGCGGGCAGGCTAACTCCTGCGGTGGAGTGGGCTGATAGATGAAGCCCTCTTTCCTGGCCTGCCACACGCCCAGACAGGGCAAGCTCCATGTGGGAGCAGCAGGCCCCATAAGATGATGAGCCAGACTGCAAGGAGGAGACAGGTCACAGTGGCCTCATTAACACCACCACAAATACACACACTTGCCAAACAAGCATCACACTCAATCTCACACACTGCACTGCACTGCGAGGATTGAGCTGAAGTGTTTTTTGATCCGGGCCTTTGGTATTTCCAATGATGGGACTCTGGTAATTGTGTTTTCCTGGGGATCAGGGTCAGGGGAAATGTGAATAGCTCTTGCACTGTGGGTGGGATTCACCTGCAGAGGGATTTCAGCCTCAGATTTGTCCTGTCCAACTGCTGGACAGTGCATGAAATCTGTTTCATCAGAAGATGTTTATTGGTCTACTCAAAGGGCAAGTGTATATTTAGCCAATTAAGCAGAACAGTCAATTCCCAGATTGAACACATACCTTGCCAAGATATTTATATTTTAATTTGGCAATATGCACATATGTTAGAACACTGATGAGACGTTCCTTGAAACAGGATGCAATGATGTGTTAATTTGTAGATATACGCTCGATAACATACATTTGCTTAATTGGATATCAATTAATCTTTCAGTGAAATCTTTCTCAACATCATGATTAAGTTCTTAACCACCTGGACATCCACACAAGCAATTTGTTGAACATGTTTCTTTATTTGTCTCCCAGATATTATGTTCAAACTGTCATCATTTCTTCTAATAAGCACTATATAACTATAACCAAGGCATCTATATTTCTCAGTCTTTTTCAAGTTGTGGTGATGTTTACTTTTATAAAAAGAGTAGATGGATTCTTTAGTACAGCATTCCTCTAAGCCTTGTCATTAGAGTTCGGTAGGCTGCTTTCCCTTGCTGTGATGGCTAAAATCACAGCTTTGAGAACTATTGCAGAGCTAGCAGATTGATATTGGTAGCAATTGCTGCGAGTATCCCTTTTTGCAATGGCAGGATTCCTGTTTCAATTTTCAAGGATCCTAATAGTTTATAGTGGCTGTCAGTAAAATCCAGCTCCCCTAAAGTCTGTTTTTTTATCTAATCAAACCAAGTAGGGAATATACTTCTATTCAGGGGAAACATCAGCATCAGTAATATCCAATTTACTGAGAAAGGAACGAGGCGGTTGACGTGACCATATAATAGCATGCTACATGAAGCTTGGCAATAATGAATATGTGAATAGAAAATCCATTTATGGTAAAAGAAATCAATCTAAATCCAAAGTAAATCAAAGCAATTAATAACGCTTTGATGCAATCTGCAGAGTACAAACAATCACACAAAATTATTCATAGCAGGAAGCGAAGCGTTAAAACAACCCAAGACCTTATCTGAAACTTCAATGATCACTTAATAGAGAAACCCAGACACAACTTTCAATCTATATAGAAAGAGAGAGAGTGAAAGAATTACAGTGTCTATCTTTACAATAGCCTCAGCTTGATACAACATCAGTTGCTTGTATCTAAACATGTACAACATCACAGCTTCAATTTATCTAGTATTTTTGAAAGCTCCATTCTAATTCTCTCTTACAACAATACAAACAAAAGGCTTATCTTTATAATATATGTGTTGCTTGCAAAGTATATACATATTTATCTCAAAGGAATTGCTAGTTACAGTTAACATTTGTTTTCATGTTTTATGATTCAACATATCCAAGTTCAACTGTCAATTGGAAACCCACAAAATCAATTGACTTTCCTATCATTGTGTCTCACATCTCAGAAAAGCCTCTTGGGAATGTGTTTTAGATTTACATCTAGAGTCGGCTACGATGATATGCTACAGCTGCTAAGATGATAAATGTAACCTTGGTAAGTCCTGTGAAAAACTGCCGCCTCTTTATGGCTGCATAAATACATAACTATGCATGTTAATTCACACACTTTGTTTGCAATTTACTGTCGGATGAACGTCCAGTATTGCTGGCATCAATTAAAAGCACTTTGGTGTTTTATGCAAAATCTCAAACAGGCTGTCAACAGAAAAATAGCACATCTGCAACACATCTATCATTTATATTGTCCACCATGAATTTATAGGACACACGTTAAACAGTTTAGTCAACCATAAATAAGTAAAGACAACATTTTTTTTGTCTGTATCTATTGTGTGGAATCACTAATAGCAATCATATGAGTTAAATATAACTTTTCAACAGCACCTGTGGCAGGCTGTTGAAAACAAGGTATAATTTTGACTCTTTGCCCAGTTTTCAAAATGGAAAAAAAGGCTTTTTTTTTTTTTTTTTTTTTTTTTTTTGGTGGAGGAACTTCTGAATGCTGTTGTAAGTTTTATATATTATTATTGATAACAGTTTACAATAAATAATGACTAAATTTATTTTATGTAACATAATTTATTATTATTTATTATTTGTTCATTTTTACAAACTAAGTGGTGAGTCATCATGCTTTTTGACAGTGAAAATACACAATCCATGCTAATTGACAGTTATCCACAGTTTACTTATTTAACTTGCAGTATTACTTTTCAGATCCTTTGCATTATAATGCAAAGATCATTACGCAAAGTTGAATATTAAGGAGATTTTATTTCACTTATTCTTCTGTAAAATGAAATGTTCTCTTACCTTCAGAATGATGGGACAGGGTCAGAAGGCTCACACAAGAGGCACCAATTCCTGATCCAAAAACAGTGATGCGATTGGAATCACCGCCGAAATAGCCAATGTTCTCGCTTATCCAACGCAGAGCCTGGATCTGATCCAGTAGCCCATAATTCCCTTTAGCAGCCTGGTCTCCTGTGCTGAGGAAACCTGTGACACAGTGAGCACACATAGCATTGAGAAACTTGCAATATCTGAGGGATACTCATAAACCTGGATTTGAATTTGTTTCACATCATTTTTTCAATGGATTTGAATGATATTTCACATTGTGGGGCTATAGTTGAGGGCAGGTGTAGTGTTACTTTTTCAAGAAATCTGACTTTTTGCATGCTAGATGATAAAATGACACAACGCATATCTTGAAACCAGAATATCATAGAGACTCCATAGAGGAATGGGCTCTTTTGACTTTAAAACCTCAGCAACAGCACAGAAATGTACTAAAACACTCAGAATATCTTGGCAAATGCATTGCACTGCCTTGTAACCACAGCCACTTTTTCTTCATAAAATCGAAAATCTTGTTATTGTATTGTCGTTTTCACTAACATAAATATA
This sequence comes from Chanodichthys erythropterus, assembly GCF_024489055.1. NCBI lineage: Eukaryota > Metazoa > Chordata > Actinopteri > Cypriniformes > Xenocyprididae > Chanodichthys > Chanodichthys erythropterus. The sequence goes on along the minus strand of NC_090221.1, from coordinate 28,934,871 downwards.
ATCATAAATCAATTAAAATAAATAAATAAATAAATAAATTATAGTGTTCTGTTTGTGAGGGACAACTAAAGATGCACCATTATAATAGCCTAACACAATCCTCAACTGGATGGAACTGGAATAAATACTTTGACTGTTGCGATCCCATCAGACTTATGATAGCTGCCAAAATGAATCATAATAAAGCACTGTTCGCCAGAGGAGAACTGGCCCCCTGACTAAGCCTGGTTTCTCCCAAGGTTTTTTTCTCCATTTTAACACCTATTTGCCACCTGATGTCACCCGTTGTTGTTTGGGTTCATTGCCGCTCTCGCCTTTGGCTTGCTTAGTTGGGGACACTTGACATTTGATATTCAACAGTGTTTTGATCTGCCTTGTTTGACACTATTGCATGCGAACTGAACTGAGCTGGATGATGATATCACTGTTTACTCCAGTGCTGATATAGATAAATTAAATAAATTAATATCTATTGATTCTTACATCGGAATGATACTGAATTTACTTAAGATGGATACTGACACCAGTTTCTTAAAGAGCTGCTGTGCAGCCAAAATTATATACCAGTTATCACTGTAAAGCTGCTTTGACACAATCTGCATTGTAAAAAGCGCCATATAAATAAAGGTGACTTGACTTGAAAAGGTGACTAAAGACAAATGTAGAATGCTGTTTTGATAGTGTGTAGACCAATAATTGCACTCGACCTCTATTTATGTATATAGGGTCTGCATGTGACTTCACCATCGGTCGGAATGACTGCTGTTACTCCCACTGAGTGGCAAACAGACCGAGTGACAGCATTGGTTTTCAGCACGCATGCCGTTGAAAACACACAAAACACATTCAAAATGGGAAAGAGCTTTGTGATTGACTGTACAAATAGATTTGACAAGAAATCTAAGGTATATTTTTACAGACTGCCAAAAGCTAAAGAAAAGAGAAGCAAAGATCACAAGTGGATTTGCAGTTATCATTTTGTCAATATGTTGAATTTTGGGGTAAAATCATACCATATATATTGTATTGTTATATATCGTATTGACAACTCATCAATTAAATATTGACCATCTTACACTCTTTTCAAATAAACACTGATACAAATTTTAGGACTGGATGATATATTTAATATTGATATCCCTGGATTAAGACCTACTTATTTTGTATTTATATAAAACGTTCACAGGCAAATTTGCTTTATGCACATAAATGTTTGGAAACACGATTCCTGGCTGCATGTCAATATCCATGGATTACTGGATCTTTGTAACAGGGACACTATCAAGTCCAACCTTTAGGGGCTGTTTACATGACACCGTTTTCAACTAAAAACGGAAAACTTTTTATGCGTTTTGGCCGTTCATTTACACGACAACAGCGTTTTGGAGGCCTGAAAATGCAAACTTTTGAAAACGGGTTTCAAAGTGCAAGTATTTGAAAACGGTCTCCGTGTTAAAGCCCTGGGTATATTTCGGCCGCACACCCCGTCCGCGGCCCAAATTTCAAGACCGCGTAGATGGTGCGTGTGCAACATCGCATGCGCAAGCAGGACAGAAGAGTCTACTAGGTGGCAATACGCACAGTACTGAGCACAATGTGCAGTTGTCGAAGAAGGGTGTGGGATCGTTTTTGATCCCTGTTCTCTTGGGTTTGTTTTTAAAATTCCCTTCCCTCGCTAACTTCCCTCAGTCTCGTTGACTCGGATGTACGTCATTGCTTACGTTGCATGAGTGCCCACTACTGGCGGAACCTTTGCAATGGGCTGAATTGGAACATCCTAAGCCCTTGATCTCTTGGAATCCACAATGCAGCTGATTTATTATTTATTTTTTCCCCTAACAAAATTGTTTAATGAAGTATTCTATATGTATATATGTGTGTTTTAAATATTTAAAAAAATAATATATCATAGAGTTGTTTGTGGTGGGTAAATTAAACGCGATATGCGGTGACGTCACAATCATGTTGCATTGTGGGTTATGGAGCTGCATGTAGTGTACATATGAAGTAGACTTGCTCCCTCTGTCAAAATCGAGGGAGCGAGGGTCTGTCCTTATAAACTTCCCTTATCCACTTCACGAAGTGGAACGCACTTCCAAATGGTGGCAGGGATTCCTCGAGGGGAAGTGCTTAGGGAAGTTTGCGAGTGCATGTCTAAAACTGGAGTGGAACGCAGCCACAGACGCAAACCTGTGAAAAGGATTAGATCATGCACAAGCGGATTACTTATTCAATCTAAAGTGTTTCATCGCCATCTAATGGCCTGCCAGCAGATTACAGCATTTTTAGTCATTTTCACGGATTCCTATGAATGGGAATCGAAAACCTCTCCGTTTTAAGCATATCGTTGTCCTGTAAACGCACACGTAGTTCACTCGTTTCTTTTTCTTGTGTTATACTTGCGTTTTTGCAGTTTTCCCTATTAAATCCAGTCATGCAGCAGGCTCTTTTATCAAACAGTCCGGCAGAGGGGCGCGTTCCGGTGGGAAAGTGACGTCAATGCATGCCCTCTATATAAACTAGGGATGCACCAATGAATCAACCAATGAGCACGGTATCAGTATTGGCAGAGAAATTGGTACGTCTCTAATATAAACATCAGAAATTCTTTACAAATGTACACACAAGACAGAGATTTGCTAGCAGGGAATAGAGCAACAACACTGAAACAATGTTAATCTACATGTTGCCTCCCAGAAGAGCTATTATTAGCGCTGGTGAAGTGGAAATGAATTTTCTGATACACAGAGGTTAAATGTTTTATCTGGAATGCTTCCTGTCTTCACTCCAACACTGGATGGTTAGCTTTGACAACCTGACATCTCTAGAGGGGAAGCCTAAAACTGCAGGGCTGATGTTAACATGTGTGCCACTGTGTGTTTGAGCGTATGCGAGAGAAAACGAGAGACTGAAATAGAGAAGGGGAGAGTGGGCGAGAGAGATAAGAGGGGATTCACTAAACAGCTGTGCGACATTAGCATGTAGCATTTCGGTGCAAACCTCCGCCTTATTCACTTACCACCTGCAATTCAGTTTATGCAGGCAGAAAATGCACTGTAATAGTTCCACACCATGTGTATTTAAATTAAGTAATTTTTTTAATAGAATGTGCTATATTGATCATGGCAGATGAGCAACATGGTGATCAAATAATCCAAAAGAGCATTACAATGGAAGAGAATTCCCCTCCAGAGAGTGTTTGTCTCTACAATCAAGGAGTCAATGAATGGGTAATATCAGTCATATCCACAGATCAATTGCATGCGATCTCAATTTGATAGCCATGTCTGAAATCTACAGAAAGTAGGAAGGCTTGTCCAAATCCAATATTTGCATAACCTCGCGTCTGCTAAGCTGCCTTCATCTGCTCAGTTTTTGAAGGCAGCATAATGCATCCTTAACTGCCTAATATGATATCCCACAATCCTGTGTGTGCAAGTCTGTGGTTGGTGGAAACAATAAAAATGCCATTTTACACTGACAAATATGTAAAATAAAAATAGTAAGATCTACATTACTGGTTTTAATTAAATCAATAAAATTATTATTCATATTTTATGGGCTAAATCAGGTAGAAATAGCTTAAGTTAACTCTTGCAGGTTACCAGTTTTATAGTGTATGAAGTGGTTGAACACACTTTACAATAATGTTTCATGAGTTGACATTAGTTAACCACTTTAGTTAACATGAACTAAGAATGAACAATACTTCTACAGCATCTATTAATCTTAGTTATTAATTTCAACATTTACTAATAAATTATTAAAATCAAAAGTTGTATTTGTTAACATTAGTTAATGCACTAACATGAACAAACAATGAAAAAAACTTTATTTTTTATTAACTAACAATAAAACAGATTAATAAATACAGTAACAAATGTATTGCTCATTGTTAGTTCATGTTAGTTAATACATTAACTAATGTTAACGAATGAGACCTTATTGTAATGTGTTACCATAAATTCATAACATCTGATTCCATTTCCCTTGAGAAAAAAAACAAACAAACAAAAAAAAAAACGTGTTGTACTTGCTTAATATATGCTTAAATATGTCCAAATCTCACTTGAATTTTCTTGGGAGGAAACTTTATACAAAAACACAGACTGACTGACTAGGTGGTTTGGACACAGCTTAAAACTGCAGTCTGTACGTTTTGCCTCTTTGTCGCCATCTCTGTTTGAAACCTGCAATAGCAGTTATTTGCGGAATTATCATCTTTACGTGGGTTGTGCCTTGGCTCCTCAGTGTGGATGAATCTAATGTTTGCTGTCAGTCACCGCACCGGTGTGGATACTGTACTTCAGAATCTCAGATTGTAGTCTTGAAGTATGACCAAAGTAAGTATTTTCACCAGAAAATGTCATCTGAACAATTCTGCCACTTTTGTTGTGACCAACTGAGGGGGAAAAAAAAGCATTACAATAAATCATGCTGCCAGTGGTAATTAAATCTAAGGATTGCTTATCTTGTATCCCATCAAACTGTGCAAATTATTATTATTGTTATACTTTGTTCTCAAATTGTTAATGTTAACAACATCAGCATTGCGTGACTATGTGTATTTGTGTTACCTGTAGATTTCAATTTCTTTACAGTCTGATCTCAAACGTTAATTTGTCATACTATACAATCCGCCATCCAAATGATAAGTTCAATTATTGCAGCTGCTGTGAAAAAAGGCTATAAATGATCCGCCTCACATGCAATATAGCCTAGTTAGCTGGGTTCTTTATGTAAACAAACGTGAGGCAATGACGCAAAGACAAACCGCGACATGCTCAAATTTCCCACGAAAACCCACCAGAACCACCTGAATTATAAAACATTATTACAAGCTTACATTTGTGAATCGGGCTAAGATAAGGAGATAGTTTTGAACACTGGCTGGTTATGTACTTGCTCAATTATTGATTTTGGATCATTTTTAACCAAAAAAAGTTATGGACAGCAGCTTTAACTTGGTAGCATGTGGAATAGACAGTGATTAAACACGTTTTTATGACAGCAACCGATTGTAATGTGAAGGAAGTGCTGTTCTTCTATGGACGGAAAGGAAGGTTCACCATCTTGTTCCCCAAATGCATTTTTATTGCGCTTTCATCAGGAACAAATCAATTAAACAGCATGTAATATATTAGCATATCAAATAAAGCATGTTTTTTTTTTGAAACGCTGCTTCCTGTACAGAGAAGCGTGCAAAGATAGGAAATAGGTTTATAGAGAGCAGCTTTTCTGAACATCTCAAGGGCATTGGCAGACATTCTACACTTCATTATGTCACTTTATATTGACGTAGAGCCGCACGCCGAATCAAATGCGAGTTAAATCACTTATTTTCATGCAAAACACATTGCTGCATTATTCTTCTCAAATACTCGTAATGAGCACAACCAAACATGCTGTTATTCACCGGGAGTCAGAGCTCACGCCAACACACAACTCGGAGAGCAAATTGAAAGCATCAGTTACAGAATTTCACAACAGATTATACAATAATACAGTAATAATACTAATATTAGCATTGTACTTGAACTCACTGCAGTGACAGTAATGGTAAATAAATTTCATAATTTTTATAATACATTTTTTTAATATTATTGTTATTAATAATTTATTTATTCTTTACATTTTACCTAACAACAACAACAACAACAACAACAACAACAACAACAACAACAAGCAGAAATGGCTTGGACTGAAATGATTCTATTTAAATTAGGGATATTCATAATAATTTGAAAACAAGATGCAGAACTATTACAGAAGACAATGAAACCAACCCACTGGCTACATTTAAAAATTTATTCTCCATGGTTTGTGGATGCATTTTAATTGGAAATGTGGTAGCAAATGTTTTCTTTGGAAAGCAATAAAGATTTTTTTAAAGATGTTTTTACACATTATGGTTTTATACGCAGGGCTGTTATAGAATTTACAAAGCACTGAGGTTGAACTAAGCCATTATATATACGCTTTCGCTTCAACCTGTTATTGCCTGTTACTGTACATCACTTCAGTATGTTTATGTTGTGTAGGACCCTGCCAGAAAAAAAAACTGAAAAAAAACAAAAACAAACAAAAAAAAAACAAATACAGCAATACTGCAATTGTAGTCTGCAATCTGCTATCCGCACAATTTCAGCATCATATGGGCTCTTGGGATGATGGTACTTGTTAATTCGATGATAATGCAATACATAACAATATTATTATCCCCTAGGGGAACAGAATGCTTTCCACGGGCAGAAAAAAGCTCATAAGGTGACTTACAATATCAGTAGTGCTTAACATCACTGAAGGTGATGAAACACAGACTCTCCTATAAGAGTTTTGGGCTTTATCTACATAGCGCTTTTAACAATAGCTCTTGTTCCTGAAGGAGACTGAAAGAAGATGAAAGCTCTGTCTCAGTCCTGTCAATCCTGCATGTTCACATTCCACCATTGTAAAACATTTTGGCTCAATCGCACACACAGATATCGATCGATGCAGCAACAATGACATGACATTGAGCTGGTGGGAGTTGAGCAGGAGCTGACGCTGGAATATGACCACATTAAATATACAGCAAACCCACTGGAGATTTCCTCACCTTCTTTCATCACTAAAGCCGTCGGGCGGATTACTCACTGCTGTCCATTCAATGCTTTGCCCTCCGTTCATCTACCCTGTCACCTGGACAGCTCATCAGACAGCCTCGCTCTGTGCATGCTTTGAATATTAAAACATTTCCACTCGCTTTCGCATTTCATACATTCCCAAGGGCTTTATACATCATATGCTTATCATTTTAAGAGTCATGTACACTGTAAAAAAAAATAAAAAATCTGTAAAATAACAGAAAAAGTACTAGCAGATTATTACCCAGACATTATCCAAATTTTTCGGACATTTTCATTAAAGGTGCCATTGAACGTTTTTTAAAAGATGTAATATAAGTCTAAGGTGTCCCCTGAATGTGTCTGTGAAGTTTAAGCTCAAAATATCCCATAGATTTTTTGATTGATTTTTTTAACTGCCTATTTTGGGGCATAATTAGAAATGCTCCGATTCAGGTTGCAGCCCCTTTAAATGCTCACGCTCCCGCCCACGGAGCTCGCGCTTGCCTTAAACAATGCATAAACAAAGTTTACACAGCTAATATATCCCTCAAAATGGATCTTTACAAAGTGTTCGTCATGCATACTGCATGCATGTGTTGGATCATGTGAGTATGGTATTTATTTGGAATGTTACATTTGATTCTGAATGAATTTGAGGCTGTGATCCGTGGCTAACGGCTAATGCTACACTGTTGGAGAGATTTATAAAGAATGAAGTTGTGTTTATGCATTATACAGACTGCAAGTGTTTAATAATGAAAATAACGACGGCTCTTGTCTCCGTGAATACAGTAAGAAACTATGGTAACTTTAACCGCATTTAACAGTACATTAGCAACATGCTAATGAAACATTTAGAAAGACAATTTACAAATATCACTAAAAATATCATGTTATCATGGATCATGTCAGTTATTATTGCTCCATCTGCCATTTTTCACTATTGTTCTTGTTTGCTTACCTAGTCTGATGATTCAGCTGTGCACATCCAGACGTTAATACTGGCTGCCCTTGTCTAATGCCTCGATCATGGGCTGGCATATGGGAATATTGGGGGTGTACACCCCGACTGTTACGTAACAGTAGGTGTTATATTGAGATTCTCCTGTTCTTCAGAGGTCTTTTAAACAAATGAGATTTATATAAGGAGGAAACAATGGAGTTTGAGACTCACTGTATGTCATTTCCATGTACTGAACTCTTGTTATTTAACTATGCCAAGATAAATTCAATTTTTAATTCTAGTTCACCTTTAACCCTAAAACACATTGCAATCAAGTTCAAAATTCAGAATACAGGTAAAACACCTGTAAAAAATAAGTATGGAAAATTCTGTCAAATTAATAAAGTACATTGTGCCCTATTTTTACAGATTTTTTTTTAAGAGTAAACTGTATATTAGGATGCCACTGCAGACACTGCTAATGTTTGTCTTGTTTTCCAGTTAAAAATGACAAAACTAAATAAATACAGTAATAATTATAGCTGCAAGTGTTGGGGCCAAGCACACTATCTGTAAAAATGTTGATTGAGCATATCATTGTGGAGATGAAACTGATATGACACTGTCAGGAGATGGTTACAATAGTACATACAATGTTTCATCTCAATACGGAAAAGCACTGAAGATTAACAGTCATTAGATCCTTGATGGCACGTTGCCATCAGAATGGCAGCCATGATTCTCAAGATACACAACTTTCATCATGGGCAATGATGGCAACTCAGACAAAGACACTGCATGCCAATTTTGAGGTCAATTGGACCAACAGTTCTATAGTTGGAGCAAATTTCATAGCGCCAACAAGAGGCCCAGTCCTGTTACTTTTATGTGCCATACACGTAGGTGTCTAAATGTAAAAATAATAATAATAATGATACTACTAATAATAGCCTGATAAAACATCTGATCTTACATTTTTATATTCATATTCAGTTGGGAGAAATATTTACTTTTTTGGTAAATATTAATAAAAATTCATAGACATCACTGCTTTGGCTCTTGGGGCCCAAGATTCTCATCTTCAGTGACTATTTTGAGTGTGTAGGAATTTTTTTATTTTCTTTTACAAAGTACTATGGTGGAAATGGAAATGTATAACTGTTCCAAAAAAGTATTGTCTGGAGCTCTGCTGGGAAGGAAATATAGAGACCGGACCTCTTGGAACTTAAATTAAATACTCCTGATTTATGTACTTTTAGAAGCTTATAAATGTTGAATACATTATTAGTGGTTTACTTTTTAAAAGATGGACAAAAACGATGAGAGAATATCAAAAATATCTTCATTTCTTTTAGAAGATCAACAAAAAACTTGAGAGTGAGTAAATTATTATCAAATTTTCATTTTGGGGTAAACTATCCTTCTAATCTCACATAAGCTGAAGCAAAAAGAATGGAGAATACACAACATTCGTTCCAAGAGCTTTAGATAGAGGCTTTGTTATTAATAGGGAAAGACAATAAGGAAGGGAGGATGAGGATGATGCAATGGAGTAGTAGCTTTTGACATCAGCCAGTCTGTCTATCTCTCTTTCCTTTACTATGGATGCCAGCTAACAAGGCTGTCTGTGTGTCTGAACTATCTCCCAACCCCGCCTGCCCAACCTCAGCTACACAATCACTGCCTTGACAGTCTCATAACCCCCCCTCGATTCTCTCCCCAGGGCTGAATAGAGGGGCTCTGGGGTGAGGATGACGAAGGAAAGGGAAAGCCACCCTCAAAAAAACATAAAGAGGCAATGTGTTCCTGCTTCCCTCAAGGATTTTCGATTCCCCCACCCCTCACTCCAGGGAAGCAATTCCTTCTTCCCAGACCTCAACCCCCAATATGCCGGTCCCTGTCAGGCCATTGAATTCCGGAAAATATGGGATTTGAAAGGAAAAAGGGCTAGGCAGGGGCGGAGAGCACACCCCTGAAAGAGCGGGATTGCCATTTGTATCACTGTACAGTCCTCTCTTCAAAGACACTCGCTGGCCGCTTCAATGATGTGTCTGAGAAGTCGGGGGAAGGCTAGAACAAGAGAGCTGTTTTTACGGCTCTCTGAACACTAGGGTCCATTCATGTCTCATTTCTGCTTGCTCTCTGATGGAGGGGCGGAAAAGAAGAGGCCACAGCGAGTGAAATAGATGTGCTTCCAGCATGCAATGAATGGCATCCAAGAAAGTATGGGGTGAGGCTTGTTTTTCTCTGAATTACTGGGATGGTTTTCATACAAGTCCACTTCGTCAGAATTTCATTAAAAAAACCCTGCAAATCACTCATTCTATTGTGTATTCCTGTTTTGAATATTTTGTGGTGTTTTAACTCCACATTTAAATCAATGGGGTTATTCATATTGGTTTCATGCATTTTTATTATGCAATTTTAATGACTTTTGATTTAACGATAATGCCAAGCGATATAATACTATTGTATTAAACAAAATATTTTCCTTACATCTTGAATACACAAATGTACAAATCTTTCAAATGTGCATTTTTAAAAACATTATACCATTTGCCATTGGAAAATTGGAACCTCGCCATGTAACAAAAAAAGTCAAAATATCTGTCACCCATTTTATGATATTCTTGTCACATGACAGCAAAATGGCTTCCTTTATGTTGGTTCCACCCAAAGTCCCTTTAAGACAAGCCATTTCACTCGGCGGACATTTTTGAAAAGCCTCTCGGGCATTCAAGTGCAGCTCCTATCACTTTGAATGAGGAAACATCAAATTCTCCAAAGCTGTTTGCCAAGCTTTTGATTAAATTTCATATTGGAAATAACCAACAAAATCTAACAACAATTGTCTCATAAATTTTGTTTCTAAACGCTTGAATCATAACAAAAAACTGTATTTTTCAGGATGGATCAAGCTAATGCGCAAGCGCAATCCTAAATGCGTGTCTCGTGTTTCATTTCAGAGGCGCACGTCTGACTGTTTCTATAGGAACCGGAGCTTCTAACGGCCGCTGCAGTGACGCGATGACTTTACCAATCGGCGATTGGCTCTTATTTAGAATGCAGGACTTATTCCGCCATATTGCGCGTTGCACTTTCTCCCATTCAAAACAATACGAGTGACGAGTTTTTACAAGATTGACAATTCTGCATTTTTTCAGATGATTAGTATTGGTAAAACACCATTAAATCTGCTGATCTTAAGAATGCATTGGATAGTAAAGATTTGTATAGCAATCTATTTTAGTATATATTACTATATCTATATTTATATAATCTATATAATCTATATTTACTACATGTATATATTACTCTATCAATGAGGCATCTTCTACGGTTCAGTTAACAGTAAACAGATCATGCTGACTGTTTCAAGATGGCAACACCGTTGATGTATGTACAGAAGCTGCATCCTGTTATTAATATATCTTTGAGTTATACCACCATGACATTTTGGACTTATTAACATATTCATCACAGAAGAGGCACATTCAAGTCACTGCCTGTATGTACTGCATTGTGATGCATTTTTGAATAAATGAGTACATCCAGACAAATAAAACGAACACCACATCATTGACCTATAAATCATATAATTCCATCATTTATCAACGAGAGTCTTATGATGGAGTGACTGGTGTGGAATTAATGACTGCAGATATATGATAGGACAGCATTAGAGGAATGTCATACCTGGATTTAGATGAGATCTGACAAGACCGCCTTTCCATCTTTGAGCTCTTAATAACAGTAAGAGCTCTTGACACCAAGAATCTCAGTCCAAACTCTTTACTATTAGACAAAAAAACCCAGTGCATTCTTGGAATTTTGATTTTCAATTCAGCTGAAATGAGCAGTTGATGAGATTGCAATGGACATGCAATTTCTAAGGTATTAAGCGCATTCAATTCAAAGACACAAAAACCTGTCATATTTATGTGCCTTGGTGAAATGCTACAAACCAAAACCCATAACGTTGATAGGTGAGGATAAACGACTCGGGGAAATTTGGGACTGATAAAACAGATTGCTTCCACTAAAGTCCAATGCCTTTAGGAGTATGCAGTAAGCAGCGTAAAGTAAATCAGGGTGCTTATGGGCCAGCTGTTAGCCATCCTGTCCTGTGACAGCACTTCTCTTAATCTGATTACATGACATGCTCTCTCTGGGCAGGCAGGAATCCTGTGAATGACAAAAGAGTGGTGTGCATTGAACGGCCCCGCTCTCATGGAGCACTTCCCAATCAATCACATCCAGCATAGAATGGCACTGAATGGAAGTGTGTGTGTCAGGGTGGGGGCGACTCGCTCTGCATCTCAAAGACAGCAAAAGGCTTTTACGCTAAGTGTAAGCTTCAGCCTGAGAGCTACAAGAGTATGAAACTGTTGCGTACATCAGACGGGGGGTTATCAAAGCAAATCAGTCTAAGGGAGCGGGTGTACACGGTCACATTTCAGAGCATCTTCAAAGTGCTGCTCACCCCCGATCGCAAGTGGGAGCTACATCTTTTGATAATAAGAGACTTGTGGGGGGGGGTCTGAAGAAAAACAACGCAAAACTCCAAACGCGATTGCTCTGCTCCTTTCGGTTTGACAGCCTGCTTTGATTAGACCATCTATTTTCCTCTGTCATCTAACAGTTCCAGCTTGTTCTCAAAGGAATAGTTCAGTTGAAAATGAAAATTATGTGAGCATTTACTTATTGATGTCGTTCCAAACTTCTGTGGAACACAGAAGAAGATATTATAAATGAAAAAAAAGAGAAAAAATTCTGAGCTGCTCTTCTCCATACAGTGAAGTCATTCTGAGATTAGGAGGTGTCAAGATCCAAAAACTTGAGACAGTGTGAATCTGCAGTAGGATATAAGAGACATGAAGGTAACGCTGGTTTCAGTTGCTCAGATGAGTGTTATGAAATACAGCGTTGTCACTGGCGATTATGAGTTCAACGACTGACCAGACAGGATTGAGAATTGAGTCTTGCAATACAGTACATTGGTTCCCGCCTACTTTTGAGCAGCATTAGGGGATTTCGCACTGAAGGAACCTTTTCATAGTTCCTAGAATTATTGGCTGAAGTACCTGGATTTTGCCTTGTTCGCACCGCAGGAACTACGAATGATTTTAGTTCTAGGAACTCCTTTTGGGGGAACTAAATTAGCTCCTACTTCAGAGTAGGGTCTAAACCAGCACTATAGGAACTATCAGTGACACAAGTGTACATTGATTAGTCAAACGCATGTCAAACACCGACACCCGTCATTTTCTAAAAAGCCGTGTAAACATACTTACTTCACGAACATGGAAAATAGTGATAACGGCATTTAACTGTTGTCTGCAGGGTTGCGTTATTTTCCCCGCCTGATGATATGTAATACTGAAAGTTGTCATAGGAGATTTTGTCTTTTGCCCCACTTTTTGCTCTTTCGGGCATGTAAATTATGCGTTTACATTTCTGTTATCACAAAACCCACAACACAAAACAAACACAGCTCTGATCACAGCATCTTCCATCCACCGTTTTTTACCGTTTGTAAATGACACTTTAAAGACGCCTCTGTTGGCCACTTCACAATTACTATTCCCGGTGTGAACCCAACCAGGAACATGGCCTGGGGGAGAAATTAGTTCTCGGGGAACTATCCTAGTGGATAGTTACTAGAAATACAAAGTTCTGGATTGAAACTCTAGATGGCGCAGGCTAATAGGTCCTTTAACACACATGCTAATTATCACATCATTATCTATAGGTCACAGATGATTGGTTCCTCCTGTTTTAGTAGCCAATGAGCTGCGTGCTTAATCTTTAAATACATGAGTTAGCATTGCTTAGTAGCGCAGCGTGCTTCAGAAACCCTTCACCTTCCCCAGCTCCACCTGAATAGATCTGCTATGGTTATTCATGTACACTATATCGTACAGCAGCAGCATGTCTTACTTGCTCACAGCAGCGGGTCGTGTATGTATTGGCAGTAGCAAGTCCTGTACTTGCTCTGCAGCAGCAGCAGCAATAATCAACAGCAGGGGCGATTCTAGGATTTTGATTTTAGGGGGGCTCAGCCCCCAATAAGGGTATGATTACAAAAATATTATTTGACTGACTGTTGCTCATTTGCAGACCTACTGGGGTGTCATATATTGTTTTATATTTTTGAGAATACAATACACAAAGCAAGCACAAACACACACCCATCTTCGTTAATCTAATTTTGACTGTTAAAGTTTTATAATTTGACACAATTAAAAATTTCACTACACCTGCTCAAAAGCATTTTTTTATTCATGATTAATATTGCATTGCATAATGTGTGCTTATACAAACTGACAACCACAAGTGAATCACATTCACATATTTAATATGGACTAAAAATTTGTGTTTGCAATTTCAAGTAGGCTCTATTTACATACAACTAACCTGACAGTTGAGTCCTTTACACAGGTTTTGTAATGAAAACTAGTCTAAAATTAAGAAACCCTTAGAAAAGAGTAAACATTGAGTTAACGTGATTCATTTAAAATACTTAATTTATTATTCCAATATCCAAATATGCTAAAATATTTGGATATTGGAATAATATTGGATATAAATCCCACAGAAAAAAAGGTATCCATTTGTAACATGCTGTATTTGAACAAGACAAACATTCGCTGATTAAAGGTTAGCCAATACAAACATATTTATAGAAAACAGTAAACAGTGAATAGACAGGACCCATAAGTGCAAAACGAATCGAGTATTCAAGAATATAAAGAAGTTAGTTATATAACGAGGGGTTATGTTAACTAAAGAGTCCGCCATTTACCGAATCTTAAAAACACGAACAAATAACAAGAACAAATTTTAAACCACGGCAATTTTCATTTTACAATGATCTTCCCTCTCTGTGCTCGCGCGCGTTTGTGTGTATGAGAGAGAGCTCGCGCAGCACTGAGACAACGGTGCTTTTAAATGCATAAGTAACTAATGTGCTAGTTTTCATACAAAATAAGTAGGCTATGTAACATAGTTAGGTACTTTAGTTAGTATTAACACAATAACGCAACACATGTAGGCTAGCCTACGTTTCTCAACACTGAGAATAAATAAATAAACGCCTGTTTCGCCAGACTCGCTCTTGTCAGTCAGTATACACATCACAGCACTTTCATAATCACTAAGCCATATAGCGATTTCAATTTTATTTAGATTTGTTGTTCAACATTACTTGAGCATTTTATACCCGTTTACCTCAAGGAGTCAGAAGTACCGTGACTGCTGTAACGTTACTGTCCTCGCCTGAGAATTCAGTCACAGAGACTGCAAGAGTGGAAGGAGGATCGCGCGGGATTTTGTGTTGCTGTTGATTTGCTGTCTCTTTTTATTGATAGGCCGTATCCATTTGTCAATCATCCCCGCTTGCTATTTGGGGAAATGACCCCGGCGATATGATTGGTCGAACACTTTCTTTTGCTGGATTTGAGTACTACTAGCCTGGTAATACCAGACTCTGCTACTTCACTTTGCTTCGTAGACAGAGTCTGGAATGGCATAATAGAGAAGTGTTTTCTCTCTCGCCAGGGGGCGCTTGTCTGAAGTTTAAAATCATTGGTTACCCGTAAGCCAATCAGATACGTTTAGTTATGACGTATGTTATGTGCCTGTGCAGCCGCATCGAAGCACAGACATCATGCATCGAACTCAAATCAATGATTGAACTTCCACTGTAAACCTGTTGTAAACACATGATAAAACAAATGTTTATCAAACACTCGTCTTGTTCTGGCTTCAGTTTGGAAAAGAGTTGAATGTTCTCCATAACAGAGCGAATTGCATCCCGTGTCTCGTTTCCCATTTCCGCGGTCGTTTCGGTTTTCGATTTCTCTAACCTACAATGTAAAACTCGGCGCTTAGCATCTACGTCACGGCTCTCAGCCCGCCCTCTGTTCGTTGATTGGCCCGGCTGTTTCCAGACCGGTGGTAAACAGAAAGCTCTGACGCTGTCTCAGACTGAGTACAGAAGCGAAATGAAATTGAGCGGAAGTAGGAAGTCTGACGTAGTCAGGCTAGAGTACTACGCGCACACAGAGGACTCACCGGGTTTTTGCGTAGTATAGAGTGACAAATCGTACCAGCGTACTTTGAGGTAAAAATGCGTACTTGGTACGCAAAATGCGTACATGTTGGCAGGTCTGCATACCAAACACTCCGAGAGTTGTCATGACAGAACTATATTTGGTGCGAAAGCCCCTATTGGTTCCGTAAGTATTTTTCCCATAGGAATTTTAAAGGTTTTTTTTAAGCATTAAAGGTCACCTATTATGCTAAATCCATTTTTACAAGGTGTTTGGATATAAATGTGTGTTGGCAGTGTGTGAACACAACCACCGCGTGGAAATAATAAACTTTAATGATAAAAGAAAAACTATGCTATCCGTGAGAGTGTTCACGATATAGATGATAATCAAAACCAAGCAGATGTCTTGTTTGTGTTAGACAGAGAATGCGATTGAAGCAGGAACTGTGATCGCGGAGAGGGGGCGGGGCACTGCAGCTCATTTGCATTTAAAGGCATATGCACGAAAACAGCCTGTTCTTGACTGTAGTCAGAAATGAGTATTTGCAACAGGGATTTATAAATAATCTCTGAAGTATTTTAAGATAAAAACTTCACAGACACATTCTGGGGACACCTGAAACTTAAATTACATCTTATAAAAATGGGCATAATAGGTGACCTTTAAGTCATGAACCAAACCAACCAGCTATGAGGTGATTCATTGCAAACTTGGATATGAAGCAAAAAAGTATATGAAAATCTGACATGAGGACACATGTAAAAGACTGTGAACAGCTTTAGTAAGCAAAAGAACTAGAATCCCATGAAGCATCGCAAATGACAAGTGAATTAAAAACAATGGTGAAATATAAAACTATTTTTTAATGTTGTTGATAGAGCTGTCACGATTCCTCAATAAAATTTGAGTACTCGATTTTAAAAAATCCTCAATTTCAATTCGAGTAACCAGCAAAATACTGGAAGTGGCGCTTTCCATGGATGAGAATTCATGAAACATGAACTAGTCCTTGGTTTTTGAACCAATCGGAACCAAACCAGTGCAGAAATGTTCTCTGGAGTCTGAATATCAATAATTATCAAAAAAAAAAAAAAAAAGTCGAAATTTTGGTTCATGGTCGTTAAGGGGTGCCATATCGTACAATGTGGGTAGAGCCACTTCTACTAAAATGGCTAGCACCTATTAGACAAGGTTAACGGAGGCCGACCGGAACAAACCTCGGTGGGCATGTTTGACTCATGGTCCTAGAGGTCTGTAAGAATTTTGAAAGAAATCTGCCATTAGTTGGCGCTAATGAGTTTTACGCCTCAGTAATCATGTGGTGTTTCACAGATTCACAAAATATCATTTGATAGATCTCCTCATGCTGAACAACTTTGCCTCAAGAACCAATGCTGTCAATCTAATCATTCCTTAATTACTCATGAATATCTGAAAAATCTACTTTTGCGAACTAGTCCTAGGTTTTTTGCCCGATCGGACCAAAACCAGCTCAGGACAATTCTCTGGGCTCTCTAGATCGATAATTATATACAAAAGAGTTGAACTTTTTGCGAATATCTTCGAAACCGTTAGTCCGATCGAGACGAAACCACTGTAGGAAACACGGAACCTAAGTTGGTTTACTTAAAGTTTCAACCCAAATGTCAAAATGTTGATAGGAAGTGGCAAAAAAATCCAATCAAAGACATTCTTGGGTAATTTTTATGCTCTCATATATATATATAAGTGTCTATAAGTGTCTATAACTTCAAAACGAAATGAGATATTTTCACCTAAATTGGTACACATATGTATGGACACACTCTGAGGACACCCAAAAAAAGTAGTATAGATCGGAAAATAGGTGGTGCTATAACTGTCAAAAAACCTTTAAAACCATGTTTTTCCTTACTAAATCACCTGTATTGGCTGTAAATGGTCTTTTTCATAATACAATATAAATATAATACTTTTTTATGCATGTGCTTAAAGGCCTTAAAGTGCTTGAACCCCGATGATTGCTGCTCGCAGCTATAATCTTTTGGTTTGTTCTGTTTTTGTGCTTTTTGGAGTTTGACAGCCTCTGGTCTCTATATGCTTTCACTGTTTGGAAAAAAGAAAGTCAGAGAAGTTTGGAACAAAATGAAGGCAAGTAAATTGTGTCCATTTTCAATATCAGATAAACTGTTCCTTTAATTATCAGTGCAGATGTGGATGGAACTCATGCCAGGTGGTTGCTGTGGGCTTGTGATTTTCCTTGTTCTGCATCTTGTGTTTTGCTAACACTCTAAGGTGAAAACAGCATCCAACTCATTAGGGGGCTGTCGAGCGTGTGGCTACCAGCAGAGCCAGCGTATTCTCCTATTGGATGGGCAATAAAGGAGCGCTACACCGCCACTCTTCCTTGCTAATTCCCTTTCCGCCATCAGTGGCGTAGGCATGGAAAAGGAGCCCACACCACAGCTGTCCAGCTCTGCAGAAGATTACAGGAGAAGCTGCCCGCTGCCTCCCAGTGTGCTTGTGTTTGAATGTGCTAGGAGTGACGGTGTGCGGTTGGGAGGTATGGATATTAATCACGGCGAGCGGAGCAAGCCTGGGCCTGCTCTAGAAGATGGATGTGGTGTGAGTACGGTGATGTCACCCTGACGAATGGCTTGGCGATGTTGGAGGAGACTTGCACATCGCCTCTCATTTCAATTAGTTCCCAAGCACTGCTACCTGCTCCATGCTCTCACGCAGGTTAGAAACGCACACACATACGCATAACAAACACACACCATTTCCTCTTCTCAGGCCGTGGACCAAACTCACCTTTATCAAGCTGAAGTGACAGTAGTTTTTCTTAACAGCTTGCACTGATACACAATCATTGCTCAGAAAACAGTTACTTCACATTAATGGCACAGTAATTTGTAGTCCTCTATTGTTGCTGTCATTGCAAATTGAAGTCCTGCCTCTTACTACTCAACAATCACTTCTAATAACTGTTTATTTACCCATGATTCTATGCAACAATTAAACCTAAATAAAACTCAGAACAGGTTTCAAAATGCCATGTGAAACTCTCCATAGTACATTAGCCTTAAAGAGTTAGTTCACCCAAAAATGAAAATTCTGTCATCATTTACACACCCTCAAGTAGTTCCAAACTTGTATACATTTCTTTGTTCTGCTGAACACAAAGGAAGATATTTAGAAGAATGTCAGTAACCAAACAGATCTCTTCAGTTATCAGCTAAATGAAAAGTTGCTGTTATTTTGGGAAATGGAAATTGTTGTGTTTTTTATCTCCAACAACATTGTGGGATTAACAAAATTGCATACTTTTTTATGTTATGTGTGCTTCGACTTTTTTACACTGATAAATCTGAGTTATACTTATTGTTACGATTTCAGAGTGGATATAAGCAGCTATAGAATCTAACACCAAGAAAAAATCTTACAAGACGTATATCTAAAAAATGTTGTCATGTAAGTTTCATATCTGCAACCATAATATGTGGATCTACTTTTCTTTGTTTATATTACATAAACAAACAATGGTGAATGTATATCGAATATGATTCTCACAAAATCGAACCATATCCAAGCTCTCAATCGTAGGTTCACTTGGGGAAGGCAAAAACAAAATTCTGAACATGAATTTCATGTAATGGCTCAATAATTCATAAAAAATTAAACAAGAAGAAATCCTCAGTAGTGAATTTTTGAACACAAGACAAAGCATTATACTGTAGCATAAGAGACTGCTGTTTTTTGTTTTGGTTATGTTGTGATTCGTCACAGAGCTGGATGGTCGGGTTTAGGGCACACCTCTTTATTGAAGAATTTTTGAAATGTCTATAAAACAAATGAATTAGAGGAAATATTTCCAGAAGACATGTTATTGAAAAAGAGGGTGGAAACTGATGAACTCTGTTTGGACCTTTGTAGGATGAACAACCTGGAATGGACTGATGCCTCAGGGAATAACGTGAGTTGATAAGCTCCTGAATATTTGAAGTAAACTGACGCTCTGAGCCAATAATAGCAGCAGAACAGGAAACAGCGAGCATCATTCAAAACAGGTCTTGGCGGACTGACCTCTATACCTATAAGGTGATAAAAAGGATCTTTTCGTCGACTGAGAAACCAAAGACTGTTACTGAGTTTTTGAAATGAGCGCATGCGTAAGAACAACCCCCCCTCCTTTCGAGGGAACGCCTCCCAAAAATCGTGCCACGAGTATTGGAACAAGAGTGTTTAATGGATTCATTATGTTGGACTTACCACAGGTAACTCATAATCTGCAGTTGTTACTCCTGTTTCCGGACAAAAACATTGCATGCGGCGCCTGTGGAGTGTGGAAAGTTACTGGAGCGCGCAGCCGCGCTCGTCTCTCACAAGGAACGTCATGGCAGTGATTGACAAGCCAGAGGGCCAATCCACGCACGTCTCTCACAAGGAACGTCACGGCAGTGATTGACAAGCCAGAGGGCCAATCGTTTACGCGATGATCGTGTAAACGATTGGCTGATGTTTTTAAGGCCCTACCTCGTGCACAGATGATGTATATTAATATTATTCCTTTCAGTGCACCTAATAAATAGTCTTTTATCAGTTAGTAAAGAGTTTCAAGTAATACTGCAAAAATGTATAAAACAAAACATCCTCTTTAGCACCTTTAAGTGCTGATCTATCTCATTTTAACTCAGAGAAAAGGCCTCTCTCTAAACTGGCATCTTCAAGAGTTCAAGAGCCTCTGCTTGTGCAAAGCAAGCACTGGGCAAGGGATTTGATAAGTGTCCCTGGGGCTCTGAACTCCAGCTTAACACATAACTTGGGCTTTGAACCTCCGAAGCTTTTAATCCGGCTAAATAATGGGAACACATCTAATGCCCTGTATATGGGATGAAACCCTGTGTATCGTGATGCTACAGTAATGAGCTGGGCATTTGCTCTGGTTGCCCCCTGCAAATAACCTTTGAAGTCTATTATCTTCAAAAGCCTGTACACAATATTATGCAGTTTTTTTTTCTTTCTAGAACATAATGACTGCAACAAATTTTGAAAATCTAGGAACATTACAGATTTTAATGTGGCAGGGTTTCCAGCCATTTTATTTATAATATACAAAAAAAAAAAAAGTCCCTGTTGCTGTTTGGATTTAAAAAGAAAAATGATTAGAGTCTATGATTGGATCATTATTACAGTGATTATTATGTTTCTAGCATGTTAAATGTTTGGCAACAGTTTTTTAACCCTAATTAATGGAGTGTGTAGATTTTCATTTCTTAAAGCTGCAGTCCGTAAGTTTTGCCTCTATGTCGGGATCTCTGTCTGAAACCTGCAATTTGCGGAATTATCATCTTTATATGGGTTGTGCACGGCTCCTCAGAGCAGATTAATCTAATGTTTGCTGTTAGTCACATCACCGGTGTGGATACTGTACTTCAGAATCACAGATTCTACGTCTTGAATTTTCACAGGAAAATGTCATCTGAACAAATAAGTAACATGTCTATTCTGACCAACTGAGAAAAAAAGCAATACAATAAATCCTGCTGCCTATGGTGATTAAATCTAATGATTGCTTACCCCGGATCACGTCAAACCGTGAAAATTATTATTATTGTTATACTTTATTAACAACATCAGCATTGCGTGACTATGTGTATTTAGTTTGTATTAGCGTTACCTGTAGATTTCAATTTCTGTAGCCACTCCACAGTCCGAAGTCTTTTGCTTTTGTCCATGGGTTAATCTCCAGTTGTCACTGTAGGCATATAGCCTACTAGCTAGGACTCCTTTTTTATGTAAACAGACATGATGTAATGATGCAAAAACGAACGACTGCATGGTCAAATTTCCTGCTTAAACCCAGCAGTACCGATTTTATTATAAAACATTATTACAAACTTGTTTGTGAATCGTTGTGAGGTAATAAGATTATGAGGTAATGAGTGTACTTGCTCGGAAAATTGATTTTGGATCATTTTTAACCAAAAAAGTTACGGACTGCAGCTTTAAACAACCATGTAGGAAGATGTACAGTATTCATGGCCATATTCCAGGATGTCAAGATTCATCAGGCTCAAATTGTGAAAGAATGGTTGGGAGGGAGCATGAAGAATCATTTTCAAGAATCATCAATTTCTCTTCAATTCTTTGAAAGTCTTTGGGATGTGCTGGAGGAGAATTTACAGAGTGCTCGACTCTAGCATTGTCAATACAAGATCTTGATCAAAAATTGATGCACCTCTTGATGGAAATAAATGTTGAAACAATTCTTTCATAATTTGCGCCTGATGAATCTTGACATTGTCATCCTGGAATATGGCCATGATGTGTCTTCTGACATGATTGTTTAATTGCACAACACAATTACAATTATTGCAATTAGGTTGTGCAATTAACATATTTTCAGGTGGGTTGTCTGAATCATTATTTGGTCTTAAAGAAGCCTTAGACAGTAAACAATGTAGCTTACTACATTATATTTATCTATAGCCAGCTGAACCATTTAACCACATATTTTCGAATCTACAGCAATCAGATTGTATAATTTACTTCTTCACAGTAGTATTTATCTAGCACTTTCTCCTAACCTCAGTTAATTCGCCTGTAAAGCTGTGTGCACAAATACTGACATGCTGCCAATCTGTAAGTGAAATTTATTACTTTGAGGCTTCGAGCTCTAGTTTATACGATTTTTTGGCTTTAATATTTGTAGTGGTGAAGCAGCAAGCTAAAACCTACTCTGTGTCTTAAAATTCATCCCTCTTAAAAGCATTAAAGCTAAAAATACTAAAGATAAAAATACCTAGAAATTTGGATCACTAGTCTTGACCCATTCCTAATATATTTATTATGAATCTGACATAAGATATAAATGTCATTTGGGTGAACATCTGTGGAAGGAATGAAATATTTGAAATGAAAGAATGTTATAAAATTTGTCAGTAGAAAATCAAGAGGGGAATCATATGAGCTTCTGTGACAAACTCTGGACCTGTCAAAACAACCTGTTTGTAATGTGTTCAATATCATAACTGCATGTACAGCATACATCCCCATGACAAATATATAAACACTGCCCCTTTACTGTGAAAAATGAAGTTGTCCCTACTTTTTATCTGGCTGTACATCAGGATACTTTCATCTTAAAAATCAATGTTGCTCAGTGAATCGATTGAAATAATAATTTTAAAGTTAACATATCATCAAAACCTCCCTAGTGAAACTGACTTTTAATGATGTAAAATGTAATAATGTAAACCTTTCAAGATTGATCTACTAAGAGGTCCGACGTTAAAGGATTAGTCCACTTTTAAATAAAAAATTTCCTGATAATTTACTCACCCCCATGCCATCCAAGATGTTCATGTCTTTCTTTCTTCAATCGAAAAGAAATTAAGGTTTTTGATGAAAACATTCCAGGATTATTCTCCCTATAGTGGACTTCAATGGCCTACAGACAGTTGAAGGGCAAAATTACAGTTTCAGTGCAGCTTCAAAGGGCTTTAAACGATACCAGACGAGGAATAAGGGTCTTATCTAGCGAAACGATCGGTCATTTAAAAAAAAAAAATACAACTGTATATGCTTTATAAACACAAATTATCACCTTGCATGTGCTTCCGCTTTCCGTATTCTTCAAAAAGCTTACGCTGTATGTCCTACGCCTTCCCTATTCTACTTATGGAAAAAAAACGAAACTGCCACCGTGTTCATTTCGTAAGTTGAATAGGGAAGGCGTAGGACATACAGCGTAAGCGTTTTGAAGAATACGCAAAGCGGAAGCATGTGCAAGGCGATAATTTGTGTTTAAGCCTCTGCAGCTGAAATTCAGTTAGGGTAATGTGTGTTACACGTGTTGTAAGCGGTTGACCAATCACAACAGACTGGGCCATCTGAGCAATCAGAACAGAGTAGCTCTCGGAAAAGAGTTTAAGTGAGTTAAGTCGTTTAAGACTCTTTGAGAAATGAGGTGATGTGCAATGTATATTAAGAGATAATGAAAATGTTTTTTGACCTTGGATGCATGTAAACCTGTTGTAGGAGACTTCCAAAACAAAAGTAGGAACATTTAAAATAGCATAATGGGGGCACTTTAATTTATACATTCCCAGCGAAGTACTACATTACTTACATGTCCATAAATCAAAGAAAACAATGTTTTTGTAAGCTTATGGAGGTTGGTAACATAACTACATAATATTAGCTAGCTACACTATATTGCCAAAAGTATTGGGACACCCCTCTAAATCACTGAATTTAGGTGTTCCACTTCTTTTAGGTCATCACTTCCATGGCCACAGGTGTATAAAATCAAGCACCTAGGCATGCTGACTGCTTCTACAAACATTTGTGAAAGAATGGGTTGCTCTCAGGAGCTCAGTGAATTCAAGCGCAGTACCGTGATAGGTTGCCACCTGTGCAATAAGTCCATTCGTGAAATTTCCTCACTACTAAATATTCCACGGTCAACTGTTAGTGGTATCATAACAAAGTGGAAGCAACAACAGCAACTCAGCCGCAAAGTGGTACACCATGTAAAATCACAGAGAGGGGTTAGCGCATGCTGAGGCGCACAGTGCGCAGAAGTCACCAACTTTCTGCAGAGTAAATAGCTACAGACCTCCAAACTTCATATGGCCTTCAGATTAGCTCAAGAACAGTGTGCAGAGAGCTTCATGGAATGGGTTTCCATGGCCGAACAGCTGCATCCAAGCCTTACATCACCAAGTGCAATGCAAAGCATTGGATGCAATGGTGTAAAGCACACTGCCACTGGACTCTAGAACAGTGGAGACGTGTTCTCTGGAGTGACATATCACACTTTTCTGCCTGGCAATCTGATGGATAAGTCTGGGTTTGGCGGTTGCCAGGAGAACGGTACTTGCCTGACTGCATTGTGTCAAGTGTAAAGTTTGGTGGAGGGGGGGTTATGGTGTGGGGTTGTCTTTCAGGGGTTGGACTTGGCCCCTTAGTTCCAGTGAAAGGAACTCTTAATGCTTCAGCATACCAAGACATTTTGGACAATTTCATGCTCCAACTTTGTGGGAACAGTTTGGGGATGGCCCCTTCCTGTTCCAACATGACTGAGCACCAGTGCAAAAAGCAAGGTCCATAAAGACATGGATGAGCGAGTTTGGTGTGGAGGAACTTGACTGGCCTGCACAGAGTCCTGACCTCAGAGCGGAGACTGTGAGCCAGGCCTTCTCGCCAACATCACTGCCTGACCTCACAAATGTGCTTCTAGAAGAATGGTCAAAAATTCCCATAAACACACTACTAAAGCTTGGGGAAAGCCTTCCCAGAAGAGTTGAAGCTATTTTAGCTACAAAGGGTGGGCCAAATCCATATTAAACCCTACGGATTAAGAATGGGATGTCATTAAAGTTCATGTGCACATAAAGGCAAGCGTCCCAAAACTTTTGTCTATATAGTGTATCTACCTAATGTTAGCTAATATCAGATGTTAGAGCGTTAGAGTATACAAGATAGCAGTTGTCTTTTCTGATAAAAAAATACATTATAAAGACACACAAACCCACTCTAAACCAATTACATACAGTAATTTGCAAAGGAGCATGGGACGAGTAGTTATGCAAAGTCTTTTACCTATACGCACATACTTTATGAAGGATTTTTTGAAGTAAAATGTTCTCTTTCACAACACCAAATGTTGCCAATTATACAGCACATCATCACTGCACAAATGCAATATTTTCTTCTTCAACTGACATTCATCGCAAATAAGTAACGCGGGGCTTTGATTCGTTTTAATCTGTCTCACTCTGCCATTCCCTTTTAATCTCTCAGCACCAAAGAACTCTGTTCTCCCAGAGAAATAGAAAGAATAAAAAAGGTTAGATCTCTTTGTGTTTCATCTCTGCCTCCTGCGATCCCATGGGAACCCGTGCGCCTGGTGATGGGAGCTTGTGCCAAGGCCCCTGTTTGTTTGGATTTTTTTTCCATCCCTTCCACATCTCACAGAAATCTGCCTGACAGTTCAGCACCACGGCTTTCCCCCACAGGACTCTCCATCAGATAAAATGTCATCGTTGCTTTGTTTTCCTGCTGCCCATTGGCTAGCTGAGCATTGCCCACCTGATAGCCGACAGCACAGTGGCCGAGAGCTTCACATGCTAGCTGCTCTGACTAGCTTCTTTCTAATGATATTCTTTGAAGAAATAAACACTGTTTCTATGATTCTTGAAAAAGTTTTAGCCTCCAGTCTAATCTTTATTTGCAACCCAGGCTCATTGGAAAAACATGCCTGTGGCAACATTTTTTTTTTTTCAAAATGATATTGCATTGCTTTACTTTACTTTCACAGTGGAATGTCCAGTGAGTGGTGCTAGAAGCGCATTTGGTTTTATCCTAAATGAATGAATTTAAATCTGTCAATGTTTTATTATGTTGGTTGTTTTATGTATCGCAGCAGTTTGGAAATGAAATATCCAGTAAGTGGAACTAAAAGTTTGATACATTGTAGTGATGGGGAGTGGACTCCAAAAGATTTGGTTCCTCAACTTTGAACAAAACCTAGTGTTGGGGTTGACTCTAGGACAGGAATCGACTCAGTTGTTGTCTGAAATTTATTGGTAACACTTTAGTATGGGGAACACATATAAACTATTAACTATGGCTTTTCCCTCAATAAACTCCTAATTTACTGCTTATTAATAGTTAATAAGTTAGTTGTTAAGTTTAGGTATTGAGTAGGATTATGAATGTAGAATAAGGTCATACAGAAAAAGGCATTAATATGTGCTTAATAAGTACTAATAAATAGCCAATATTCTAGGAATATGCATGCTAATAAGCAACTAGTTAAACTAGTTACCCTAAAATAAAGTGTTATTTATTAATTCCTATATAGTGCATAGCAATTAAGTGCAGTATATCAGCAAGGAGTGAACCAAATTAAGCCAATAATTCAAATGCCATTACACTGCGTCAGTCGCAGAATAACAGTCTCATGCTTTTATCCTACATGTAGCTTACTTTAAGAAAAAAATAACAGACATAGTAACTTTACATTGGCCAAGCAGTACAAGAAATGACAATGGGTGCTTAGTGCCCTCATTGACATTATACCATAATTACATGAATGAACCTTCTTTCTCGTTTATTTAACTCCGAAATAATATTAGTTTAATAATAAGTTTCTTGTAACTTCCCCCTCTTTAAAATTAGGTTTTAATTGTTTAACAATAGCCTACATTTAGTGTGTAATAATGACGTCAATCTTGTATTGATTTTGATTTAATGTAAATGGAGTCAGTTCTGGGAGTTGAGAATCGGAGTCGACTTGGAAAAACCCGGAATCGAACACCCAGACTGTATCGTGTTTAAAAATAACGTAGCACCTACACAAAACCTGACCCTAAACCTAACTGATAGTTTTAATGCAAACATAAGATAAAAACTAATTTTTTGAAGAATTTGCTCATTTCTACCAGTCTTTTATCTTTATCTCGTGTTTCACGACACTCCTTCCAAGTGCTGTGCTGTACCAGGTGCACAACTGAGCAAGTTTACAACAGCAGAAAAGCCATACATATATAGCTGATAATGTGATGCGAACGTCAAAATAGTTTATAAATCATGCACTATGGTTAAAGTGTTTTAAGGTCACACCATAGCGCCAGGAGTGCCACTGCGATGTCTTAAAATGCTGGCAAGGTAGGTTTTGTAACATAATTTACTACTGTCTCATTAACAACACTAGTCATATCTCAAATAACTGCTTATGTGCCAAAGATGATTGTCTTCAGATTCTGTGTAATGAGGCCGGAAGAATCAAATGACTGGCTCCTCTACTGGAGGACACCAAAGCATTTACTCTTGTCATTCCAACTTAATGCTACTTTGCCGTATCCATGTTTCAGAGAGTATAAACACACTCCACAGCCACATAACCTCATCTCACATCCTATTTTCTCCCTCCTCCAGGAATAAATTAATAAAAGGGCTCCCAGCTCTGCAGGTAATACAATTAAGTTTGACAACTGTGCTTTAAGGGCGAGCTGACAGTGCAGAAATAGATGAGCCATTGTCTGGGAGAGACCCATGTCACAGCACGACACGCGCCACATTTCCTGTTGAGCTGATGGATAAAAAATACCTGCTGAAGGCATTCTTGTTTCTATTAGAGGATGGCTGATATATGATCAGAGACATGTCAGTCATCCATATCACCCCCCTGCCCACTGTCCCTGCTATTAGTACTGCTCATATTTAAGGTTAAGGGTTCACAAACCCAAAGAATCCATTCATCCATCTATCCATCCATCCATTAAAACTAAGGGGTTTTTAGAGGCATATTTCAGCACATATTTTTTTCTTTCATAACACATTCCAAAGTGTTATGGCATACTAGAATATGTTTTCATGCTTGATTGTTCACAGAATGCATTATTTTTCAATCAATCAATCAATCAATCAATCAATCAATCAATCAATCAATCAATCAATCAATCAATCAATCAATCAATCAATCAATCGATCAATCAATCAATCAATCAATCAACCAATCAACCAATCAACCAATCAATCAATCAATCAATCTTTATAAGGCACATTTAAAAACAGCTGATGCTGACCAAAGTGCTGTACATGTCACAAACATAAAAATAACATAAAAATAAAAAAGAGCTAAGGAATGGCTAAGGAAAAGAGAAATGTTTTCAGGGATGACTTGAATGTGGCAACAGAAGGGGTTAGCCTGATGTATAAAGGTAGGCTATTCCATAATTTGGGTCCCACAACTGCAAAGGCCTGATCACCTCGTTTTTTAAGTCGAGTTCGTGGTACAACAAGTAAGCACTGGTCACATGATCTTAAGGTTCTTGACGGGGAGTAGCGAGACTGGTCAAGTACTCAGGGGCCAGATTGTTAAGAGCTTTATAAACATAAAGTAAGATTTTAAAATTGACTCTAAATTTGATTGGAAGCCAGTGCAAGGCTGATAAGATGGGAGTAACAGACTCATGCTTGCATGTCTTAGTGAGAAGTCTAGCTGCTGAATTTTGAACCAACTGTTTTCACATATTTTACATACTTCACATTGTTCACATTACTTAAAAAACTCATGTAACTACATGAACTTAATTTAACTGAGTTGTTTCTACTAAAAATGAGTATTGTCAGCTTTACTTAAGTGTTTGTTCAGTCAACTTAACATTGCTGAGTGAAACGCACAAATTAATGTTGACAACTAACTGGGCAGTGTATCCGTAGTTCCCAGCATGCTTTGCAAGGGACTGCATTAGGCTGTGAAAGATGTTGTTAGTTTATGTTAGTGTTTAATGTTCAGTTATGTTGGACATTTAGAGGAGTTTCTGTAATGTTTCTGAATGTTTTTAGGCTGTGAGCCTATGCATGAATATGGATGGAATTCCTGCTGTCAATTCAATTGAGTTTGTTCAATGAGTTATTTTTTGAGTGCATTTTGTAGAGGAAAGGTAAATTAAGTCAATAAATGTGTTCACTTTACGTAATAAACAACATTATTAAGTAAACTGCACATATAAATATTATGTTTACTCAAAGAAATTTTGTCAGCTTTATTTGAATTTCTTTTGTTCATACAACTAAATTACAAATTATTTAATATAGTTGCGTGGAACCACTTGACACTTCTTTTTTAAGTAAATCCAACAATTCATTTTTTTGAGCGTACTACAGCACCTCTCTTCCCAGTCTGGCTCAAACACACCATATAGTTCGATGAAGGCCCTCCTTCCAAAATACGAAATGTGCTCTGAATGGTTAGGTGGCCCAGTGTGTTGTGATTTGCGAACCGCTAAAAGCGTGCTCCGGAAATGTCACGCCCTTTACCATAACCGCGAGTTTCATCTGCTCAGGTGTAAATATTAAGGATGGCATCAATTTCAAACCAATTTGAGGCACATTCAGACCCTGAGAATCTTAACGAACAAGAACATTGTTCAGAACAGATTTCAAGTACGTATTTCACAGGACGTTTCAGAGTGGTGTTTTCTGTTTTGTAATTTTCTTATAAATTTTAGATACAATGTTATACGCCATTTAATCATGAAATTTGTCAGCAAACTATGGTAATACAAACACTAATTAATCACAAAACCATGGTTAATTTTCCAAAGTAGCGGTGAACAATCTTACAAAAGTTACAGTAAACACTACATCAGCACTGTAATGTTAGTTAGCAGGCCAGTGAAGCCAAACAGCTTTGCAATTAGTTTACATAGTAGCAACAGCAAACGGTTGGTACTGTCAATAGAAAACACATCCGCAAATAATAAAACATACTTACAGGTTGTGATCCATAAATAACTGATTGTCCCGACAAAGTGGGAACTGTTCCATCTTTCAGGAAAAGACAGCATTGTACTCTTTTAGGTTCTGGAAGCTGTCCTCCATAAAATGTGCAGCACACACATAAATGTTGGGGTTGTAATATTCAGGAACAGTATTAAAAATAATTTTTAACCACTTTAAGTTTGTCTGCCTTAGAAAGGTCAAACAAAGGGGTTTTGGAAAAAAAACAAAAAAACAGCAAAAATAAAACTGCATTTCTTCGCAAGGCTTTGCCCCCTTTTTTGCATATTCCGCAGGTGGGGATTATTTAAATGAGTAACACTGTGACTTCACAAAACCCAGTAGTAGTAGTCTAGTAGTCCTCTCTTTGGAGTAGACTTTGAGCTCTGCAGCCTTGCAGATCTTTTTTTATGCTCAAACAGCAACATTACACACTAATTAAAGTTGAAAAAGTAAAAAAAGCATAATAGGACCCCTTTAATTCAAAACTTTGCCTTGTGAGACTAACTGTGAACAGAATAGTGCATAACTCTCAATAACAGTGAGTACATATTCTTCCAAAAATATGAAAATCTAGTGTAATTCTGTTTTCCCTTTGGAGATGCTCACGCATCATTTAGTCGCAGAGAAATCCTAAAGTTTCCAGCCGATTGTACTTTATGTAAATTACTCTCCTAGATCTCATAGTAGCTGTCAGTTTGCCATGTTTTTCTCATTCTCTGAAATGGGTCTAGCCTGTGGATAGGCTAGGAAAGAGGTTCTTCTTCCTTCCTTGAACTCTCATGTCTTTCTCTCCTGCATCTGCATGTCGATGTCATCTCATTTATTTCTCCACTCTCCTATTCTGAAGGTTGGCTGGTCTGGCAGTGCTCTGTTCGCTCTGTCAGAGGGTAGATGAGGTGGCGGCTCAAAAAGGAGGAGGAAGTAGGTCTCATTATTCAAAGTGCTCCATATCGGGCCACTCAAGGCCTCTGATGATATTGTGGTGTGACCTTGTGGTTGTTTGGATTGTGCATGCATTACATCTCAGTGCACTTCATTCACACAGTGCTGCAGCTCGCTGGACAATCCACAAAGATGGATAGCTCTTCTCTTATTCAAAATTTTGCAGACCGCTGCAAACGCTTCATCCAGTCATGAGCGGTTGCAGACCACAGGTGCAACACTGAGCAATTAGTGCTGGTCATCTGGCTGTGGAAATTTGCTCAGAATATTAATTAAGTTCCACAATTTGACTAATGTTGGGGGTCTGGGATATGAAGTGAATTCCCATTTGGAGCGTTATCTTGGACACAGAGTGTCTCCGGCCGACATGAAACAGAACTGGAGTGGAGCGTTTGAGTGGCAGGCGTCTAGCCTAATTAAACTATGAGTACAATTAGTCTTGCTTGCAAGCAGTTTCATAATTATGACAGATTCATTAATTATTTAACTTAATGAGGCAGCTCCTGCCCAGATAGATGTTAGCGTGAAGCGTTTAGTGGCTCCAGAGCTAATTTGCCAGGTTGCTATTAAAATCTTTGGATTTGCTCGAACACCTCCAGTTATGAATCAACAAAAATTAAGAAGGAAAATCTCCATCACATGACTGGTAATGGACACATGCTACGTGATTCACATTCAGATCATAGGCATGTGTAGAGACTCAACTGTTTCACTTAAATAACATTGCACAAAATAGATTCGATCTAGAACTAAACTAAAATGTTTATAGCTCAGATCGTGGTTATATAAATGGATAATACATGGGTCGGGTGGGCCAAGTAATAAAAAAGCACCTCCTAGTGGTCATTATATAAAACACAAAGGAAAAAAACCTACATGAGATATTGCCTAATAACTTAACATCCTTAACTAAAAATATACACAAATATACCCTTAGAAATTATTCTGATAAAAGTGTTTTCCAACAATATGTTGGAAATATTAACGTTTTTCATCAGGCACTAATTTGCAGACTATCATTAAGCTACGCAGTTGCAGGGTCACTTGTTTAAACAGCAATGGAGGCTAAATAGATCCAAGAAAAATTTCAGAAAGGAAAATTAAAAACAAAACAAAAGGAAGGAAAGAAAAGTACCACGTGGGAGCGTTTTAGTAAAGTAGCTAACCAGGGGGAATCAAGTGCTGGGTTTGTGATATGTAACGGTGTTCTTTTCATCTCCTCTATTAAGCTCTTTACAATTTGCATGCAAGTTAGCTCCCTGTCACATGACAACAGAGGGCAGTGAAAGGTAGTGATTGACGGCTAATATTAACCAACCTAAACAACAACAAAATATACTTTAAAGTTAAGTACGTAAAGATGAAGTTTACTTGAATGGTTGACGTCACTGTATTGGCTCACGGCAGGCTATGCAGTAATTAGCGACCATTTTGTAGAGAAATGAACAGAGGTTGCACCTAAACAATTATTTATTTTTTATTATTTTTTGAGGAAAACATTCCAGGATTTTTCTCTATATAGTGGACTTCCAACAGTTAACACGGTTCAAATTGCAGTTTAAATGCAGCTTGAAAGGGCTCTACATGATCCCAGCTGAAGAATAAGGGTCTTATATAGCGAAACATTTTCTAAAAAAAAAATAAAAATTTGATACTTTTAAACCACAAATGCTCATCTTGCACTAGCTCTGTGATGCGCCACGCATTACGTAATCACGTTGGAAAGGTCACGCGTGATGTAGGTGGAAGTACCGAGCAAGTGTTTACAAAGCAATTGTACAAAAACTACATGATTACATAATGCGTGGCACATTGCAGAGCTAGTCCAAGACGAACATTTTTGTTGTTAAAAAGTATATACAATTTTATTTTCTTTTAGAAAATGACCGATTGTTTCACTTGATAAGACCCTTATTCCTCGGCTGGGATTGTGTGGAGCCCTGTGAAGCTGCATTGAAACTCCTATTTGGACCTTCAACTCGTTGGTAACTGTTGAAGTCCACTATATGGAGAAAAATCCTGGAATGTTTTCCTCAAAAACCTTAATTTCTTTTCGACTGAAGAAAGACAAACATCTTGGACGACATGGGGGTGAGTAACTTATCAGGAAATTTTAATTCTGAAGTGAACTAATCCTTTCGGGAGCATATGCGACCAAAATGGTCACAGTTTTGAGCCTCGTTTTGGGGTGGATACTAGAGTTTTTCTAAGTGGCTGCTTATTATCCCAAGTCAGAAAAAAAGAAGAAAAAAAAGCCCCACCTTGAAGTCTTTCACCCATCTTAGACCTCTCCTTAACAAGCCACATGACTTGATGTTCCTGTCATTCATTTTTGAAGCATAAATGAGCCAAATTTAAAAGTAGGGTTAAGGGGTTTGTTCAAATCACTAACCCTCACCCCACATTTCTTCACATTCCCCACCCCCACTCCTGAGAAGTAAAAAGGCGTTTGACACAAACCCGACAATGATAAGAAACAAATAAAAGAATCTATCCGACTGTTTAACTGTTAACTGTTAACTGTTTTGATTTGTAGCCTATCTCATCTCATCTCTGTGTGAGGTTTGCATGCTACTCAGTTTTTACGACTCAAACAAATGACCATTCTAATTTAAATTTTAATTATACATAAATGATTAAAAGGTTGATTCAATTGACCTGGCTTGCAAAAGCTGTTAAACAGAGAGTGCTTGGCCTTCATTTATATACCAACTTAACCTGCTCTGCATGGGGGGTGGGGGGGTGGGGGTTTCACCTTTTTTTTTTTTTTTTTTTTTTATGCAGCAAGGTTAGTCTTGGCCCACGGCCTCACCCTGTTTTTAGTATTTGTGCCACTTCAGCCATGAACAGTAAGGTGATGACAGGCCTATTAACCCAGCCTAAGGGTCCAGCCATAAATATGAACATGAGCCATAATTATGTAGCTGCAATACATAAATGATAAGCATACTCTACATAATCTGAAATGATTTAACAATCATGGGCTTTATTCCTCCCGTGTTAATGTTTGTTGGTAAAGTATTGCTGTAGTTGCAAAGCCAAAACAACTGTTTTATGTCATCTTATTCAATCTGTTTGAATTATGGTGCATGGCAACAAGAAATTGCACCAGCGCGGAGTAGGCAAAACGTGAATGAACCTCATTATTATTGTAAACTTTATGTTGCACACGAAAGCTGATCCCAATGAAAGTGTTGCGCAGCAAAATTATTTATAACTTCTGAAAGAGATGGGCTGACTCTTGATTTTGTTGAATAATGTTACTTGTTCTTGACAGTTTCTCATTCGCATGAGACTTGGTCCGTGGAGAACTGAAATGGCTAATCCTTGTTTTTTTTCAGATACTTCATCCACAATATAGTGATGTATCAGTTTCGCATAGAGATATGTCAGGGGCTAATTGTCAGAAATTGAGTTATTGAGCCGTTTGCCCTTGCTGGTCCCCTAAAGGACTAGCGGCAAATACAAATAGCCTCCCTGTAATATTGGCATTCTGCTGAGAACTTACCCATGCCATAATATTGTTGTAATAATTGGAGCTCAGGGGCCATCAAATATCATGCCAGTTTGTTCAATTGATTCAGACAAGCCAAGAAAAGAGAGAGAGAGAGCAAGAGCAAGAGAAAATATGAAGCCCCCCAAAAGTCAGCCAAGAATTACCCAGTCAGACAAATTCCTCAGGGCAAAGAACTGAAGAATTGATGTTCTCAAACTACCAGCCCCTGTGGCAGTTTGAGTTGCTGAGCTGGATTGATTTATTATTTTTTAGTTTTGCATTTCATCAGATCATGTCCATGAACTCTTCTACAAGATACTTGTATCTAAGGTGCATCAAAGGTGCTTTAGCATTGATTTGGACCAAAGTCAGGGTTTGGCTGATGTGAATGCTGTATTTTGGGATGTTAAGCAATTAGTCTAAATGCAGTCCTTCCTTCCTTTCTTGCGGAGGTGGATTGTTATTGTATATTTTATGTTTTTGAATGCATTTCAAATTGACTTCCGTTTTTAGTATCTTGTGCAATACATGAATTAGATGCGAGTGGCGATCTGTGTGTTTGAAGTTTTAGTAGTGAAACCGAAGGGGGAAAAAAAACAGTGAATCTGGCATCTTCTCCTAGTCATTATCTACAGTAGCTAAACAACAGCAACCCTATGAAAAGAGAATCTGGGGGAGGGGCTGAATCAAACTTCAGACCAAGCTATCAAGCCAAGTGTGAAAACAGCCACACTGCCATCAGCAGCAACAAACAACAGGGCTTTTTTTAATGGCACTCTATTCTGATTTTCTGTTCTTTTGGACTGTCATTTGGCAAGTGATTAAATCACATCAATTTGTTAAGAGAGAGTCAATATCCAGTCTATATCTACGTCGGTTGTCATTGTAACGAATGAATCTTGTTACATCATGTCTGATTAAGGGTGTTTTCACACTTGAGTCCCCTTTAAAGAACCAAACGCAGACCCCTTTAAGGGTGCGATCACACTTCGGTTCATTTGGTTCATTTGGTCCATTTGGCTGGTAGTGCAATTGCTCTGTTACCACAGTAACAGAGCAATTGCACCAGGGTTCATTTTAATCGAACCAAACATGACAAGTGTGAACACACCCTAAATCACATCAATTTGTTTAGAGAGAGTCAATATCTGGTCTATGTCGTTGTCATGAATGAATCTTGTTACATCATGTCTGATTAAGGGTGTTTTCACACTTAAGTCCTCTTTAAAAGAACCAAACTCAAACCCCTTTAAATGGACCAAGAGGTAAACCAAGTGAAAAAGGACCCAGTTCTCTTTATGTTCACACTGTCCCTGTCCATGAAGGAGGACTACACTTAAGTAGGAATGTGGTCTCAGACCTCTTTGTGTTCATACTGTTACTTTTTGGATTTTTTTTTTTTACAGAGATTATTATTATTAATTATTATTTTGTAAAATGACATTGCTACAAATGCTCTTGAATGAGCTTAAGTTGTTTATCTTTTGCACAAAAATATTAATTTTGTTGCAATACTACATCCATATTCTTGCACTATATCACACATCCATCTTTGTAAATAACATTTATTTTGAATTGTTTTCCTTGAATCATGTTTTTTTTTTTTTTTTTTTTTTTTTTTTTCAGAAGGGATTGATAACATCATCATAGAAAAAAACAAGGACAAATACAATAAAATAAAGATGCAAATGAAATAAACTGCTTTCAATTTTCAATGTACAGGGATGCAAACAGGTAAGGGGAAATAAAGGTGAGAACATTGCATGGGGCAGGGGCATGCTTTCCATATAAGAAATAAAAAAAAGATATGCTCATTTGTAGCTTTGAATAATCAAATGAAAAAATAAAACTGCATATTCTTGATTAAATATGTATGAATAAAACGTATACTGATTCTACTGATTGTTTTATTAGGCTGTTAAGAACTACGGTAATGCATGGATCCAATATACTGATAAACATACACGATTTCTTTCCCAGATACATTTACTTCACACAAAGCCTGTTTATGAGTGTTTTACACTTCATACGCAATAAGACACTACAGATAATTCACTTTAGTACATGCGCTGTGACAGCTGGATTTGTATGGGGGCATCTGACTACATTGTCAGATGTACATTGAAATTCGCGAACGGAAAAATCAAGTGAGCCCAAAGTGGTTTGTTTTCAGATTGTGTGTTTTTAGCGAACTGTAACAAAAGATGAAATCGAACACCTCCCGAGATGGTCTCAGTTCGGTTCTTTTTAAATGGTTTTAGATCGTTTGGAGTGTTCATATATGGGCCAAAAATCATGAAAACTGCGCTCAGACCCCTGAAAAGGACCAAGTGTGAAAACACCCTAAGAGACCAAGTTACTTCAACTCACGATCATTGAAAAAACTTGTCTGTGGCAACATTTTTGCAAAATTATGTTACGTTGCTTGTTGCATGCTCTCCCCATCTGCCATTGCTTGGTGAAACAGAAAGTCCCGCCCCAAACTCATGCCATTGGCTGAGTCGGTTTTAACAGCACACACTATCAGTCACTGTGTTCACCCAATGTTGGAGAATCAAATGTTGCATGTTTTACCCATTGTCATCACTGCAAGCTGGGTTGAAAGCACACATTTTAACTTGAAATGACACACTTCACCTTTAAGCAACACTATTATCCTCCTAAACAGCTGTCCTTCTGTTTAGATTGACCAGGTTTCAGAGCATTTGCACAGTAATGCTGATTGAATTGCTCTGTCTGTGTGCTCATTACCATTTGCCCAGTCAAACACTGAGGGACATGTGTATAGCCAAGTAAACAGAGGACACGTCAGACCAAAACCCAACATTTAACATTTCATTTACAGGCTTCAAATATTAAGCAGTGATGGACAGGGGTGCACTGTGATATAACCTTTTGACAGCATTCCAATGAGAGAGCTCAATAAACTTTACACTTCAAATAAGACACACACTGAGGGGTTAATGGAGAAGGTCATGGCACCAGCATGCAGTCACACAGAAGAAAGCATGTGGTCGTGAAAAGCTTGGCACAAAGCCAATACATGAGCACCGCCCCATCATACATTAGCAGCTCGCATTAGCATTTTTTCACAGTACCTCGATCACACCACTATTTTTTTAGTGCTGCTTTGTTGAAAAGACCAACCACCATAAATGGTTACCAGTCGCTTGTATGCTTGGGATGTTGGTTTGTTGGTGTCCCCACCAGGCTTCTGAACTAGCTCAACACTATAAAGCCTGACATATGAAATAATAGTCAGATTTTTATTTGAGACAAAATATTTTTGCATTTTTTAATATAAAAGTTAGTATGTGTTTGTTGTGTTTGCAGGTGTGTATCATATTTGATACAATAAGGCTTTTCTGGCTCATATAGTATGACATATAGTGAGAATATGAGGCTCACACTCGAGGGGGAAACATACCCCAATTTTATTCAGAGGTCAAAACTGAGCAAAAATATGCAGTTCGGTGCAGATGCTGATATTTATATGAAAAAAAAGTAATAAGATGAAATTCTGATGCTTGTAATGTAAATCAATCTTTACAATCTTTATCTTTATAACAGTACAGCAGATACTTACAATCCGTATAAATCGTCACTATATCTGCCATTAATATGTCCTTAGTAAGATGATATTTATATATGCTTAGTTTTATGATCAAAGCTATGTAGTTTTTAAAATATGTAATGCAATGAATATGACGATTGAGAGATGAACAAATAAAACCTTCCTCAAAAGCCTGTTTTGATACTTTTTGATACTGTTTAGATAGCTTTTAACATGATTTAACATATTACCAATTTTTCATTTTCAGAAAAATTATGTATGAATAAACAAGTAAACCAAAGGTGCTTTAGTCCAGCAAGTTTTCATCTTTAAAAATAACAATAACAAAATAAAAAATAAAATAAAATAAAATAACAAAATAGCATTAAAGCTGCAAGCAGTGATGAATAGGCTCTCGCACACATGTCACCGCCACCCGGTGGCTTTAGGAAAACAGAGCGCGGTGGGCAATATGCATTTAAGTATATAAATACAGGTGGACAATGTCAGTTGTTTTTATTTACCACACTTCGTGCTGGTGATTTTATGACTATGACTAAATTTTGGCATGTAGATGTCTTCAGGCCAGGACACTTATCAAATATGTGAGTTTGAGGCAGATTGGACATTGTATGTTCGAGTCACAACAACTTCCTATTTCATGACAATAATAGCATGCTTTAGCACTCAGCTAAGTGTTGCTAGCATGTTTTAGGATGTTTGTAGCATGTTTAGTACTAAATTGACCCTTCGCAAGGAGTTTGATTGACAGGTGATCTAACCAGTCATAACGCCGAATCCGCCACTTTGTCCGACAAAGCAGTCAGGGGAGTTAGTAGATAAACGTTGGTGAATTTAAACTTGAAAAATGATAATGACGTCTTTCTGTTGTTGAAATCTGGTTCATTCATGTTTATTTGATGATATAAATTAACTAGTAAGAAGAGATGATTGTTTCAGGAGCCGTTTGATCTGAGGCGCTACAGCAATCTGTCACGACACATTAAAAAGCCACAAAATTGTATTTATTGTTTAAATTTCTTTAAAAATTACAAAAATTGATCCCACTTTATATTAGGTAGCCTTAACTACTAGTACTTACATTTAAATTAATCATTTGATACAATTGACTTATTGTGTACATACATGTTTTTACATTGTAAATTATTTTAAAAACACCTGAATGTAATTACATCTGTAATTAATTTCTGTAATTACATTTACACCTTAACCCACCCTTAAACCTACCCATACCACCAAAGCTTTCCCTAACCCCACCTCAATAGCAGCAAAAGTGTTTTGCAATTCAATATGAACCCAATATGTACATTGTACTTATTTTTTTATGTAAGTACATAGTAGTTAAGGCCACTTAATAAGAAGTGGGACCCAAAAATTTGTTTCATATCATAAGTAACCTGCTCTGTCTTGTCTGTCGATACGTTGTCAGTGTCCTCTTTGCTCCGCGATGTATTTTTCATTGTGAGAACATGATGTGTGGCGTGAGAGTGGCATGGCTTGTCAGACATAGCAACAGTAACTAAAGGAGTTGGGTCTTTGCGAACGGTGAATTGTATGTCTGAGTTACAACAACTTCCTGTTTTGTAGCGTTAATCACACACATTAGCACTTAGCCAAGTGTTGCATGATTTAACGTGTTTCTAGCATGTTTGGTACTTCGTGGTATATTTAAATGTGTTTCAGGGAGTGAATTACAGTGCAAAGCATGCCATTTCCTGTATGCCTGACTTACAAAAGCTTCCTGTTTCATGGCAAAACATCAGACTTTTTCAGGCCGTCACAGACATGCCCTTCAAGCAAAAACTCAAGATCTTTGCAATTTAACATCGCTAAGGCCTTAAGATTAGACTAACCAAATATGATGTTGATCTGGTTAAATCTCAACAAAGAGTTAATCACAGTGTGAAACATGACTTTCCCTGTTGCCCGCAGGTGGCGCTATGATTGCAACTGAATACTTTCAAGTAGATGTCTTCAGGCCAGGACTCTAATAATACATGTGAAGTTTGAGGCAGATCGGACATTGTATGCCCAAGTTACAACAACTTCCTGTTTCATGGCAAAACATCAAATTTTGTCAGGCCGCCACGAACACGCCCTTCAGAGAAAACTCACAATCTTTGCAATTTAATGACACAAAGGACTTTAGATTAAACTGACCAAATATGACGTTGATCTGATTTAAGCTCTAGGAGGAGTTTGTTAAAATACAATGTCTGGAAATGGCAAAAATTTTGCTGAGAAAATTCAAAATATCTCACTTCCTGTTGGGTTTTCAGATTTTGCACCCAGGGGCTTTTTTGTAGGTATTGGGCTGTTACGTGTGTCTACTGGATTTCATACCTGTACGTGAAATGTAGTGCAAAGGGCACTTAATTGAAATGTTGTAGGTTGTGCTATCGAGCCATTTTGCCACACCTAATTCTGAAACTCATATCAGACTTAAAGGGATAGTTCACCCAAAAATGAAAATTTGATGTTTATCTGCTTACCCCCAGTGCATCCAAGATGTAAGTGACTTTTTTTCTTCAGTCGAACGCAAATTATGATTTTTAACTGCAAGCGCTGCCGTCTGTCAGTCAAATAATAGCAGTGATTGGGAACTTCAACTATAACAGTAAATAAAACTTGCTTAGACAAGTCCAAATTAAACCCTGCGGCTCGTGACGACACATTAATGTCCTAAGACACGAAACGATCGGTTTGTGCGAGAAACCGAACATTATTTATATAATTTTTAACTCTAATACACCACTATGTCCAACTTTGTTCAGCTTCCTGCTAGTGAGGACAAAAAACGCGTTCTGAAGACGGAAGTGATGTCTCGCCCATATACTTCAATGAGCGCGAGACATCACTTCCGTTGTCAGAGCGCGATCAGACCTCACTAGCCGGAAGCTGAACGCAGTTGGACATAGTGGTGTATTAGAGTTAAAAAATGATATAAATACTGTTCGGTTTCTCACACAAACCGATCGTTTCGTGTCTTAGGACATTAATGTGTCGTCACGAGCCGCAGGGTTTCATTTGGATTTGTCTATGGAAGTTTTTTCAACTCTTATTGTTCAAGTTCCCATCTACTGCTATTATTTGACTGACAGACGGCAGCTGTTGCAGTTAAAAATCATAATTTGCGTTCGACTGAAGAAAAATAGTCATCTACATCTTGGATGCCCTGGGGATAAGCAGATAAACATCAAATTTTCATTTTTGGGTGAACTATCCCTTTAAATTTTTACCGCTTCTGACGCGTGTGCAAAGTTTCATGAGTTTTCGAGCATGTTTAGGCCCTCAAAAATGTGATTAATTACGGAGAAGAAGAAGAATTGACTGAGCAATTATAACAGGGTCCTTACACCATTGGTACTCAGGCCCTAAATATATACTTAAAATTTATATAAATATATATAAAAAATCATTAAAAAAACACATGTACCAAGACCTGAAGGGGACTTTTGGTATATATATTAGCGTCATAAAACCACTATACTAACATTTAATTCAAACATTAGATACAATGCTCTTATTGTGTACATGCATGTTTTTACATTGTACTTATATTGTAAAAAAAAAAAAAAAAAATACCTGCGTGTAAATACAGCTCTAATTAATTTCTGTAATTACCCCATAACCCACCCTTAAACCTACCCATATCACCAAATCTGTCCCTAACCTTACCCATATCCACCTTTTCCTGAGCAAACGATGAACACCGCCATG
Organism: Chanodichthys erythropterus; assembly: GCF_024489055.1. Taxonomy (NCBI): domain Eukaryota; kingdom Metazoa; phylum Chordata; class Actinopteri; order Cypriniformes; family Xenocyprididae; genus Chanodichthys; species Chanodichthys erythropterus. The sequence continues at coordinate 28,893,251 of NC_090221.1, read as the reverse complement.
ATGGATTCTAACTTCCGTTTGTGTGCTGTCCTGTTCCGGTCTTCATAGGCACCTCCACAGAAACCCTAAATCATGATGGCTATGAAGGTCGACAAGCTAGCAGCTCCAAACTAGCATTAACCAGTTACAGGATACACCAATTACCTAAGCAAGCAGATAGGATCAGAGGTAGCTAAGCTATTTATGCAGAGGTGGTGTGGTATTCTAACCGTGACTCAGCGGGAGGGAGAAACGTTTGACAGGCACTTTCTCAGAGAGAATGTCAAAGAACACCTGAAGCCACTGTAGTCAAACATCACACTCTAATTCATTAGCACATACTAGCCTTATTTTCTCCTGAGGGAGTTGAGTGTATGTATTGGGAAAAACCTTAACTCCTGATGATATTTACACTGTGCAATGGGATTTTCACCTCTCATGCGTGTGCTCAATATAAAGAGGTATTATAAATTAGGTGAGAAACAACATCATAGCTCTTTCCCAAAACTTTGACAGCTGACTCAGTGTCTACTACTTATGCAGGCAATTAAATTCTAGGGAGAATCCTAACAGCTATTCAACAGTGTATGTGAATGACTTGACAACTGTTACTCACAAATAACGCTCTTCATGAGAAGCATACGATAGAATCTGCTAAGTTTGCACTTGATTCCAGTAGAGTCTGATGTTAGTAAGATGCTAAGATACTGTAACTAGCTCTAATAAGCACAAAATACATATCATACCATACTTCTGGGTAAAAGTGAGTAAAAGTGTCTTTTGTAATACGATTTTTAAAGGAACTTTGCACATAATTAAAATTGTTTATTTAATAATTGTTATTGGATTATAGCACATTTTATAATCACCCACTACAGGAACATACATTTAAAATTGTATAATATTGGTATATTAGTTTTGTCTTTGTCCTGTTTCTCCTTGCCTGTAGAGTAACAGTGGAAACCGGTTTATCTTACCTGACTCACCCCTTCACAAAACTGTCAAGACAATTTCATTTTTGCACATTGACACAAAACAGTGAGTCTGTAACCATTTTAAAAGCAAAGGCAGCAGCCACTGGTGTTGGAGTCAATGCTTTGAGGCTTGGTGAAATCAATCTGGAGTCTGCATATTTGGTTACACTTTATTTTAAGGTGTTCTTGTTACAGTGTAATTACTAAGTAATATCAAAGACTTTAGATATGCAAAGACGGTGCACTCATATTACTATGAATGTTAACACGTAATATTCAGTATTATGGATCTGCCTGCATTGACACCACTGAATGAGAACTGAACTGAGCTGGACAATGACTTCACTGTTTTCTCCAGAGCTTCTGTATAGATAAATGAACTAAGTTAATACGTTAATAACTTTTTTTATAATTAATCAACACTAGGGTGACCATATGTGCCATTCTCCCAGGACGCGTCCTGTCCAGGATTTCTAAATGGCCTAAAATGGCTTGAGCCCGTGCCTCTATAATTGTGAAAGTGGTCATATCGATGTGCCCGAGGAACGCGATTTAGGAACGCGATTTCTACACGGAGGTCTGTGCAAGCCACTGTTCTTATTGACATTCTTCATGCAATGCATTAAAATGTTGTCGTATTTGCAATGCTTTGACCGTTCTCTGTAGATCCAGCCTTCTTGCAAGCCACGATTGGTTGATTATGTATAATGCATGCTATTGGTCAAATTATTTTTCAGTCGTTACCTTCTGCAAATATGAAAACAAAACCAAAACTGGGACATTTTATGCAACTTAGAAATCCTGGACAGGACACGTCCTGGGAGAATGGCGCATATGGTCACCCTAATCAACACTGAACTTAAGCTGGACAATGACACTATTTACTTCTAGAGCTGCAGTACAGTCAAAACAAACTTTGTTACATTATTTTCCTGTTATCACTGTAAAGCTGCTTTGAAACAATCTGTATTTTAAAAAGCGCTATATAAATAATAAAGAAACACATAATATGGCAAATTAAATGGTTAGTTCACCCAAAAATGAAATTTCGGTCATTAAGTACTCACCTTCTTGTTGTTCCAACCCCGTATTATCTTCGTTTGTCTTTAAGACACAAATAAAGATATTTTTGATTAAATTTTGGGATGATCCACACATAGGCAGCAGCATAGGCGTTAGGGCTGGGTATTGACACAATTTTCACGATTTGATTGCTATTCACATGCTTTCGATTCGAGTCAATTACGATTCGATTCGATTCAATTCAATTCAATATCGATTATTTTGGATGTAGTATTTCAATTACAGTACATGGCAAATTGGCAATCTCTCAACTAATGCTGTAAACTGCACCATGTAAGTCAGTTGGTACTATAATATTAATAATGAAGGTTAAATTAACTTATTTATATACAAACACCTAAATTACACTCCATGATGTTTTTATTATAGATAAAGTTTAGAATTACATAATCATATTTCTACTCCAATTCATTTTTTTTTTAAATATAAACATTTAAATCGCTGCTGGCATAACTGATTTATTCAAACATGCATTAAATATTGAAGAACATTAAAAATTATAATGAATATGTAATGGTGCATAACTACATTTATCAGAATGTTGCTTTCTAGAGTACACTAGCTGACTAATGAGTTTATGGTCACTGAATATGTTTTTCTGAGATAAAAGTGACGTTAAGTGACATTGTTTACAAGCTGATTTATTGACGTCTTTCCGAGGTTGAAACACTGATTGAGCTATTACACGAGACATGATACGGATTTCGGTAAGTTGTACTGTATATTTTAACATACCTTCAGATGTTTAGTCGTGTTATTTTACGCTGTAACTGGTATTAAAGCGGAGGAGAGGATGTTCACATGCGCTCCGTGCTGCCGCTTCTCTTTAACTGAGGTGCTACAGCGAGCGATCTGTCACGTCTATAGAAACAGTGCCAAAACGGTATTTATTTTTTGAATCTCATAATAAGATGGACGTCATTTGAAATCTGAGACTTTGCTTCATATCAAAAGTAACAAAGCACAAAGATTATTGGGATTTATTGGGTGGGAGGCGCTACATATTCTGCTTATTCATCAACTGAAAACAGACTAGACTAATCGATTCTTGGGATTTAAGAATCGATATCGGTTTGTAAAAATGAGAATTGATTAAAATTTTTTACCCAGCCCTAATAGGCATGTTCACGTCCGAACGGCTCTGGTCACGTGATCAGCACAATGCATGCGTTTGATGCAGACACAGAAGCTGGCCAATACTGAGCCTGCATTCGGACGAAACCACGCTGAAGCTCTTCAACGAAAATAGCGTAGCTGTATGATAGGGGACAGATGAATTTGTTGAATAAATTCATTATTTTTGTTTTGTTTTTGCGCACCAAAAGTATTCTTAACATTAAGGTTGAACCACTGTAGTCACATTGACTATCGATGTCTATAACACCTTTCTAGACCTCAAAAGGTGCAATGACATTGTTGCCTATATGTGGGTCAGATACCCTCAGATTTCATCAAAAATATCTTAATTTGTGTTCCGAAGACAAATGAAGGTCTTACGGGTTTAGGACGACATGAGTACCTAATGACAGAAATTTTATTTTTAGGTGAACTAACCCTTTAAGTCTCACCCTCTGGCATTCAGTGCCTCAACGGCTGACATTTGCCTACACACGATACAAATAGAAGCCATTATAATCACTGATGCTTTCTACACAGTTTACAGTATACAGATGCACATTTCTGACATACTTAACCCACTTGAACAGCTCGTTTGCATCTCTGTACAGACTTCAGAAGGATCCCAGTGTTGAAAACAAGTGGATGGTTTATTTTAATGATGTCCTGGATCGTGTCTGAGTATTATATGTTTGTTCAGAGCATTTTGCGGGTTTTTTTGTAAACGAGGCACAGTGTAATAGAGAGTTCGCAAAGAAACTTTTGTTGACAGATGAAGCAGCCAACTGTATTGGATCTGACTGTAAGTAAATGATTTCATAATTCTTTTTCTGTAAATGATGGTTTTATATGGATAATGTTTTCAAAACACTTACTGCAATGGGCATTGATACTGTTTCCTATACAATGATGTTAGCCATTCAGAACATTTACTGACAATCCTTTTTTTTTTTTTTTTTTTTTTTTTTATTTGATAGGAACAGTGTGGGTTAATGGACAGACATGATTTGTACATGAATGTAAACACACCGGATTGTAGCCGAAGGCTAATTTCCATCCGTTGTCCCGGGGGCTGGGGTCACAAAGGTTTTAATGATGGTTTTATATGGATGTTTTTGGTAAATGACAGTTTTATATGGATAATGTTTTCAAAACACTTACTGCAATAGCGAATGGGCATTGATACTGTTTCCTATGCAATGATGTTAGCCATTCAGAACATTTACTGACAATCCTTAAAGGAGCCTTGCCTTAAAAATGGATAATTTCAGGCAGAGGGTCAGAATGAAGGTTGAAAATTATAGGTTTATATATATATATATATATATATATATATATATATATGGTGCAAAAAACTTTGAACTAAAGGATTAGTTCACTTTCATATGAAAATTAGCCCAAGCTTTACTCACCCTCAAGCAATCCTAATCCTATATATGACTTTCTTCTTTCAGATGAACACAATCGGAGAAATACTAATAAATATCCTGACACATCCGAGCTTTATAATGGCAGTGAGTGGGATCAATGAGTATGAGCTGAAGAAAGTATCTCCATCCACAGCCATCCATCATAAACATACTCCGCATGGCTCCAGGGGGTTAATAAAGGCCTTCTGAACTGATGCGAACTGAACTGATGCTACACCCCTGATCAAACACACTTGAATGTCTTCAGGATTACTAAAGCTACATTAAGGAAGGTGATTTGTGTCACAGCAAAACTCTGCAGGACAGCAGCACTCAAGAACGACCATCCCTGAGCTTGTGATATGTCTCAGCTATGTAAACATTATCACGGATCTGTGAACGGCCGCTAATAGCAAACATATGAGTCTCCATAAACTCCTGGCATCTGAGCCACTAAGGACGCAGAGCCATGAGCCATGTCGTTATTGTCATTTTTAACCCAAAAACGCGTGTAGTCTGAATAATTCATAAACGCATCTTCATTCTTATCGATTCTCTCCAACAGTGTGTAGCTTTAGCCACGTTAGCCGTGCGGCACACTATCAAACTCATTCAGAATCGAATTTTAGCAAACATCCACAAAATATATGCCATACCTATGTTATATGCTGCATTAAGAATAGTTTGTAATAGTGGTTAAACGGATCGTTGTTGATCCGTTCAGATCAAGCCCCACGGTTCGGGACGCATGTGATTCATGGATCATTTGCAAGTTTCACCGCAATAGAGTGAACAGGTTATAATTTGTTTTGTCTTGCTATTTCACACATTAAATAGATATAAAACCATTCCATCGCTAGAAGAGGCAAAAGAGGATTTAATTCGGTATCGCATGCAGTATAGCTCTTAAACTCTAAATTAATTTCTCTTTCGCATCCTCAATGCACTTGGATGGTCACATACACGCATTATGTCAGTAAAAATAATAAAATAATGAAGAATTCTCGAAAACACATTCGGTTATGTCTTAATAGAGGGTATGCACGTGACGTCACCGTCAATCGTTATGACTGCGGTTACGCCCACTGAGTGGCACAAACACTGAGCGGCAGCATTGGTTTTCAGCGTGAATGCCGCGAAAAACACACAAAACACTTCCAAAATGGAAAAGAGCTTTGTGATTGACTGTACAGATAGCTTTGACACAAAACCTGAGGTATATATTTAAAGACTGCTGAAAAAAGAAGCAAATGGATTGCTGCAATTCACAGAAACAACTCGACTCTGGGCAGAGAAACATGGATTTGCAGTTATCATTTTGTGTCAAATTGTTGGATTTTGATGTAAAATAATGCCGTATATATTGTATTGTTATATATTATGTTGACAAATCATCAATTAAATATATTCTGCATAATTGTGTGTTTTAAAATAAACACTGACAAAAACTATACTTTAAATCTATACAAGTTTTAGGGCTGGACAATATGACGATATAACATTGATATAAGTGATTACGCGGATTTAAACCTACCTATATTGTAGTTATATAAAATATTCACAGGCAGATTTGCTTTTTGTATTTCCCCGGCGTCAAAATCAGGCACATATAAATGTCAGGAAACACGACTCCTGGCTGCATGTCAATATCCATGGATTAGGTTTATTTGACAAGTTGCAAGAAACACTTTCGAGCCCAACCTTTAGTGTAATTCGTTAGTTTTACTCGCATTTTCGCAGTTTTCCCTATTAAATCCAGTCACGCAGTAGGTCCTTTTGCCACTCAGTCCAGCTGAGGGAGCGCACTTTCGGCGGGAAAGTGACGTCGATGCATACCCTCTATTGAACGAGGTGAGAATTCGGAATCGGATGTGTATCTATCTGATGTGCGCGTGCATGGAGTCTTACTCTTAAAGTGACAGCAACCTACAAATACCTGCTGTTGTCTGTCATGTAAATCAAACAACAAAACACAGCTTTAACTAAGATTAATCTATATTACATTACATTTACACAGTGAACAGTTTAATTTTATATTTAATTATTACATTTCTGTACACAAAAATTAATACTACAGTTAGAACTCATATTATTTTTGTAATTTTATGTTGTATTTATCTATGCTTGTAATTGGTGTACAGTATTTGTCCTTTTTACAGTCTGTTCACTTGCCTTTAATAATGTATAAGTTAGGCTTGTAGTTTCTGCTGTGGTATCAGAGTAGTTAAAGTGGTCTAAGTAATAAATGCAAAGTTAAGTTACCCCCCCAACCCCTAATTATTATTATTATTTTTGCTGATCCGAAAAATGATCCGATCTGTGACTTCATAACCGTGATGTGATGCGAACCGTGAGTTTTGTGATCCGTTGAACCACTAGTTTGTAATGATCCATTTTGTGAGTTTTATTTGCTGTTAGCTTCTGTATTATGTATGCCTCAGTGTATTGGAATGATGAGCAAGCTTGGGGGCGGGGAGCACGAGCTTATTTGCATTTAAAGCAATCCACCCACAAAAACGGCTTGATTTTGCTCACCCAAATCAGGGCAAATTTGACAAGCTGTAATAAATTATCTGTGGGGTATTTTGAGCTGAAACTTCACAGACACATTCTGGGGACACCAGAGAATTATATTGCGTCAAAGGGGCAATAGTAGGACACCTTTAAAAGAAAGAAAGAAAAAAGTATTAAATAAGCAACATTAGTTGGTTGTTATGGTATGGTATGGTATAGTTACTGAAATGTTAATGTAGTACTCATCATTTTCCTGCATAATTACCTATTAATGACGGACCATTATTAATGTACTCATTCAACAATGACTCATTATCAGCACCCTCAAAACATTATTATATATTACACAATTATAAATACTATTATTAAACATCTCAACACATATTCACTCTCTCACTTAATATTAAAATATAAAGTTGTTGGATCTGTAACTTGGACTAAAACTAGGTCTCACTCACAGTTCTAAACAGTGCAGATTCAGAATGGAGCTAAAATATTAAACCAAACTACTAACTGCCAGTATCTTCACTTCTTTTTCCCTTTAAATTATTTGTATATAAAATTTAGGATTAACAACTGTGCTGCCCCACAAGTCAACCAGGAAAAGATTCAGTGCTGTCTATTTCCAATCCGTTCCTGCTGTCATTCATAAACTTCCACAAATCCCTTGTGTGTTTGCTTATTAAATATTTTAGCTAATCTGATTATGCTTTCAGTTAAGACGGCAGTAAACATTTTAGCAAGTGTAAATCCATTCTGAAAAATACCACAGATTTTCCCTCAAATGTAAATAAAATTTGCAGATGACTGTACGTCTGTGCCGGGCCCTCCTGATGGCAGTGCGCCTACGAAGCCTTTAAATGCTGTTTTGGTGGGCAGCTCTCGTGTGTACACTGCAGTATTTTAGCATGGTGTATTACTGTAAAGATGACAAGTCTCCACAGCTTTCAGAAATGTCATATGAGTTACCACATAAAATACAATTTCCCAATGCCTAAAAAAGATTTCCCACTATAACATCAGATACCTCCAAAAAACCTTCCATACTAAATCTTCACAAAGCCGTTTCCTGGTTCTAATCCTGCATGAATGATATAGGATTTCACACCAAGTTCAGTCTTCACATACTGGTTGTTCAATTCATCCATTCCGATATTCCTCCCACTCTACATGCGAGCGGTGTTGGTTTCTCAGAATTAGCGTTGCCTCAAAAGCAACACTTTAGAAATTCAAACATCCTGTGACCAATTCCGACAGGCTTTTCATTCACAAGAGGCACATGCAAATAATTACACCTACTCAGCAAAGCCTTTTTCTTTCTTTTTTCATGTGCTTTTGAGTTTCTCTTTTGTCGAGTCACATAAAGTGAGTGGACTGGGCGCCCACCTCCACTCTCATGGCTCCCAACTTCACACCTCTCTGCTACTCCTCCACGCCCACCTTCCTCATTTCAGCCGACACAATGTGGAGAATATTGCCTCCCACATGCGTTAAGACAGCTGGCCTTGGTTCTTTCACTTGCCAAAGCATGATTAATCACTTGACAAGATGAGTAGCAAGAGTTGGCCGGGGAGCCAATATAAGTCTCTCCAGACAGATCATTTCTGACCCAAACACACCTGATGATGGACAAACCATCCCTCATGGTAGAAGACAAATGAGCTGAGCAGGGCTCAGACTGGCTGGAATAGAGGAAGAAAAAGTTATGCTACAGCGTGAGCGTCAAATCAAATGAAGTAATGGATCGCCTGAGATATCGGCAACAGACTGTAAACAAGAAGCCTGATACATGAAGAGTTCAACTGAAAAAGACATTTATACACATATTTGCCTCCAGCTGACCTGATCTGCTCTAGAGGGGGTCGAAACAAAGATCAATATGGCTTTGTAACCCAGGCACATTGAAAACACCTACATTTCTGGAAAACTCCAAAAACGTACCTATACATATGATTCACTGCAGTTTCCAGCTGAGCTAGAGGCAGTAAAACAGGAACAGATTATAAATTAATCAAGTTTTTGTGTGGTTCCTTGCACAATACTATGTTATGACCTCAAAACACTTTTACCATATACTGCGTGATTTGTAAACCAATACATTTTGACATTTGCATCGCATAATCAGCTCCAAATGTGTGGCTTTTCTACCATAGTAAACTTGCTCTGTGGCTCACCTGGTACAGCATTGCACTTACAATGCGAAGCGCGAGTACGAATGAAACATGAATCATGATAAAAGAGCTCAAATACTTGTTGCTTTAGAAAATTATATTTCATTTCATTTCTGAAATGCCACGATATGAACAGCAACCAATGCTGTAAAACATGGCCATCAACTGTTTCAGATAAAACTGAACATGGAAAACAGGAATAGAGAAGAACTGCTTTATACCAAACTCAACAATCTTTGCAAACTTTGTTGGGACACATTCAACCAATATGCCTACTCTAAGACAGATGAACGTAATGCCCTGACCAAAATAAGAGAATTCTTCACCCAGTAGCCATTTATACTGTAGTAGACAGAATCCAGTACTAAAAAAAAGATACAACAAGATTTAGAGGTCAGCAAAATGTCATCACATGCATGATGGATGCAAAGTTTGGCCAAGAGGCAACAAATCTTGGCCCCAAACCATCAATGCACATCTCTTTTTAAGAAAAAAACAACCTGAAGAGCACAACTCTTTGAGCTCCCTGTCATTATAAGTTTTTCTTCTCAAAGAAAGACATAGATGGCTGGTCTCTTTCCAACATAAGTGAAAAATAAAGGCTATAAACCATGACTTGTAGTGGCTTGTATAGTGCTTATAAAAACCTGAAGGTATTTGCAACTGTAATAAACAGAAAACAGAAGCTCTATTATAAAACCTTGCAAGCTGCCTGGACAGCATTTCAAGGCATTATACTGTAGATTGCGTGAAGTATCCTTCACTGAAAAGGCAATACTAGAAGCCACTGTAACAAGCTCCTTGAAAAACAACACAAAAGCAATATAAAACTACACTGTAAAATCAAACAGTAAAATTAATTAAATTAAATGAGTTTGTTTCACTCAAATAATAATGAAAGTTCATTGTACTTAATAGGAAAAAGTTGCATGAACTCAAAATTTCATTGTAGTAAGCTGAACTTAATATGATTGTGTTGAGCTGCAGCAGATTTCCAATTCCCAGCATGCTTTGCATCAGACCATATAAATAACTGTTGAAATTAAGTGTTATTTTGTGTGTTTTTGCACAAGATTAACATATGGAGATATAAGTTAATGTTTAATGTTGTGTTATGTTGGGATTCAGTGGGGTTCTGTTATGTTAGTTTTGTAGGGTTACCACTGTGGTGAAGAGTAGAGCCTGTGGTTAGGTTGAGGATGAGCTGCAAAACATTTAAAACCACATATGTTGTTTGATTACATATATGCAAGTATGTAATGACAGTCTCTTTGATAGTTATAATAGTATGTGTTATTTGCTATGTAACATTTAACCAAGATCTGAATGTAATGTTTATGTAAATTAACTGTGTGTAAAGGCTGGAATACACTACACGATTTTTAAAATCTGAACAGATTTTTAAAACAGTAGGCATCATACACTTGCCGACTTTGTAAATGGTTACAGAGAAAAGCCGGGCATCATACACTACCAGACTTTAAAATCGTTCGGAACACAAACAGAAACACATGTTTGGTTGCTAGGAGACGCATGACAGACAGGCGAAACAAATGCAAGAGATGAGTAGTGGAAGATGCGAGGCAAATGCTTTTGAAGATAGACAGGGGTGGGTAGACACAGTCAGTATGGACAGATTACAACAGGAGTTAGAGGTAAATTGTGTAGTTTTATGAATATCCAAGTTGTTACCTATAATGTAATCAATTATCATAATCAGTCGCTATGTACATTTAATGTAATATAATTAATAATTCTTCTGGCGTAAATGTATAGTGATGAATATTAACATATTTAATAATGAATGAATCCGGATGAATCCAGAATGTGGTTTGTTAACTCTCTCAAGACAAAGCTAACAGTACAGTACTTACTGAAGCAATTTTTCTATCATGGTGGAGCTCCACTTATTCTTCAGTGATTTTTTTTATTGCGTTATGAAAAAGAATTTCCGTATTTTTCAACTTGGGAGCGACGTGAGCTGTATTGACCCGACAGTGTGACGAAACTGCCGCAAACAAATCATTCATGAATGTCATGTGCGATCTCGCGGGCGCGGCTCCATCTAGCGGCTGTAAGCGGTATATTTTAGTGTCTCAACATGATAACCATGATTACTCGTCAGGCGCCAAGCTTGTGATTCGTGCACTGAATGAGGTAAGTTTTTCCTTATTACCCGATTTTGTACAGTAGTCTCATTTTTTTCTCGATCTTTTTGACTTTGCACCCTTGATTTGCATTGTTTGGGCAGCGTATGACTGTATCGTGTACTTATATAACAACAACACATATAGTGCACTGATGTGTGTTCTAAAATCGGATCAAAATATCAAACATGTTTGATATCCTCCGACTGGATGGAATCAAAATCTGAAGCTAAAAAATCGGAGTCTATGATCATGATATACTACGCGATTTTCCATGGAATCTGTCGGCTCAAATCTGCAGACTGGCTCTGACTTTTGCCAACTAGCGTCAACTTGTTCAGACTATAAATCGGGGCAAAAATCGTGTAGTGTATTCCAGCCTTAATTAACATTATGATTAGTTGGAAAAGGGATGCTGGTGATGGGATTGTTAGTGAGAGACATCTGTGCACCAAACTGGCTTTGATCCGCTTCCATGGCTCTCAGCCCCGCCCCACTTGTCACAAAAATTTTAAGTTCTACCAACTTTAAAAAAATGAGTTAGTTTACTTAAATGTTTTGAGCTAATACGTTTCCTCAAATGTTTTGAGTATTCTGAACTTATTGGGTTTTACAGTGTATACATTTTGTGCAATACAGCAATGAATTGAACAATTCACAGTTATTTCACCCAGTATTTTGTGTGCTATGTACTGTTAGTCAAGTCTCTAGGGCGCTTATGAGGAACGCGTTTCGTGTGCCGAATATAGAGCTTCCAAAACCAGTCGCTTAGTAACCAAATCAAATGTTCCATTTCAGTATGGATGCTACCTAAGAAGGTATCTCCCTAAGTAGGCAGTAGATAACAAGACAGCTAGGTTCTGGAAGAAAGCTACAGTGAATGACATATTTTGGGTTGTGGTACAGCACATTACCAGAAAGGGTAATTCACACACTGACAGAATGAAGTGACCGCATGGAGAAAGTGATCTGTCTCTAGTTGAATACCATGGTAGGAACGTCTACTGGAAAACAACTGTCTTTGTGAAAAGAGATGACAGTACTAGCTGTTCCTGAGCTGTGACTAGTATTTTGTCTTTGAGCAAGACATCCAAGGAGACTTTCACCATATAAAGTCTACTATTGCTATCAATAAAAGCATCTGCAAAATGTTTACTTGCATAAACTGTACTCTTGTTTTGTGTATTATGCATATTGGTTTCACAGAAAATGCACAGAAAAAGCAAAGCAAAGCATACAGTCTTTTCAGAAAACAAGTCCTCTCGAGTAGCAGGAGCTCTAAAAAAGTTGATGGCTTGTGTGACCGAAAAAGAGTTTCTTATGACACGGTCTGTCTCACTTGAACTGTTGACAAATCTCTCAATTGTGGAAAACTAGGCAGGAAGAACCCAAATGTCATAGCACTCAAACGACACTTTGACAGCAGCCATCATACTGAAGATCAATCCCTCAAACCCAGAGGTCAGGTTTGGATAAAGAGACTGCGGTTTTTACTGAGGTTTCTGTGTAATTTATATCACCCACAAGGCCAAAAGGCATGAGCTCTGGAACTGGCAGGCCCTGGAGGTAAATCAAAACTGCCTGAGGAAAACCAGAGACTCCTGGGAATGTTGGAGCGCAAAGTTTCTAACTACATTGATGGTTCTGTTGTCTTCGTTCAAACTTATGAAAAAGACATTTGATGCACTTGGGAAAAGTTTGCAGACTGTGCGAGAGAACTTGAAGACCTCATCATTTGCTTCTGGGCAGCTACCGCATTAACAGGCCAAACATTTGCAGAATTTCATCTTCGATTTATTTCAGCCTTTAGGCATTTAATTTTTTAACTTGTCCTATAAATTGATTTCAGAGTATGTTTTTTTTCCTCTTCCGATTCATTCTCATTTGATTAGAATAACTGTAATTTCTTTCTATGTTTTTCATAATTTAATCGGATGTCTGTCTCTCTGAGCACACAGACTTTGTTTCACAGAAAAATGTCTTTTGAATCTCTCCCCTCATCACTCTTGCTTTTCAGCACATATGAATAAAACATTTGTCACAATTTTAATCTTATCGCTTCGCTTCAAAAATTTGTCAGAATGTACAAAACTTTATAGAGGAGTGATTCTCAGAAAATGGTACAATTTGAGTCCCCATTAATTGGTATACAGTATACCATTTTTTTTTTTCAGGTCATTACATTTTTTTTTCTTTAATTAATATTTTTATTTGGCATGGATGCATTAAATTGATTGAAAAGTGACAATAAAGACTTCTACATAATTGCAAAAACAAAAAAAAAATATTAAAATAAAAGGTCTTCTATAAAAATAAGAAAAAAAAAATGTATCAAAAATATGAAGCAGCCCAACTATTTTCAACAATGATTATAATCAGTAATGTTTCTCGAGCATTAAATCAGCATATTCGAATAATTTCTGAGGGAACAACTGACACTGAAGACTGGAGTAATGATGCTGAAAATTCAGTTTGGTCACAGGAATAAATGACATTTTACAATATATTCACAAAGAAAACAATTATATTCATATTTTATAATATTTCACAATTGTACTGTTTTTACTGTATTTCTTTGATCAAATAAACAGCTTTGGTGATATATTTGGGGGTCAATAAGATTTATTTTTTTAAATTAATACTTCTATTTTTCATTAAATTGCTCAAAAGTGACAGTAAACATACAAAGAGTTTGTCTTTTGCAATTTCCCTCTTTGAAAATAATGGTTCCATTATCGCATGTTCTTTTTTGATGGTTCAAACTGAGGTTTCTCTGCACGGCAGCATATTTCATACTTTCAAAAGGAAAAATATGCATTATTTCATTCATACAGGCCTCAACCAAGCTTAATTTTTAATTATGGGGAGAAGGGGAAAAAAAATCATCAAGTGATAAGAAGTGATCGTTACTTTAAAACATTTTTGGCAGTACAAAAATACTAACTGAAAATAATAATGTGATGTGGTGCAATGTCATTTGCTAGTTAAGACTGCTTATAGCCATTTTCTGCCCTCTGCATTGCTTTTTCAGCACAGTAATGTTGTGTGTCTGTGTTTATATGTGTTTATTTATATACTGTATATAGCTTTGGGATATATTAGGCAGTAAGTAAGCATTTTGTCCTCAAAGTTGATGTGTTAGAAGCAGGAAAAATGGGCAAGTGTAAGGATTTGAGAGAGTTTGACAAGGGCCAAATTGTGATGGCTAGATGACTGGATCAGAGCATCTCCAAAACTGCAGCTCTCTTGGGGTGTTCCTGGTCTGCAGTATCTATCAAAAGCTACTGTAGCTCAGATTGCTCAAGAAGTTAATGCTGGTTCTGATAGAAAGGTGTCAGAATACTCATAGCATCGCAGTTTGTTGCGTATGGAGCTGCATAGCTGCAGACCAGTCAGGGTGCCCATGCTGACCCCTGTCCACCGCCGAAAGCACCAACAGTGGGCACGTGAGCATCAGAACTGGACCACGGAGCAATGGAAGAAGGTGGCCTGGGTTGCTGAATCAAGTTTTCTTTTAGATCACGTGGTTGGCCAGGTGCATGTGCATCACTTACCTGGGAACACATGGCACCAGGATGCACTATGGGAAGAAGGCAAGCCGGTGGAGGCAGTGTGATACTTTGGGCAACGTTTTGCTGGGAAAACTTGGGTCCTGCCATCCATGTGGATGTTACTTTGACACATACCACCTACCTAAGCATTGTTGCAGACGATGTACACCATTTCATGGAAACAGTATTCTCTGGTGGCTGTGGCCTCTTTCAGCAGGATAATGCGCCCTGCCACAAAGCAAAAATGGTTCAGGAATGGTTTGAGGAGCACAACAACGAGTTTGAGGTGTTGACGTGGCCTCCAAATTCCCCAGATCTCAATGCAATCGAGCATCGGATGTGCTGAACAAACAAGTCCGATCCATGGAGGCCCCACCTCACAAATTACAGGACTTAAAGGATCTGCTACTAACATCTTGGTGCCAGATACCACAGCGCACCTTCAGGGGTCTACTAGAATCTATGCCTCGACAGGTCAGGGCTGTTTTGGCAGGAAAATGGGGACCAACACAATATTAGGAAGGTGGTCATAATGTTAATGACTGATGTATGATTGGTGTATGTATATGTATATGTATATGTATATGTAAATGTATATGTATATTTATATGTGTGTTTGTGTGTGTTTTGTGATTTATGAGGACACAAATTTGTATAATGACATGGGTATTACACTGGTATTATGATGTAAGTCCTCATATTACACACCGAGAAAACTTAGTCGGCCGATGAACAAAAACTGCCCGACGGCCGACCGTCGGCTTGGTGTGTTCCTGCCTTTAGGGGTTGGGGTAGTGTAGGGGGATAAAATGTACAGTTTGTACAGTATAAAAACCATTGCATCTATTGAATGTCCTCACTTTGATAGCAAACCAAACCTGTATGTGTGTTTGTTTTGAAAGTGATCGGAAGCTTTAGGGTTTGGGTTCATATTAGATGTCCACTAATCTGAATATTTAGATGGTGGTTATGGCCACATTCTTTGCACCTGAGGTGGGGAAATACATTTTCTTACTTCAGCAATAACCATTTAAAATAAAATTATTTAAAAAAAATTCCCGAGACATTCAGGAACAAATTGCACAATTTCCTAAGAAAGACCCAGCCACTTTCGCTCCTGTATTTCCCTCTTTTCATGAAATGCATCTCAAGCTCTCGACCTAGATGAAACATATATTTGCCAGGGGATTTTGCTGCAGCTCTTTAGGTATTCATGTGACATTTAATTTCACATCACAGCTGAACATGCAACATTTTACTCTGAATGCTAAGAAGGTTTCACAGCATCTAATCGGAAACCATTTGCAGTAACAGACAGTTGTCAGTGACGTAGAAAATCAACGCACCAATACCTAATATCATCTGACGAACAAAGAGCAGAAGACTGAATGGTTAATTTCTGAATTTGATTTGCAATGTGGCAGTGCCAGCCAGTCACAGAAGATCCATGCATGGAAATCGTTTTTCTTGTGCCACGTACATGTTTTTAATTAGACTCCCATAACAGCGAACAAATGCATACTGTTTGGTGCAGATGGATGTTTAATTTATATTCACAAGCATACTGATGATGTTCATAGAAATGTAAATTGTATAATGTGGATTTGAGTCAGAAAGAACAGCAAATGTAATGAAATGCAATCAAACATTCATGTTTTCTTGAGCTATGAGCTCTGGGAAAAGAAAAACACTTCTTAAACAGCCATAATATACTGTTTTAAAATCATATCTATAGGCTGCAAAATAATAATAATAAATATTATATTTGGTTTCTCAACCAAACAGAAATCCAAGTGCTGGTGATTTATTCCATATTTTTCATAGCTCGAGTATTATTTCAAATCTTTTCTAAATCACATTTGGCAACTGCTCCGCCGGCTTACCACGATAAAGGGCAAAGGTCCATGGATTTTAAAAGAGAGGTGGCCATTGTTAATATTTAATGCATCTGGAAACAGTAATTAAGTCTTCTCCACAAGGAAAGGAATTTGACATGCTCTGGAGAGCCAGTGAGTAATTATATTTGTAAAGAGCAGTGATACAAGATACTCCCCCCTGACTAGGAGTCATTACACGCCATTAAAGGGTCCCAGCAAGCCCGGCCTTATCCACACTCAGGCATGCACACACCATGCAGTCGAGGCTCAACGAGACAGGATTTCTATAAACAAATTGTCTCTGACCAAACTCTGTGTCTGATCAAATCTGAGTGCCACAATATTCACATACCCATCAGTCACAAAGAGCCAGACGCAGCATCCACAGGACTCCAACAGCAGGAAAGACTCGCCGGTGATCTGGCATTTGTAATTAAATATTAAACCTGTAATGAGTTCTCAGCCATCTACATGGTGTGGAGTTCACATGCGAAAGTCTCCAAATAGGGCCCCTGGAGAGACAGGGCCCACACTTAGAAGCAATAATTATCACATCCACAGGACAGGTGGAAACGCTGCAGTGAGATGATAAAACTCTAGCAAGACTTATTAAACAGTGCTCGAAATAAAGACTGTACAGTGCACAGATTGTTGTTATTGTGTTGCAAATTTCCAGGCTGTATTCATTCACATCTCGAGTGCTATTTTCATTCTAGAGTGCTTTTTATGTGATCCTCAAATAAGGCACATGCATGCATAAATGCATGAATTTTACATCAAACCCCTGTAACCTACATACAGCCATGATCATGGAGGATTCATAAGTCAGAATAGCCACAAGGTAAATGAGGAATCTTTTACATACTGTATAATTCTCTCTGCATACCTTTAAGCTGCATAATTAAAAAGAGGCTCATTTTTTTTTTTTTTTTATATATTAATATCTTATTATTTATTTATTTTTCTTCCCTGGAATTATTCAGTCTGCTCTGAATTTCAATTACATCTGCAGCAGCTATCACTATGCAAATGAGGGGTGTCCTGTGTTTTAATAAAGGGAAAATGCAAAGTTCATAGTGCTGCCATCATTCCTTGCACAACCTGTAGAGATTGTACCATTAGCAAAACATAATTTGTAAAAAAAAAAATATACCAAATGCAACCTGGCTGGGAAAAAAAAATCTGGATGTGACAAGTGCAAGTAATTATTATATTTCACACCAGGGTGGGAGTGAAATACTGCCTTGCTTTAGTAGGATAGACTTCTTAGCAAACTTTCAGTCACAATGGTATCGACTTGTATTGTCCCTGAGAGCAAGACATCAATAAACAGTGACAT
The DNA here is from genome assembly GCF_024489055.1 of Chanodichthys erythropterus. Lineage (NCBI taxonomy): Eukaryota > Metazoa > Chordata > Actinopteri > Cypriniformes > Xenocyprididae > Chanodichthys > Chanodichthys erythropterus. Next base: position 28,875,091 of record NC_090221.1, on the reverse strand, counting down.
ATTGCATTCGAAGCATTGTAGGCAGTGGCTAAAGGCTGCAAAGAATTGTAACTACACCATGACGGACAATCTGAATGACCATGGACAGTGTTTTAGGACAAACGGAGGGGAAAACTGAAAGAAACTGCCGTGCTGTCAACTCTGCCTGAAGCAAAATCGCCGTTGTAAGAAAGTAAGAAAGCAAGTAAGAAACAAGTAAGAAAGCGGTTGCCATTGCAATCCATTTTTACCATAATGCTGTAAATAAAGTATGATACAATTTTCAATGATAAACCTACTCTTAAAATAACTGTTTTGTAAATAACCCTGTGTCGATCTGACTGTGTGTTGGCGAGGACACAAAAATGAGGAAGTAAAATCTGTAGTTTTCACAAAAGATCTGGAGCATTTTGCGTCATCCGGTGGACTTTTGCTGACAAATAAATGTGAATTTCTCGGCCAGGTAACATGGAGAACGTGTAAACATTGTTCATTTCCATATACTACCTATATTGTAACAATACAAATAGGGTTGAAAATCAGTGAAGTTAAACTTTAACAGATGTGGTATTGTCTCCAAAAGGCTATAGGTTCAAATCCAGCAAGGAATCAACCATGAACTATAAAAATTGTGCTTTTGATCAAGACATTTAACTTCAGGTTACTCCAGAAGGATTGCTGCTTTAATATGTGCATATAAATAAAAGCATTTGTTAAACAACCTCTTACTTAAGTTCCTTCAGTATAACAGACTCTTCTTTTTGGGATGTATTTTGGAGTCAGAATCAGCTTTATAAATCTACTCTGAAATATTATTTATTGTGTTTATGTGCCAAATTTAAAAGCATAAATGGATGACTGAACATTTGTCTGCACATATTTTAATAAGTAATCAACACAACACTGCAAGCCAAAAAAGAAAAGAAAAAAAGAAAAGCCAAACTGATTGAACTTTGGCAAGAGTTTATACCACGGATTCATCAAATCAACATAATCTCTTGCTTTGGTGTTTTGCATTTGCTGATACAGTAAGCAGCATTCAGCATATTCAAGTAAACGTAATAGTAGTCTTAATAATAAACACAGAACAACAGACGCCCATATGCTTGGAGTTGTCATTCTCAGTACTATTTTGCCAATATGGCTGCTCCTGGAAAGTTATATAACAACGAAAAAAGTGCTTACCTAGGACGCCGACTCGAAAGTTGAGCGTAATGACGATGACGTTCCCGTAACTGGCCAGCACACTTCCGTCAATCATGTTCCCGGTGCCCTCCATATACGATCCGCCATGAATGTACACCATCACAGGTTTGGCTCCAGTGTCTCGTATGTCTGCAAGAGTGGCCACCATTAAACTCTCACTCCCCCACTGCCCCGTCAGAGCAAGATTCAACACAGCAATGCATCTCACAGTCCTCCCAGATACCAGCTACCAGCTCAATTACATTTCGAGATGCATCTCATATCAGCCGAGTCATTTGTCTCTCGTAATGAACAGTATGCGCAAAACAGATATGAACAGATGAAGCCATATGGAAGGTCAGAACCTAACTGGCTATTGCAGGCGGCTCTAACACGCTTTAGTGGCCTAAATGATGAGCTCATCGCAAATTTAATGGCCTTGTTAGACTTCACTGCTGCGGCACACAGGCACGGAAGGGTTTAAAAATGGGAAGCAATTGGGGGGGCCAAAATTATGGAGAGCTCGCTGAAGGAATAGTTCAGCCAAAATTTAAAATGATTGTTCCGACCCCATATTATTGTTTTACTTCCGTGAAATGCAACATCATCTTAGGCAAAAGTGAATGCTGTTTTATGCTGCCAAGCTCCAAAAGCACCATAAATGTAGTGCATACATAAATAGTGGCGTGTTCTGAAATGAGGAGGCAAAGCCCTCACAGTTTTTATTTATATATATATATATATATATATATATATATATATTTTTTTTTTTTAATAAATCAAATGTAAATTCATGTCCCAGTTACACTTAATGTTGTCACATTTTAATGTTTTTCACATTTGGTTAAATAAACAAACATTAAATAAATATTTAAAAAAGAAACCAAATACAATTCTATTTTGTATTTTTACACTAACTATGTAATTAATGTTCTATTTATTAAAACCAAATATCAATCTCATCAAGTTAGTATTTAAGCATTTATTCCAAAATAATAACTAAAGGCAGTAACAATTTAAAACGGATGCTCAGCTGTTCTTTTTTAATCGTTAACATATTTTCAGATCATCAGTCATCATGCTCGCCATTGCTCGATAAACACTCGTCAAAGACACAAAGATGTATCTTTAATTTCACCAAGCTGATTGCTCACAAAAAACCCCCCACACAATCATCATGCTTTCAGGCCATTTCAAGTTTGATTTTGATGTAACATAAGGCGGTGATATCTAAGTGGATGAGCGGTTTACTTACTTTTAATTAGTCTTCCCATTAACGCCTTCTTTTTGTTCATTCAGACTCATGCTGCGTTCACACCATGCTATAATTACAGTACTCCCGAGATGACAACACGTGACGTTACATTTGGAAATGGTCGCGTCCTTGGACTGGAAATTATGCATTTCTATGGCACCACTATCAACGCATAAATGAATCTGCAGCGGTCAGGTAGCACAGCGGTCACATGGTACAAATAGGAGCTCATAGAAATCAACAAGTGGAAATCACATAATTGAACACACCTTAAAGGGTTAGTTCACCCAAAAATGAAAATAATGTAATTTATTATTCACCCTCATGTCGTTCCACACCCGTAAGACCTTCGTTCATCTTCAGAACACAAATTAAGATATTTTTGTTGAAATCTGATGGCTCAGTGAGGCCTGCATAGCCAGCAATGACATTTCCTCTCTCAAAATCCATTGTGATCGTGACACCATTAATGTATTAAAAACATATTTAAATCAGTTCATGTGAGTACAGTGGTTCAATATTAATATTATAAAGCGTCGAGAATATTTTTGGTGCGTCTTTCAGAGCGTTATGAATCTTTTTTACGAATCATGATCCGGATTGCGTGTCAAACCGCCAAACTGCTGAAATCACGTGACTTTGGCGCTCCGAAGCGCTGATTCAACACAAAAGATTCATAACGCTCCGAAGCTTCATGAAGCAGTGTTTTGAAATATAATGTAAGTCGTTATTTTGTTTTTTTGCCGCACCAAAAATACTCTCGTCGCTTTATAATATTAATATTAAACCACTGTACTCACATGAACTGATTTAAATATGTTTTTAGTACATTAATGGATCTTGAGAGAGGAAATGTCATTGCTGGCTATGCAGGCCTCACTGAGCCATCGGATTTCAACAAAAATATCTTAATTTGCGTTCCGAAGATTAACAAAGGTCTTACGGGTGTGGAACGACATAAGGGTGAGTAATTATTGACATTATTTTCATTTTTGGGTGAACTAACCCTTTAATGCTGCCTTCACATGCTATTGGAAATCTGATAATTCCCACTTCTGAAGTCGTCATTATGAGCTCATCGCATTCAAATGGGAGGGCATTCATGTGCAATTTTTTACTAGGAAACTCATATTTACAGTAATCTTGTTCGACTTCATGCGGCGCGGCAAAGATAAAAAAAGCAACACATTCTATGATGATAAGGACAACAGGTGTTAAGTGTTTTTTCTTGGAGATGTTCCTGTATTTAACCAAACTTTATATTGAATATTTGATATTCAAACAAAACACACTAAACATTAACAAAACTTAAGATTACACTATCTAGTAAATATATATTCTTATTTTAATCGCATCCACTTCTTCGGCTACAATTATCGCAAAAACCATGTGGTCTGCCATGAATGACGTTGGTTCAGCACACTACGGAAAGCTTGAAGCCTGCAACTGGTAGAGCTTGCCAGCCAGTGGTAGGCTAGTGTAGTTTATCTCGAAAAAGCCTATTAATTCCGAGAGCTTGTGAAGGCAGTATGATTTGCGAATGCGAAACATGAACGAAAAAAATAGGCGGGATTTATCGCGTGAACCAATCATAGCCAATTATAACCAATCACATCCAATCATAGTGCGATGGAGGAATTGCCTTCTCTCATGTGACTTTCCCTCATTCATTCTCAATTACCCCCCACTAATGCTGCCTTCAGGTGCTATTGGAAAAATTGATAATTCCCACTTCTGAGGTCGTGATTAGGAGCTACTCGCATTCAAGGTTTGAAATGGGAGGGCATTCATCTGTAATTTTACCAAGGAAACTCATGTTTAAGATAATTCCGAGAGCACGTGAAGGCTGCATATACCCACCACACACTTTTAGGGGGTCTATAACAAGTAAGTTGGGGGAGGCATGAGAGACACGGCACTGCCTCCTTTGCCTCCTCGGAGGAAACACCCCTACATAAGCGCTACATTACAAGTGTTCTGAGGCCAGAACCTAATGCCATTATTCACTAAAAATATTCCCCTCCACTGGAATTCAGGTAAAAACATGGGGCATTTAGACATTACGACAGGTTTGGCATTGTTGACACCAAATGCTATTGGTTCTCTTATAACGTAACCTCAAAAAATTTCTTTCATTTTAAAAGTAAATTAAAACGACTATTCCTAAAGACTGTATGACTTCAGAAGACATAGTGCACAAGTTATATGGGCTCGTTTTTGTAGCTTGACAGTACAAACCACCATTCACTTTTGTTATATGAAAAACAGAAGCTTGGACATTCTATTTCAAATCTCCTTTTGTGTTTCCTGAACGAAAGACTAATAGAGGTTCAGAAGAACATGAGGATGAGTAAATTATTTTTTTCAATTTTACCCAAACTATTCCTTTAAAATAAATCAGCTTTTATTATGCAGACATTTATCAATCAATCATTATTTTTTTTATATCATAATATCATTATATATTAATTACATAATATAAAAGAGAAAAAAAAGAACATAAGCTGACAAAACTGTCTCTCTACTGAGATGAAAGAGACACAAGCCTGCTGGGCTGAGACTCAAAATGCTGTATTGTATTAAAGGTTGCCATGGATACAGCAGATCAAAATTCAGAATCTTTGAGAAAGCCTAATCGCAAACACCACTCCAGTGCATTTGCCCCCGTTCACATTCAACCCCTCCTATTAAATATGCGCTTATTTGCATGTATGTGGTCACAGCAAATTACGACTTGCTTTTTTGTGCAAAACACCAATGTTATTTGCAATCACTGTTCCACTGTCTGCTTAATGTCTCCTTTACACGGTTAGAACGCATTCACACGTTACGCTCCTGATCTGATAGTACAAGCGAGAACTGATTTGTATAGAATTTTTTCCATTTCAGATCCACCAGCTGAAACATTTACGGTTACGTTTAAAGATTTATCTGGTATCTGAGAGAAGTATGATAAGACACTGCTTTGAAATGACAATTCTCTGTTGACACTTATTGTACGGAAGAAAGACAATGTATGGAGTGGCAAAAAGAGGGTGAGAGAGAGAAAAAATGCACAAGACTTCCTGCACAAGGGATGCACAGGATGAGATATAGAATGAAAAATTCAATTAGAAAACCAATACAAAGATTAGTCATGTCAATGTTATCAGTAACCTCTTTTGTTGATTCACATCATGTTGGAATGATGTACCATAAAAAAAAAACAATACTCTGCTAACTGATCTCTTCACTACCAAATATTCATATATAATGTCAAAATCAAAATCAAGTTAGTCCTTCAAAAGTCATATCCTGAGGAAAAAAGAAGAGAAATATTGGTTAAAATGCATTGAAAAGACACTTGCATTTCACAAACACATCATTTGAATAAACAGGAGGTGTGAAACTATAGAGCTTTAACTGAAATGTCAGCTTCATGAATGTACAGTAATGGTTGATATGTTCTTTGACATGGAAACATGATTCATTTGCCATTACACACACACAGGCTCACAAACGAATGCATACGTTTCATCTTCAAAAGAAGCGGGGCTCATGCATCCTTTATATAACCTCCATCAATCATCTCCAAGTGAACTAAAGAAGGTGAAGACCCCTGCTTCCTTAAAAATGAAACAACACTTAACCTTCTTCGCAAAGTCTTCTGCATCTCCATCAGAGTTGTGATTAGGGTGTTAAAATATGCTGGATGTCAGACCTGGGTGGCAATGCTCAGAATGTCTGTAAAGCTCAGGAGGAGGACGCGTCAAGCTATCTGTGAACCTTTCAAAATTCTCGATGGGCCACCTCTCAACGGCCTGTCACTCTAGAGGAACTGGACAGCGTGAGCACTGATAAGTGGCCCAGACTTGCACTGGCGCTGTAAAACATGGAAACTGTCAAACATTCTTATTGTGAGCACTGTATGAGCTCCCGAGCTGAGGTTTCGACTTTAGACCCCACCGCTGAGCTCATCACAGATAACATAAATGTTGAAGATCGACATTTCCAGGTCAAACTGAATATCTTTGAAACTATTAAGGAAAAAAAAAAAAAAATGAGCATGGCTCGGACTCTGCAGGAAAATACATAATACATAAACATGCAGCCTTTTTACCCTGTCTGAAGCAACCTAGACACTTATGTGTGTATGGTGTTTGCTCTTTCAAAACTTGCTACCACAATGCTAATGTTGTTAGCATATTGCTATGAAGTTGCTAAGGTATTCTGGGTCATTGCTTGGTGGCTACTTGGAGTTTTGCAGTCCACCCCAAAGTCTATTGCTGTGTCTGAAATCGCATATAGTTTGATGAAGAACTTTGTAACCGTTAAAAAAGTATGTTCTATTAAGCATAAATTGTGCGTAATGCTGTATTCACGCCACCGCGTAATTACCGAAATCTTGAGATGACAACACATTGTTATATTTAGAGCTGTTCACGTCCTCGACTGGGAATTATGCGTTTCTATGGCACCTACATGAATCTACAGTGGCCACATGGTGCAGGTGGGAGCTTTCAGAAAACTTCCAGCTTATAAACTGTGATTACGTGCTCTACGAGGGCATGGACACTTTTTACGAGCCAGAATCTTGTAGTTATAGTAATTACGATATGGCGTGAATGCACCTTAACACAACAACATACTACATCCTGAATGCTGTCAATGTCATGTGACCTATGACATCAGTCACGTTGCTTCACTGGCATTCAGAGGCTGCGATTAATTCCACCTTTAGACATACACTCGCGAATTTCCCTAAGTACTTATCCTCGTGGGAATCCCTGCTGCCATTTTGAAGTCTGTTCAACTACTACTCATACTACTCATTTCACATACTGCTTTTCGCAAACAGTATAGTAAGAAAGTCTGCATATTGGTATGTGGGTTATGGCGATACTGCGGTGTTTGCACCACAAGAGTTAATAGATTTGTTTTCAATACAAGTTTTAAAAACATATGTTGTCCAAAGTGAAATGCAAAAGGTGCATGTGGCAGTTCGTAGACTTTGATTTCAATGGTTCACCCTTAATCCAGATGGGGACGAGTGACCTTTGAAGAAGGTAAGATCTTGAGGATGGGCTGAAGTGTTTGTGCATTAAATATAATGGTACTAACACAGAGACAGGTGGTTTGATGTGCTCTTTGAAGTCCAGGCTCTAGCAATGAATGAGGAGGAGGGAGAGACCGAGAGAGAGTGAGAGAGAGAGAGAGAGAAAGAGGACGATGGGGGGGTGGGGGTTGTGTAGACGGTTTCCTCTGAAACCCACTGCACCACCATCAGACACCTCACACACTACTAACCAAAATCACTACTACACACACTCACACCTGCAAAGAGCTTATAATTATGCAAAAAAAAAAAAAAAAGAAAGATAGATAGAAAAGACCATATTCTCATTTGCATTATGAAGAAACTTCTAGGGTGTCTATGTTGCTTAATAGCCCAGGTCAAAAGAGTTCACCCTCAAGAGTGTAAAGGCCTGCTCTCAACAACACAAATGTTCGGCACAAAATTTGAAAAATGTAAGATTTAAGAGGAAATTTCACTCTCTGACAGTAGGTGGCGCTTATCATCATTCATTAACCATTTCAGTCATATCTGACTGTTGGTGATTCTATGGGCCATCTCTCACCAAACATGAGAGACTGTCCATGAATTTTCTTGGCAATGCTATTTTTTCCAGGGTAGGTCGCCCCAACCCTCCCCATTACATGGGTTGGGACTCACACACACCTATGGACAATTTATTGTCTCCAATTCACCTACATTGCATGTGTTTGGATTGTGGGGGTAACCGGAGCACCCAGAGAACATCCAAACTCCATACAATAAGGCCTCTTGGCTCAGACGTAGTCTCAGCCTCAGACGTCACTCCCACAGCCATTGGCTGAACGTCTAATGCATATGGCACACTTAACTGGAAACAATTCAGGATTTTCAGTCGTCATCTGGTTGGTTGAATTCTACAGCATTGAATTCTACAGAGATGTGTGTGTCGCGTTTTTTAACAGTCTACCTGGAAACAAATGCTGTGACTCCAAACCCCCTCGTGGAGTTCGTGGCTTCATTGTTGCAGTAAACTTGCACAACGATCTTGAATTAATAATTTATTAGATGCACGCCGGTCTGTTACTGTAGGGGCATCGACTTTACATTTTCATGCCATTAAACATGACGCGGAACAAAACAAACTATGATTGGTTGCGTTATATTTCAGTCAAATGTCCTCTTGGGCGGTCTTTGGCCAATGAAAGCTGCGATAGAGTCCAGACATTCTGCCGTCAGTTTGAAGGTCTGGCTATGCGAGACTAGCTCAGACGGGACTTGAACTGGGACCTTCTTGCTGTGAGGCAACGGTGCTACATAACTTACTGTTTCTGACATTTCTTGTCAGAGACAACATAGGAAGTGAAACAGTATTTACATATTTTCAAACAGCCATTCAGATTATTGTATCCACTATGACAGTGGTTGGCAACCTTATGGCACATGGAGGGATAATCACAGCGTTAGCACAGGTTCAAATCTTACACTTTATATTTTTTATAGCACTTAACTTAACTTAATAAAAACAAGCTGTCTGACTATGAGGAATGATTACCTTAAAATGTATGTCTGTATGCAAGTTCAAGGAACTTTATTTAAATTAAATACATTCACTTCTTTAGCTGTTGTCACTTGGCAGTAATTATCCCTCCTCAATGTTGGCACATGTTCCATAGGTTGGCAACCCCTGAGATTAGAACAACTTGCCGTAAAAATGCGCATTGGTAGTATGCGAATGTTTGTGTTGGTCTGAACAGCCATTAATGTTTATTGGATGATTTTTTTTTTGGTACCAAATATTCGCCTTGGTTGGAACAGGCCTTCAGTATATTTTTTGTTTGTTTGTTTTTTTAAACAAATGTATTATCTTTGTAAATCGTTGTCTATCATAAATTCAATCTCTTGGAAAACAAATATTACACCTCTCCAAGTTGCGTAATTTGAAGTATTACTCATGTCTGTAACACAAGTGATGCTAGTGAGTTATTTCAACTCATTAGCCAGCATATGCATTTAAGCCATAAATGTCTGCAGTCTGTTCCTTGAACTACTGGCACAAAAATTATACAACCAGGCATACACCCAGTTTGGCCATTTATTTAACCCATCCTGTGTGACAGTGGGTACCGAACTGTGTTTCCGAGTGAAATCCATCCTAACACCCCAGCATGTGGAGCTGGCTTGGCCACTGGCACCATCGGAAGAGTGCTGGCGTCTGGAAGAGTGAAGTGCTCTTTTGCCCAATTAGGGCACATGGATAAGCAAGCCAATCCAACGGTTATGTGCATCTATTTGTCAGCGGTGGGAAGACTATGACAGCAGACACATGAGACAAGGTATGTCTTCCTGTGGGAAGCACAATTTATTACTTCTGCCATGTTCTACATAACCAATTAGTTCCATGTGCCTAAATATACACCTACATAAGTACCAGTAACATAACAGTGTACCTTAATGAAAAACAGACTGGTAGGAGGTGTTATAGCTTTGCTTTGCAGCACCTGAGGTTGACTTAATTGCCAGTGATGCTCTACAGAAATGAAAGGCACTGCAGTATATTTGTGCCAAGCTTGATGCCTGAAATAAGGACCACCAGCTGAGAAATGATGCCAACAGCTTGCCAATTACATTATGTCATATAGGCCCAGTATATTTCAATGCTAAAGACAGACATCTGGGCTGAATCCCAAGTCACAGTGTATCCATTCTACAGGAAATCAGATTAGGATTGGTGCATCCCGAATCAAAGCGCATCAAGTTGCTTGGAATGTGTGTACCGTTTCAGGTGGAATTTGGAAATATACGTCCAAACACACTTTTACCTGTAGCAAGGTATGTGCATTTATCATGTTAACAAGGTGTTATTTTATGTCCCAATACCAATTTATTGACTTACTAGCATGCATTCTAGAAGCAGATGAATTGGGATTCAGTCAGAGTGAGCAGAAAGAGATGGAAAGATTCACACAGTTGCCTTAATTTGAGCCTAAAGGCTCCTGGCTGACCTGGTAAAGGGTTAAGTGTGTGGTGTTGATGTCTAGAAATGTTTGCCTAGGAAGGATGGCCTAGATTCACAATGATCCTTTGTAGCCAGAGAAGAGTAGAGGTTGTAAGGTGAACAATGTGCCATGATCACTAATACAATAATACACAAATATGCACTGGCAGCTCAATTGTAGATTCTGAGTCTGAGTATTGTTGCTTTGACTTGCGTGCCTTGTTAGACAAATGGGGCATACTGATATATAGTTGGCTCAAGTGGAATATCATTCCGGCGCTGTTCAAATGTCAAAACTCATTTGTAGCGCTCTTACATTTGATATCTTCAGTGGAGATAACCAAAATGCTTTAACAATGAAGTGAGGCTCAACTATTAACCAACCACGACCTTCCAATCTAGGGCAACTCGTTCAGCTCATTTGCCACTTTTGCCTGCTTTGTATTCTTGTTTTATTTTAATGTTCTGGCATGCTTCACAAGCCATGTTCCCTATTGTCACTGTTGACGCCATATCCCTGGGCCATTCAGAGTCAAGGAAAAACAGGCAGGCCATTGATGCAAGGTAATTGGCACCTCATGCAAAAACATGCCTTGGGCTAGATCACGGACACCTCGGTGGACTACATCTCAATCCAGAGCTGAATCCACATCCCACTGGGACTCTATAGCCATAAACCTAACCTCCAGACCAAGCGGAAAAGCCTCTGGAAGGACATGCTGCTTGACTGCTGGAGCCTAGTGGATTTTTCATGGAGAGCCGCCACATTTGCACAAGTCCGAAATTGGATTGTCTGAACCAGCCAATTGCAAAGGTAATGCAACCGCTTTGGATTGGAACTCCAAATCCTCCCGAGGGAAGCTTCTCTACATGTGGAGGGCTAAGACATGTGCATTACAAGGCCTTCGCCTCTACTGGTATTGAAGAAAGCACATCGATTAACACTGCTGTTAATACCCCTGACTGAGTCGCTTCAAACATGAGTTGCTTCAGTTTCCATTTCAGCCTTAGACACTGCTGTAAAGTACAACAGTAGAATGGCAAATGCGAAGCCATCTCACCTGTATTGTTGTAGCACCTGAACACGGTAAATGTGCCCAGCCAGACACAAACTTGGTCTAAACCAACAAAGGCACAGCAGGGGCGTACAACTAGACCATAACTCCAGCTCTGAACATGTCCCTCACCTATAAAATCTATTGTCAGTTTAGGAGCATAAAGGAACAACAATAACAGGCTTTGAGGTTCTGGGGTTTAAGCCTTTTGCAGTAACTGGGGAAGAATACTTTCCCTATTCTAATCTTGCCAGATATCCACTCTGAGCCCAGAATATCCCAAGATAAATGCTGAAATTGAACAATGCTCTTGCTGATTGGCAACTTCTCTTGCACGCATGCTTTTTCCTCCTCCATGGCTAATCCTCTTACCACAACTTGTCAGCCGCTCTCTCCTCATCTAAATCCATTCGCCTGTTTTAAAAATTGTGTTGTGATATCCCATGCTTGCCTCATATATGTGCCTCCATGTTGCTGAACACAGACAGCGTGAGCAAACCCTGCATGCTAGTATACATGGGATCCAAACGTTGAGACTATAATGAAAATATTTCAATTACCACTTCATGAAAAGATGTATTATGCACTGTATTATGGCCTTGAACTACTATACAGTAGTTATTACATGACTAGATGACACTCAATGGAATGAGGCGTCAATCATCAGTGATATAGCCGGCTTTATGTTGCATGCAGGTCAAGCACTGCACCTTGTAACTCAAGGTTCAAACAATTTCAACTTTGACACCATCTGCTGCAAACATGCCCTTATCCTTGAAAGTTATGGACAAAACTATGCAAGGTGCAAGCTTTAGATACAAGATTACTTGTGACAAGGATATATATGTTTTGTGCCGACCACAAAGTGTTTTGTGCTGTGAATTATTGACGGTATTGTTGGTATTTATACTGAATGTATTGTTGACACATACAGTTTTATATGTTTGGATATATGCTGGAATGTACCATATGGATGTATTGACAGCATCAAAAAGTAAAGTTATGTACAGTTTATCCACAAATTGATGTATTAATTACATATATAATTATAGTATAATATATATATATATATATATATATATATATATATATATATATATATATATATATATATATATATATATATATATATATAGTTGCGTTCCATATATATATATATATATATATATATATATATATATATATATATATATATATATATATATATATATACTACCAGTGTAATTACTCCAGTCTTCAGTGTCACATGATCCTTCAGAAATTATTCTAATATGATGATTTATTATCAATGTTGGAAACAGTTCTGCTGCTTAATATTATTTTATAACCTGTGATACTTTTTCAGGATTCTTTGATGAATAAAAAGTTTAAAAATATCAGCATTTATTTAAAATAGAAATCTTTTGTAACAATATACACTACTGTTCAAAAGTTTGGGGTCAGTAATTATTATTATTATTTTTTTTTTTGAAAGAAAGAAATTAATACTTTTATTCAGCATGGATGTGATAAATTGATAAAAAGTGATAGTAAAGATTTATATTGTTAGAAAATATTTATATTTTGAATAAATGCTGTTCTTTTTTACCTTTTATTCATCAATGAATCCTGAAAAAAGCATCACAGATTCCAAAAAAATATTAAGCAACACAAATGTTTCAAACATTGATAATAACTGAGTATCAAATCATCATATTAGAATGATTTCTGAAGAATCATGTGACACCAAAGACTGGAGTAATGATACTGAAAATTCAGCTTTGCATCACAGAAATAAATAATATTTTAAAATATATTAAAATAGAAAACCATAATTTTAAATTGTAATAATATTTCACAATATTATTATTTTTTTCTGTATTTATTATGAAATAAATGCAGCCTTAATGAGCATAAGAGACATTAAAAATAGTAATGCTTCTAATCTTTTGACCGGTAGTGTATATAATTAATTAATTCAGAAAAAGTTGAATGCGGCACAAAAATTAAATTACACTCAACATAATTAAACATATGTAAATGCATTACATTTTAAATGCTGCCAATACAGTATATTAATAACATATGTTTCAAACAGTTATTCTGCTTCATGTACAAAACCTATGAGTACTAATGGGATTACATTAATAGCCTAATTGAATTGAATGAAGTGTAAAGACATTTAGAATCCAAACTCTCAATAATTTAGCATATTATTGGGGTTGTATAAATAGATTTCAATATCCGATTATAAGGATGTTTTTCTTACTTTGGTACGATAAATAATTTTGGTACTATGTCAGGTCGTGAAGCAAAACCAGTTGAGAATCACTGCACTAATCAACACAATTATGCATCTGTAGCCTCTGATATACAACAGATGAAAGAAAAAATACAAAGCCACGCTGCACCAACCTACGCAATTCACTCTCCCTCTCAAAAATCTCCCTGACATGTTAAGTATTGATGTATTCACAACACTGTCATCCTCCACAGCCACACAAAGGACTTAGATGACTCTTTAGACCATGAGAGAAGATAAAAAGGTGCAAGAGGGAGGGCTGCATTCAAAGTACAGAAAACAGAAGCTTAAAAAAATAAATAAATTCCAAGACATGCAATTGTCTTTCGTCACCAAAGAGAATACCTTCATCTTCATCACCGTCGTTATCGGATAAATCCTCGCCCTGTTTTTTGGAATGGGTTCCTGTTAGTAAAGCAGGGAAAATACAGAGAAGCACAGGAAAATTCAAAATAGTATGATCATCAAGACAAGAAATGGACAAAAAACCTGAGCTGCTACATGCGATCAATATTAGACATTATTCATTAACTTACATTAACTGGCCAACAACACAAATCAATTAAATGTATAACATGATTGCTTATATACAGAATCAAGTTCACATAATGTGCATCGATTAGAACACAACCTAATAAGAGGTTAGAATTTTGGTGTACATTTGGTTTAATGTCTAAAAACATGACAGCAGAGCATTAAAATAATCGATCAGTTGCGTTCCACCCTCTTATTAAGTCTGTTCTTAATATACAAATCATATATACAGATTTTTTTCAAACATTGTAGTACAAAACAGTGAGTGCTGCAGAGTTTCATTAAAATAAATGACATACTTTTCAGAGGGTCAAGAGCTTAACACACTATAAATAAAAGCATTAAAAAGCATCAACACGACAAGCTACAATTTGTAATGATATAGAAAACTTCATTATGCTTCACTTCTGTCTGAATGTAGATTTGACTCTGCTTTTCAAAGCATAATCATTTCAACATTAGTGTTCATTTCAAATGAATGCTAGAGTAACTCTACCACCACAACACAGATGCAACTAATTACATCACATCACCAGTGTCATCAACAGTGTTTGTACAGATACAGTTAGATAATCAGCACATTTGTTGATCACATTTGTTGGTCCTGAACAACACTTGTGTCAAACTAACATAGCTATTATCAAAACCCTAACCCTAAAATCTGTTGGGTCAATTGCTGTTCCGGAAATGTGTCCTACTTGGCAAAATCCTGGTCACCCAGTGATTCATGTCTTAAATCATTTGAGAAAAGATCACAAAAGTGAGGTCAATCAAGTGCTTTTTATGAAAAATCTTAAAATGCATGTTTTTCTTTTAAAGGATTAGTTCATTTCAGATTTAAAATTTCCTGATAATTTACTCACCCCCATGTCATCCAAGATGTTTATGTCTTTCTTTCTTCAGTTGAAAAGAAATTAAGTTTTTTGTGGAAAACATTTCCAAGATTTTTCTCCATATAGTGGACTTCAATGGCTACCAAAGTGTTGAAAGTCCAAATTGCAGCTTCAAAGGGCTCTACAAGATCCCAGCCAAGGAATAAAGGTCTTATTTAGCAAAATGATCGGTTGTTTTCTAAAAAAAAAACAAAAAAGAAAATGTATATACCTTTTAACCATAAATGCCTGTCTTGCACTAGCTCTGCAATACGCCACATTACGTAATCATGTTGGAAAGGTCATGCATGACGTAGGTGGACGCAAGTGTTTACAAAGTGAACCTGCAAAAAATTAAGTCAAACGGCCTTCAAAAGGTAAAACAACGATGTTGGACAATTTTGAAGTTGGATGAGAACATGGGATGGAGATTTTCGCCCTACTGCGGTACTTCCACCTATACATCATGCGTGGCCTTTCCAACATGATTATGTAATGCGTGGCGCATCGCGGAGCAGTGCAAGATGTGCATTTGTGGTAAAAAGTATATCTATCTATCTATCTATCTATCTATCTATCTATCTATCTATCTATCTATCTATCTATCTATCTATCTATCTATCTATCTATCTATCTATCTATATATATATATATATATATAAAGACCCTTATTTCTCAGCTGAGATCATGTAGAGCCCTTTGGAGCTGCATTTAAACTGTGATTTGGACCTTGAAGTCCACTATATGGAGAAAAATCCTAGAATATTTTCTTTTCAAAAATCATTATTTCTTAAAAAAAAAAAGACATAAACATCTTGGATGACATGGGGGTGAGTAATTTATCAGGAAATTTTAATTCTGAAGTGAACTAATGTTTTAAGTCAAGAAATGCAAAGTTTTAGCGGTACAAACACATGTTTAAAGTGCATGGAAAGACTTGTTTTATACGTGTGCTGTAGTCCACTAGGTGTGTTGCATTACACTGTTAGGTTAAGTTGAATGAATACATTGTTTGAGAGAGGTGGCAGCTGTGATACCTGAGGCGAGAAGGCTCTGTCACTTCAAATGTCCTTTATAGTGCATCTGGATTTAATGGCATCATGTTGCAGTTCCCATAAACTATATTATTTTTCAAGAGTATTCACAGTCCAAACGTTTCTGCATTAACATACGGCAGATGTTAAATACATGTCAGCGAAAATCAAATTTTGAAATACTTACAATCAAATGCAAAATCCCTGGATTTATTAACCATCAATAACATGAATGAATGATGAATTCGGTGAATGAAGGCTGTACTTGATATAATTTCTTATGCACAGGCAATGAATAAAACAAGATGATTCCTGTAATTTAGATATAGGTATGGGAATTATAAGCAATTTAATGATGCTGGTTCCATAAAAATGCTAATGACTGTACTTTTGATGAACATTGTTTTAGAATCATATTATAATGCTTTTTTGTAAAATACTTCACAGTAAGGTTCAATTTGTTGACATTAGTTAACCAGAACTAACAATGAAAAATACTTCTAAAGCATTTATTAATTTTAGTTTATGTTAATTTTATCATTTACTAATACAATATTAAAATTAAAAGTTGTATTTGTTAATATTATTTAATGGAATTGAGTTAACATTAATAATTATCAGTCGTATTTTGTGTTACGTTACATTAACTCACATTAACTAATGCAACCTTATTGTATCATACCTTTAGATTTTATGAACAACTAATCTGTAATTACACTGATTTGAGTTTCACAAGACTTTGTGTAAAAAATAATGACTCAGTAATTGAGCCAGTTAGTCCCTAGATAATTCACACAAATAACTTTGGTTCCACTAAAATTTCACACACAAAAAAATCTACATTTTCTTAGTCATTTGTTGATGAACTGGACTACACTATTCACTTTGACATTGCACTCTATTTACCTTTGGTAACACAATACAGGTGCACTAATATGCATTAATTCATGCTTAACTAATGCACAGATAATCATGTTTTAATGTATGACTCGTGAAGAACTAAACCATTAATTAATGATTACTGCATTAGCAACTAATACAATTTCTATATGATTAATACATGAAGTAATATGAATTGTTATTAATTGTGTCATAATGTATTAATTCCTTAATAACATATTTTATTAACTAAAAGTGTAAATTAATGTGTTAATTACCACAATGGGTTGAAGCCATGTACTTCAAATTCCAGTTGTCTGCTTTAATTAATCATTAACTTATGATTTGAAAATGTATCATTATGTTATGACTTTAGTTGTTGTTAACTAATTGTTAAGTAATATGTCATTAATGGGTTTTGACAGTTGCACATGCAGTGAGTGTAATGTCAGAGAATGTGAAGGATGGGTAAGTTGGGCTGCACACAAATATCAGTATACCAGAATCTGAACTACAGATTGATGTTGCACTGTGTTTAAACTGGACGCGACCATTATCGAGTCATGCAGCAACAGCTGTCTACACTGGACATGACAGACCATCGCAAGTCCATTTGTCCTTCATAACAGAAATGACATTTTGTTGTGTTGCGTGACTTGCGTCTTGTCACATCCAGTATAGTATCACTATCACTGATTATAATGGGTTCTATTCTTTTTGTCCGGTCTTGACACAGTGTTACGAAATAGCAGTGCCGGGCCACATGTTCTCAGTGTTCCACCTTTGAATTCTAGACCTCAAGCTTAACCTGACACATTCCTGTGCCATGAACAACAAGGTTCTGGATGCAGCGGTTCATCTGGTACAGTGGAATCACGGTTGTAGATAGTTGAAAATTGAAATGCATGGCTTAGTGTTGATGTCAAAACCATAATGACATATTACTTAGCAATTAATTAATAGTCACGTGCCTCAACAAGTAAAGTCATAACATGATACATTTGCAACATTATATACATGCAACATTCATACATTAGTTAATGATTAATTAAAGCAAACAACTGGAAGTTGAAGTACATGGCTTCAACCCATTGTGGTAATTAACACATTAACGTACACTATTAATTAATAAAATATATCATTAAAGGTGCCCTATAATGTTTTTTCACAAGATAATATAAGTCTAAGGTGTCCCCTGAATGTGTCTGTGAAGTTTCAGCTCAAAATACACCATAGATTTTTTTTAAATTAATTTTTGTAACTGCCTATTTTGGGGCATCATTAAATATGCGCAGATTCAGGATGCTTCCCCTTTAAATCCTCACATTCCCCACCCCGAGCTCTAATACATTGCATAAACAAAGTTTAAACAGCTAATATAATATTTATTTGGATGTTTACATTTGATTCTGAATGAGTTTGAGGCTATGCTCTGTGGCTAACGGGGCTAATGCTACACTGTTGGGGAGATTTATAAAGAGTTTAAGAGACAGACTGCAAGTGTTTAAAAATGAAAATAGCGACGGCTCTTGTCTCCGTAAATACAGTAATAAAAGATGGTAACTTTAACCACAAATTTACAGTACATTAGCAACATGCTAACGAAACATTTAGAAAGACAATTTACAAATATCACTAAAAATATCATGATATCATGGATCATGTCAGTTATTATTGCTCCATTTGCCATTTTTCACTATTGTCCTTGCTTGCTTATCTAGTCTGATGATTCAGCTGTGCACATCCAGACATTAATACTGCCTGCCCTTGTCTAATGCCTTGAACATGGGCTGGCATATGCAAATATTGGGGGCGTACATATTAATGATCCCGACTGCTACGTAACAGTCGGTGTTATGTTGAGATTCGCCTGTTCTTCAGAGGTCTTTTAAACAAATCAAATTTACATAAGAAGGAGCAAGCAATGGTGTTTGAGACTCATTGTATGTCATTTCCATGTACTGAACTCTTGTTATTCAACTATGCCGAGGTAAATTCAATTGTCAATTTTATGGCACCTTTAAGGAATTAATACATTATGACACATTTAATTAATAACAATTAATATATTACTTAATCTATTAATCATATAGACTCTTTATTAGTTGCTAATGCAGTAATCATTAATTAATGGTTTAGTTCTTCATGAGTCATAAATTAACACATGATTATCTGTGCATTAGTTAAGCATGAATTAATGCATATTAGTGCACCCGTATTGTAAAGTGTTTCCTTACCTTTCACTTAAAACCATTTTAGTACGTTTCATTAGTAACGTCATTAAAACTTGCATGTTCAAGAACCGTTGACAGAAATGAATGTCATGTAAATAATTCGTTTTAGAATGTAACTGATTTTGAATGAGAGTCCCAGCTCTATTCCACACTAGAGCACTTTATATCACATTGATATTAACCTCAGAGGATGGCAGCCCATCTGGTCCACTGTTTCCATACACTTCAGCATTTACAGTGAGCTAATGCAGCCTCTTTGACCTATGCGTCAGTGTAAAAGCTCACTGAATGTAAAGTGCATCCCATTCTGAAGAGCAGGAGAAGTGGGTCAGAGTGACAATGGATTGAGCCCAGATTTACATATCAGAAAGGTCACAATGTGGCGAGGGACCTATTGGTAAAATGTTGACTTCTAACAATTCAAGACGGTATTCACTTTACTGTCTGTCTCAAATCCTCCTTTGGGATTCTCTATTTCACAAACTCTCTCATTCCTCAGCGTTTGTCATAATATTTTATCGTTTGTTATACTTCTGGAAATTAATTTCAATGTGACGTATACAGAGGAATATTAAAGACTGTTTTTTTTAGAAGGCAGCTCTCTGACTCTGAGATGGTGAACGGGAACATGGTTTGTGTAACATTAGCAACACATTATTAGCTGTTTAATAATGTAGTCAAGCCAAAGGTTAATCATATCAATTACTGTTATGTGTCTGACGTTGTAAAGAGCGATACATAATACGTTACCATTCTGATACATCGACTTGTAGACAACCCTGTATAATTCGCTCTTCCTCTTCTTCATCTGAATAAGTTTCTTGCTGAATTAAACCAATACTTCCACTTGCAATTGTGTAGCTTTTACTACAGTTGAGCGAGTGCACCAGGTAATCCGAGCTGATGTGATTGAGTGGAGGTGGGGCTAATTTGCATATTCATAGATCCACATACTGTATACTAAATGAAGCAAGGATGTAGAGTTACATTCAAGCTATAGATAGATTTTTTTAAATTAATTTTTTTAACTGCCTATTTTGGGGCATCATTAAATATGTGCCGATTCAGCGCACGGCCCCTTTAAATTTCGCGCTCCCTACCCCCGAGCTCTCGACTATAATACAGTAATAAACAAAGTTCACACAGCTAATATAACCCTCAAATGGATCTTTACAAAATGTTTGTCATACATGCTGCATGCATGCTTCGAATCATGTGAGTATAGTATTTATTTGGATGTTTACATATGATTCTGAATGAGTTTGAGGCTATATGCTCTGTGGCTAACGGGGCTAATGCTACACTGTTGAAGAGATTTATAAAGAATGAAGTTGTGTTTATGAATTATACAGACTGCAAGTGTTTAAAAATGAAAATAGCGACGGCTCTCTTGTCTCTGTGAATACAGTAATAAACGATGGTAACTTTAACCACATTTAACAGTACATTAGCAACATGCTAACGAAACATTTAAAAGGCAATTTACAAATATCACGAAACATATCATGTTATCATGGATCATGTCAGTTATTATCGCTCCATCTGCCATTTTTCGCTATTGTCCTTGCTTGCTTACCTAGTCTGATGATTCAGCTGTGCACATCCAGACATCCTGCCCTTGTCTAATGCCTTGAACATGAGCTGGCATATGCAAATATTCGGGGCGTACATATTAATGATCCCGACTGTTACGTAACAGTCTGTGTTATGTTGAGATTTGCCTGTTTTTTGGAGGTCTTTTAAACAAATGAAATTTACATAAGAAGTAGGAAACAATGGTGTTTGAGATTCACTGTATGTCATTTCCATGTACTGAACTCTTGTTATTCAACTAAGCCAAGGTAAATTCAATTTTCCATTATACAGCACCTTTAAGGCTCAAAGAAATTATTTTTGCAGGAAAAAATGTTTTAATATGTAATTTTGATGATCAAAGATAAGAGATTAAGAGATAAACTTATTGACTGCAAGTGGACTTTAAGTATCAAATAGAGGTAAAAGATTTACTGGAAACAGTTCTTTAAAGTCCATATGAAATTGAATTTACAACCCATTTTACTTCTGTAATGTGCAGGTTTTCCAAGTGCAACAAGATAAAAATGCAGAGTAAGAACTTATTCTATCTAGCAGGAACTGACAAGATGGTGAAAAGTGGGCGTTCTGTACCAAAATGGCTCGGGTCAATAATGCCTGTAGAAGCTGTCCTTTAGCATTCCCATTCATCTCAATAGCAGTTTCTCAGCTGACCTGTGACTGACCAAACTGTTTGCTGATATCCGAATTCATGACCCCTAAACCTAACCATTTGTCAACCAGATAAAACCATTTTGGTCTCTTTGTTTATATGAAGGTATCTGTATATAACATTTACAGTTACAAAAACATATATTTTTTGTACCTTTGGATAGATGCTGAAATGTACTAACAGAATCTAAAACGTAAGAAGTATTACATATTTACAGCTATAGAAATGTAAAATATTTATGAAAATTTATATCATAAATCATATTGTATTGTTACATTTTTACAGTTTTATAGATATTTTAGATCCCTTAACACTCATACTCAAACATAACCACCAACAGTATAATATATATTATACACATTAGTTTCATCCATTAAACCTAACCCTAAACATTTCTGTAAAACAGAGCATAAATCATTCAAACATGTCCATCACCTGGAACACGGCATTTCGCAATCGGTGATGAAGCAGGCGAGAGTGTAAACATAAACCTTTGTCATAAAGCTTCTTAAAGTAGCAGATTTTACATTTTTAATGAGTGCGGTATTTGACGGTTATGATTGCTATTGAGGATGGAGATGAAGGTAGCTGAATAAAGCCTTGAATTTTGGTCTGTATCTCATACAACGCAATCATATGACTTTGAAGATTTGAATTACGGAGAAATTAATTACTTTTATGAACATTTTACTGTCCTTTTGTGACAAACAACATGTATATGTTTGTAAAGTTGTTCTTATTGTATGTAAATGATGTTGTTCGTAAATGATTTAAGATTTGAATCCTGTCAATGCGTCAATATCATATTTTTTATCGTATCTATGCAAATGTAAGTAAATGTATGAGTGGTAAAACCACAGGTTACATCTGAATTCTCATAAACTCATAACAGATGTAATCATCTCTCATTTCTTTTCCAGATACAGGAAAACCTGATTGCGTAGATTTGAAAGCATGATCAATATTTAATTTATTTAATTTATTTATCTTTTGGGGGAAAATATGACTCATTTAACCTGAAACAATATCAAGCCATTTTGAGATTTACTTTATAAAATATTGACGCCACAAATTTCTCATTGAAAGTAATGAGTTAGTAAACAGAAGCTAAAGGCACTATTTCTAGTAACACATACAGCTCTGCAACATGCAGCAAGATCAGACACCTTGAGAGTGTGAATGAGTTGTTATTTGCTATTATCACCATAACCTCATCTTTTAATGTAAAGCAATGCGTACACTTTGACTACTGATTATTACTCTCCCCATTTGTGGCCTAGGTAATGACAGCACAAAGGAAAGTTATTTCTGAAGATTACAATAAAGTGGACTAATGAATTGTTTACAATAAAACCAGGAACATCTTATTAAGACATAGGGACAATTTTGACTTGATGTCGACTTTAAAGGTTAAGGAGACTATAATCCTAGAGAAAGGACAGCCAAAAATTTACACCAGGGCTTTAGTAGCCCAGAGGACTTTTATATCACAGGCCTTTTGTTTTTATTACAAGTGCTGGATAAACAGAGGGCCACATTATGAGCTGTCCTTGCCTTTAACTCCGCGGCAATAACCAAGAGTGACTGCGAAGAGCGCTTATGAAAAAGAACCGTGCTCGGAAACCGATGATTACGTTAAGATCGCTGAAATATTTTATGGAAAACCTCAGCAGTTTCTAAAGAACGTTATTGAAAGCATACGTTCTGATTCTTGACTGGATGAAATACCAGCGATGCATAGATCACAAAAACGGCAACAGCCCGACCTTGGAAGAATAACCAGCCCTTTATTTGAAGGACTAGCAACAAAGAGCATTTGGGAGACACTGCGCTCTAAACAGGCAGATATACTGGGCCAGTGAGCAGTGTGGGATCTGAACGAAAACTTCCTGGATAAGCTGTGTCTTGCATTTCAAGTCGAACTGAATGAAGCACCACTGGCAAGACTCTGCTCATGCCAGGCCTATGGGCTGCCACACATTTAAAAGAGCTGTTCCATATCAAGCGGAGGGGACATCCGCTTCCCTTGTGCCTTTCTTCCTTAACTTCCGCCCACCCCTTTCTCCGTTTATGCCATTGCTGTTTGCCATGCAACTTCTCTAGCCTGCGGCTACACGCGCACACATTTCAAACCTCGGTAAAGTTGAGCGATCCAAAAGCGATTTCCATGCCATTTTATTGTCTGTCACTGCTCAGTCAGAGCCTAGTTCAGATTCCAACACTTAGCCGTTTCCATCACGTTGGCAGACTGCTGGAATATGATGGCTTGTCTAATTCACTGCAAATTCGTCTTTCTCGTGGGAAAAAAACCCCTGCTACTCTCTGAATGCCGTGTAAATACGTTCTCTGGTTTGATCCCATCTCAAACAATTAAACTGCACTAAAGCAGGAATTCTCTCATAATAAGTGACATTTGAAACATGACAGAAATAGCTCCCTAAAAGACATTTCATCATGCATGCGGGTTTCGTGTGTAGCCAACATCAGAATATTATGTTAATAAGCAAATAAACATAATTGACCATGTACTTGGGGAATGGTATTAACGCAATCTTTAAAAACACCCTTTAGCCATTAAACGTTCTCTTAACAGCAGGGAATTCTTAAACTGAATATATAAACAGAACTAGATACACTGAAGATTGCACTGAAGTTTAGACTACAGAATTCATTAGAAGTGCCTCCTGCTAGGATCATATGTATATGGAATATGCATATTAAATATTCAGAATGTACGACATAGAAAATATTTATAGTTTGGTTCTATGCATTACTGCAATAGCATAACAATGAATACTTTTATAGCCATTGATCTTGGTTAATGTTAATTTATACTAATACATTTTAACATTTCAAGTTGTATAAATTAGCATTAGTTAATGCAGGGGTCTTCAACAGAGAGTCTGCGGCGGTTCTGCAGGGCGTCCAACAATTATGGTTTGATCTCAACCCAGGCTACGATTAAGAAGCTAAACGAGTTCAGCTAAACGATTCATAATCTCTCCCACATTTATATATAATTAAAATATACAACCCTGTACCTAAATATTGATAAATGTAATGACCAAGCATATAAATAACTTAAAATGGCTACTTAAAATGGTGATTTTCAGGGCTTGAAAAGAAATGGAAATGAATAAAATGTTAAAAAGTCATTGAGATTACATTGAAAATTCTAGAGTGAATAAAAATATTTCCTATTTAATTTCGTCTTATTTTATCTACTATATATTGCTCTTTGCATGTGCAGTCTCTATAAAATTATTTTGAATTATGTTAATGATGATAATTATTATTATTTTATTCAGTAGACACAAGAGCCTGGCTCAGTAACAGAAGGTCATTGCGAATTGTTGAATATATAAGGGGTCCTTGGCCTGAAAATGGATGATGACTCTTGTGTCAATGTATTACTATCAAACCTGAACAATAGTATATTTATAAATCAACATTAGCCTAGATTCATAATTCTTGCAAAAATGTTGTTCACTGTGAGTTCATGATATCTAAATCATTAACTGATGTTAACAAATTGATTCTTATTATAAAGTGTCACAAATGTTACATTCAACATGAAGTCATGATCCAACACAACACCAAAACGTGCAAAAATGTCCTTGGCTAAACTTGGAAAGTTACTAAAATTGCAGTTTTCCAGGTTGACGGTATGAATGCCAGACAAACTGTCAATGTTGGCATCTGACTAGTTTCTACCAGGTGACAGATGACATTGTGCCAAAATACCATTTGATGGCTTTGATTGGACATCAGACTTCTTTGAAAGTTGATGAGCCAGTTTATTGTGTCATTTTGTTCCCAATCAAAGGCATATTAGCATTTTATTTTTGACTTGTAGCATTTCCCCCCTGCTGTTTATGACCCTTTCAGAACAGACATGTGACCTATTTTCAGTTTCAAGAAAGTAGAAACACTTCTTTAAAGTCAACATGAAATCAGATTTGACCCTGATTACTTAAATGTTCCTGGTCTTATTGTGAACGATTCATTATTCCAAAGAAACACAAAATGTTTAATCAGTGTGAGTTCTGTTTTGGTTTTGGCTTCCCTGTCATGTTTTCATGTCTTTTTATTCAGGTGTATCTTGTCATGGAATTAGTCACTGCATTACTCATGTTTCTATTGTTCCTTTGTCTGACTTTGATGTTGTAACCCACTGTCGGTGAGTCTAGTTTTGTCAAGAAAAGTCGAGTTCACATTTATGTTCATGTTATGTTCTTAGTCAAGTTTTGTTCACTTTGGATTATGTAAATAAACTGCATATGGGTTCTAAACTCCAGCTCACCTTCAGTGGACTTTTGCTACAATCAAACTGTAATAAATTGCCCCATCATCTTATTTTGGGTCACCAATTCCTCTTTTTTAGCCTCTCCCTTCCAACAAACTGTTATATATAGAGACACCTTTCATTCTTTAAAAAACAACAACAACAAAAAAGTCCAGCCACAATTTCTTTTTTTTTTCTTTTCTTTTTCCCCCCTTTTTGTAAATTAGCTGAATGTGCTGTTTCACTTGGAAATATGTAGGCCTACATCACTTTATGGATCATAAAAAAATAGCAAGATTGCATCCAAATTTGTCTCTAACTGTAAAACCGAACAGTGAAATTAATAAAATAAAGTTTGTTTCACTCAAATAATAATGAAAGTTCATTGTACTTAAACGATGTGTGAACTCAAAATTTCATTGTAGTAAGCTGAACTTAATGTGATTGATTTGAGTTGCAGCAGATTTCTAATTCCCAGCAGGCTTTGTGTCAGACTGTATAAATAAATGTTGAAATTAAGTGTTATTTTGGGTGTTTTTGAACAAGATCAACATAGGGAGACATAAGTTAGTTTAATGTTTTTTTTTTTTTTTGTTTTTTTTTTACAGGGGGTTCTGTTATGTTAGTTTTGTAGGGTTACCATTGTGGTGAAGAGTATGTGGTTAGGTTAAAGGTGCTAAAGAGGATCTTTTCGTCGACTGAGAAACCAAAGACTGTTACTGAGTTTTTGAAATGAGCGCATGCGTAAGAATTTCGAGGGAACGCCTCCCAAAACTCGTGCACGAGTATTGGAACACGAGTGTTTCCCACCGGCATTCGCTGTGTTGTGTTAGTGGATTCATTATGTCGGACTCACCACAGGTAACTCATAATCTGCAGTTGTTACTCCTGTCTCCGGACAAAAACATTGCATGCTGCGCCTGTGGAGTGTGAAAAGTTACTGGAGCGCGCATCCGCGCACGTCTCGCACAAGGAACGTCATGGCAGTGATTGACAAGCCGGAGGGCCAATCGTTTACGCGATGATCGTATTGGCTGATGTTTTTAAGGCCCTACCTCGTGCACAGATGATGTATATTAATATTATCCCTTTCAGTGCACCTTTCAGTCTTTTATCAGTTAGTAAAGACAGTTTCAAGTAATATAGCAAAAATGTATAAAACAAAACATCCTCTTTAGCACCTTTAAGAATGGGCTGCAAAAAAACAAAAGACCATATATGTGACCCTGGACCACAAAACCAGTCATAAGTCGCTCAGGTATATTTGTAGCAATAGCCAACAATACATTGTATGGGTCAAAATTATTGATTTTTCTTTTATGCCAAAAATAATTAGGATATTAAGTAAAGATTATGTTCCATGAAGATATTTTGTTGTGAGGGGATATGCATTGCTGAGGACTTCACTTGGGCAACTTTAAAGGCAATTTTCTCAATATTTCCATTTTTTGCACACTCAGATTCCAGATTTTCAAATAGCTGTATCTTGCCCAAATATTATCCTATCCTAACAAACCATACATCGATGGAAAGCTTATTTATTCATTTTCATATTCATGATGTATACATCTTAATTCAAAAAGATTGACCCTTATGACTGGTTTTGTAGTCCAGGGTCACATATGCTGTATGTTGTTTGATTATATACATGCAAGTATATAATGAAAGTCTCTTTGATAGATTTAATAGCATGTGTTATTTGCTATCTAATATTTAACCAAGATCTGAATGTGTTTATGTAAATGAACTGTATGTAATTAACATTATGATGATTGGGCGAGGCTGAGAACTGTGGGATTGAAGGGATGCTGGTGACGTGATTGTTAATGAGAAACATCTGTGCACCACACTGGCCTTGCTCCACTTCCACGGCTCTCGGCCCCGCCCCACTTGTCACAAAAATGTTAAGTTCTACTAACTTAAAAAAAAAAAAGAAAAAAAAGTTAGTTAGTTTACTTAAAACATTTGAGAATTTTTTTTAGCTCAAATCATTTGAGTATTTTGAACTTAAGTTTTACAGTGCAGGACAAGCTCTGAAGATCAAATTATGCCAAAAATACTCTATGAACTTGATATGACAATGCAAAAAAAATGCTGTGAAATGGCAATTTTATAATATGTCAATGGATACATGTTGTGGGATCAGAAATATGATTTTAAAGTGAATAGGGAATTATTATTTTGTCATTTACTGTTGCTTTTTTAAATCCCTCAAAAAAAAAAAAAAAAAAAAAAAAAAACTCTAGCCAAATCAACCTTCTGGTAATGGATAAACGTGTTGTTGCATAAAAATGTTCTTCCATGGAACGTGAACTTTAATGTGTTCACTAAATGTAAGACCTTTTATAGGTGTGTATGTGTGTGAGTGTGATTCAGCCTAAGTGTACCTCCATTCTCTGTCACATTTTCAGCTTTTCCACCTAACATAATGTCTTGATAACATTTTCTTTTGTAAATCCCTAGGGCAAATTGGATTGAAACAGCTCGACAGAGTGGATAGACCATCAACAGGCTCTTAGAGCACAAGCGTACTGTTGCCTGGCAACCCTTACTGATGATTTTATGTTATGCAAATTTGTTGGAATTTACATAAGATTTCATGTTGCTGCATGTTGAGACTAATAGGTTATTTTTTGGCGTGATCAAAAAGATTGCACTCTAACAACTAAAACCCTAATTTTGGAGTTCAGAATCGTGCTTTCTAATGCAAATGTTTGTGTTCCAAGTTCAAAACTTCAGCGTTTAACTTGCATTAATATATTACATGCTATTAAGATAATCAGCATGTGGCCTTGTGAAAATTCAAACGGTTCATCACAAATATAAATGCCTCATAACAAAACAACCATTTAATGCAGGCAGTCATTTAGCTTAAAAACAAAAATAGCATTCAGACGGGTTTCTTTTTAATGCAAATTTAAGCTATCAGCCATAATATCTGTATATTCAGCAAATCTAAGTATATTAAGCATCTAGAAAAGAAAATAAATGAGGTAGAGTAAATGCGAGCTCGCGTTCCTGACCCATATACAGACAGACGGCTCCTCTAGGGAGGGCTTGCTCCCTTAAGACTTTCCCTCACACCACATAGATCATTTAACCAACAGCGCAGACTCACTGCAAATTTGTTCCAAACTGCAGTTTCCCCCAAACGCTGTTGTTAACAGTTTAGCAGCAGCTGCTGCTGTGTAAAGACATTGGTTTTGATGCTTAGCTGTTATTTACATTTCTCATAACAAGATCACGGGAGACTGTGACGGTGGTGCGCGTCTTGTGATGTCTGTCTCTATTCTCTGATTCTAGAAGCTTTTCAGGGAACATGTTGCCGTAATCTAATGCAGAACACAATGCCATTATTTTTCAGACACCCCGCAAATGTGACAGATATTGAGTTATTTTGCTTTTTGCAAGGTTTTACACCTAAGACTCTGACATTTTGTTTAAAATCATGAGGTGAACAGTGCAGTGTATGTAAGCGGTTTAATTTTACATGGAGTGGGTCACCTCATGGGGGCGGCCATGTTGAGATCACCTGACCAGTTGAACACGCTAGCTTTATTTTTGTAACTCCCCTGTTCTTGGATAATTTTGCTTGTGGAATACATCAATAATGGCAGGTTGTACATTTCTGGTGCATTCTACGTAGAATTGGTAATCGTAAACGGCTGCTTTTGTCTAATGCTTCATCCACACCTCTAAGTGTCAGTATAAGTCCAAGACAGCTGTCATATCGAGCAGAGCAACATAAATTAAAAAATTATTGTGAGTCCACTTTAAAGGGTTAGTTCACCCAAAAATGAAAATTCTGTCATTAATTACTCACCCTCATGTAGTTCCACACCCATAAGACCTTCGTTCATTTTCAGAACACAAATTAAGATATTTTTCATAAAATCTGATGGCTCAGTGAGGCCTGCATTGCCAGCAAGACAATTAACACTTTCAATGCCCAGAAAGCTACTAAAAACATATTTAAAACAGTTAATATGACTACAGTGGTTCAACCTTAATGTTATGAAGAGAGAAGAATACTTTTTTTGTGTGCCAAAAAAAAAGAAAAAAAAAAAAAGAAAAGAAATAACGACTTTATACAACAATATCTAGTGATGGGCGATTTCAAAACAGTGCTTCATGAAGCTTTGAAGCTTTACAAATCTTTTCACCCATCACTAGATATTGTTGAATAAAGTCGTTATTTGTTTTTGTTTTTTCGCAAAAAAAGTATTCTCGTCGCTTCATAACATTAAAGTTATGAAGTAGTCACATGAACTGTTTTAAATATGTTTTTAGTAGCTTTCTGGGCATTGAAAGTGTTAATTGTCATGCTGGCAATAAAGGCCTCTCTGAGCCATCAGATTTTATGAAAAATATCTTAATT
The DNA here is from genome assembly GCF_024489055.1 of Chanodichthys erythropterus. Classification (NCBI taxonomy): domain Eukaryota; kingdom Metazoa; phylum Chordata; class Actinopteri; order Cypriniformes; family Xenocyprididae; genus Chanodichthys; species Chanodichthys erythropterus. The sequence continues at coordinate 28,844,845 of NC_090221.1, read as the reverse complement.
TGTGTTCTGAAGATGAATGGGTGTGGAACGGGTGTGGAACGACATAATTAGTGACAAAAATTTCATTTTTTGCGTGAACTAACCGTTTAAATGTTTTTACATTTTGAATATGATGTTTTTCATTTCTATGTAAGCTTGTTTTTGCTGCGGAATACAAATATAAAAAGGTAATAGAGTCCAACAATGGTTTTTTAAAAAAATCTTCATTAAAGCATTATAATCATGTATTATTAACCAACCTAACCAGCAACAAGGTGAATCACAACACTTCAAACTTTGATGTGAAGCAAAAATATTTTTGAAAATCGGACAAAAGTTTCAAGTTATCAATTTTATTATTCACAGTGCTTTATTGGTGAAGGCAGAGCTAAACAATTATTTTGGTGTGTGTTGCTTTTTCAAACTCTCTGATCTGTGTAATTTTTTTGTACATCTTCATGGGTAATGTTTTTTACCAGGAATTCTGCTGTTAAGCACAGCAATTTTAAGACCTCGGGTGTGCATTATTTTCTAAAATTCAATGGCCCGGAGTCAATTATTACGCTTATACTACAGTTACCACACCTCAAGACACTATTCCGATGTTGTATTTCTACTAATATATAGCGAAACTATAGATTTATCTCAGGAAATGTCATGCATATTAAGCTGCTAAACTATTTTACTGATTAATTCATCAGAGCAACGATCACCAAACATTTCTGTGTGAGTATGTGTCTGTACTATACAGTATGTGTGTATGTTTGAAAGAGAGAGAGAGAGAAAGCGAGAGAGTATACGCTTTCCGGACACGTGTTTTGTGGCAAAAACCATGACAATTTGTCGTTTTCATCCTATTGTTTACTATATTTATTTGCTTGCTCAATGTCATTGTGGGTTTTGATTCTTTCACAGTTGTAGGCTGTAAGGACCTATTGAGATAACTGAAAACATTTGGCAAAGTTATATGGAACTGCAATGTGGTCAAGACCTGCTAGAACTACTTTAGCCGTGCGTTTCCCTGAAAATAATTGCACACCTTAGAACGTTGGTCAACCAATCAGATTCAAGCATTCAACAACCCCGTAGTATAAGGTGAAATAATGTGGGCTGACTGCTTCAACAGAAGCAAATGCTATTGATTAAGAAACTCGTTGCTCACAGTTGGGCTGTCTTGAAAGGTTTATAAGTTATCGTTCAAAATCAGTTTCCCAATGGAGATGGTTTATATATCACAATTCGGACTATATGATAATTTGCAAGTTTGTATCTAACAATTCAGATTTTATTTCTAAACTAAAAAGGCGCAGTGTCCTTTTTATTTTTTTATTCTTTGTCAGAAACAAGCTTTGATTCATTTCAGAGGAACAACACTTATTTCATTATGATCCTTTTGTTTTAAAGGATTAGTCCACTTTAAAATAAACTTTTCCTGATAATTTACTCACCCCCATGTCATTGAAGATGTTCATGTCTTTCTTTCTTCAGTCGAAAATAAATTAAGGTTTTTGATGAAAACATTCGAGGATTTTTCTCTATAGTGGACTTCAATGGCCTCCAAACAGTTGGTCAAAATTACAGTTTCAGTGCAGCTTCAAAGGGCTTTAAACGATACCAGATGAGGAATAAGGGTCTTATCTAGTGAAATGATCTTATCTACGGAACGAACGCGGCGCCAAAAATAATATTTTTTTTCCATAAGGAGAATAGGAAAGGCGTGGGACATACAGCATAAGCGTTTTGGAGAATACAGAAAACGGAAGCACGTACAAGGCATTAATTTGTGTTTATAAAGCATATACAGTTACAGTATTTTTTTTTTGAAAATTACCGATCATTTCGCTAGATAAGACCCTTATTTCTCATCTGGTATCGTTTAAAGCCCTTTGAAGCTGCACTGAAACTGTAATTTTGACCTTCAACCGTTTGGAGGCCATTGAAGTCCGCTATAAGGAGAATAATCCAGGAATGTTTTCATCAAAAACCTTAATTTCTTTTCAACCGACGAAAGAAAGACATGAACGTCATGGATGACATGGGGGTGAGTAAATTATCAGGAAAATGTTATTTAAAAGCGGAATAATCCTTTAAGTGTGCTACATGCAGGTGCTAAATAATGCACAAATTACTGCCAGAAAATGAATCATGTTACCATTTTTCTTCAAATGCTTGTTAGCCACCAGTTTTAGGTCTTGGTGAGTTAACAGTTTATGAGGAACAAATTAGTTTCATTAATGGAAATATAATAACAACATGTATATACAATATAAAATTAATTTGTTTTCTTTAAAAATGCAAATGAGTGGTTAGAGGAGGTCGTGGGGATCCACTTTCTAAATCGCCCACAATACAATCATAAAGGCAGCAAGACAGCATCTGTGACATGAAAATAATTTTGACTAATCCTTCAATTTGAAAAGCACAACAATATACTTATGATAGAGGTCTATATGGGAAAGTGCCTAAACTGATGATTTTATGTTATACAAACACACACGGTTTCAAAAGTATAGCCACAAAAACTAAACATTATATGTGTTAAGACTAATGCAATACAATCACTAACAGTCCTGTCCGAGCAAACCTATATCGAACTTTCACCCAATACACACAAAGTTATTAGGAAGAGAAATGACATAACTACCTATAAAGTGATGTTTACAGAAATAACATCGGACCTTTATCCACCTAGAGAGTATTCCCACCACTAAAAGGGTGTTTTAGACAACATCTAAACAACACACATTACTGTGTGGAAGAATTAAGTGCTTTAACAAAAATACAAGCTTCACATTTCTGCTTTTAAATCCTCCTGTACAATTTTCCCATAGACCTCTACTGTTAATGCACCACTGTACTATTTTTGTTTGTTTGTTTTAAACCGAGGAGTTAGTCTAAATTATTTTGTGGTTATTGACAACAAGTCACAGATGCTGCCAATACAGCTTAAGCAGTTTTTAAACTGGGAACATTTCTCAGTGAAATCCAATGAATCACAATGAGAATGGATCCCTAAATTCAGCTGATCTGATTATTAATACTGTTTACTGAGTGTAAGGGTTAACTCAGACACTAAATTCACAGTAATGTTTTATGTTTGATGTTGGTATTTTCAAGGTTACAATTATTATTGCATAATTATAGGAGATGTGTTAATAAAGCTTTCTGGATCCCATTATCAAATGGAATTTGCCTGTTGAAAAATATTTTGCTGTTACAGAAGCATTGTTTTTAAAAAACTGCATCTAACTAGATTGCAAATGTCATGAATATGAACATATGAAGCAAACACCATTTCAGTTGTTGCTTTTAGTCCATATCTGTTGGCCTTGAGGTTATATATTATATGCTTCTCTAACACATGCTACATTTATTGTAACTATATTATCATGGTTGTTGCTTTTTAAAACAATGCATTGATTTTAACATTGGTGCAGATGTTTCTGTAATGACAGACTCCATATTGTGGCTGCAGGAACACTCGCAATCACTTATGTCATATGATATTACATGTTCTGACACATATCAAGCTGTATGACATCAGTGACTCATATCTTACTGTATGATGCTTTGCGTTATGACAACAGTGACACAACACTAAATAAATTGGATGCTCTGTCTGTTAAAACATGAGTTCAGCATTACGTATATAATGTATATGGGACATTGTCAGGAAATGTTTTCATGGTGTGTGTGTCCATGACTTACTACATGTGGGATTTAGAGTAATAAGTCATAGTAATTAATTACTTAACTCTTGGAGTGTAATGCAAAAATAAAAACAATGCATTAAAATGTAGCAATTAAAAAAACAACATTTTGTCACTAAAATATCAGCCAAATTGCATGTTACAATAATCACCATTACATTTAAATGGGTTGTACTCAGGGATTATGAATACTAATAATAACAACATCATTAATACATAAAGCTGGAAACAGCGATTAAGGGGCCAAGCACACTAACTGCAAAAATGACTAATACAACACATTTGTAGATGATTTTAGGATTTTAAACGGTTGAAGGTCAAAATTACAGTTTCAGTGCAGCTTCAAAAGGCTTTAAACGACACCAGACGAGGAATAGAAAATCTTATCTAGCGAAATGATCTTATCTACGGAACAAACACGGCGCCAGTTTTGCTTTTTTCTGTAAGTAGAATAGGGAAGGCGTAGGACATACAGCGTAAGCTTTTTGAAGAATACGGAAAGCGGAAGCACGTAAAAGGGGTTAATTTGTGTTTATAAAGCATATACAGTTGTATTTATTTCGAAAATGACATGTCGCTTCACTAGATAAGACCATTATTCCTCGTCTGGTATCGTTTAAAGCCCTTTGAAGGTTGAAAAATCATCAAACGGATAAAAAATCATATGATTTCATTGCTTAAAACATTTGACCAATATGTGGCGCTATCACCAAACTGATGTGGTCAGGTCAGTGTGGGGTGACAATGACATACACAAAGTTTGGTGTCAATTCAGCAAAGCCTTGCAGAGATACAGCCTCAGATTCAGTTTCATATATTTATATAGTTAAATTGCAGCTTTTGTGATTCGAAAATCACACTAAGCAATATTGCAATTTATATTTAATGTTGGTATATTGTGCAGCCCTAGACTGAACTGTTTTTGTGTGTGTGTGTGTGTGTGTGTGTGTCATTCACTGAAACGCAAATTTAGCTGCAGCCAAGTGACTTTGTGCGACCCAACTTTTCCCACTCTGTGACACACAAATCGGTCTTGCCCCACAGTTTAAAAATCCCTGGTCTAGGAGGAGTTCGAAAAAGTAGGTTTTCGGAGAAATTCAAAATGGCGGACAACAAGTTTGACCGACTATATTTCTGTCCACAAGGTGGCACTGCCCCAAAACTTTTGAGTACCTTCAAGGCATCATGCCGAGGACACTTACAGAGTTTCGTAATGATACGCCAATGCATTCATGAAATATAATATTTTACATTAAAATGGCCTAACTGTTTAGAAGTTATACGCAAAAATATAATTTTTTTTAATATCTCTTGACCACTAGGTGGCACTGTGCCGAAACTGAGCATGTAACCTTAGGTCATGGTTGTTATAACACACACCAAGTTTGGTCTGAATATGGTCAAGCGTTGCAGAGATATAGCCTCATGTCAATTTTGGTATGTTCTTCGCCGAATTCCTTCACGCATTATTACTTGAACTCCATAACCTTTTGTCGTCATTGTCTGACTATGATCTGGTTCAAGTTTCATGAAAATCAGAGCAACGGTCAAGGAGGAGTTTGATAAAGTTTTTTTTTTTTTTTTTTTCCCGGAAATTTCAAAATGGCTGAAATTTTTCCATGGTGGAAAATTACTTTACAATAGGTGCCTACACATCTTTGTTGCTTGGCCCCTAATAATAATACAATGTGTTTCCATTATCTAGGAATCATTTATCATCATATCATATCTAGAAATATCTTTTATCAGTCTTTCTAAAAATCTGTATGAACTTTCTGATCAAATTCTGAATTATTTCCTCCCTGCACTTTCTATCCAACCCTGTCCTGCTATCAAAACTTGCCCATTTAAATATAATGGTAAAACTGTTCATGGTCAAAAAATGTCTTACAGTTCAATAAAAACTGTAAATTTCTCTTACAATTTTTAGTATTTAGTAAACCATTATGTTGACCTTGTCAAGCTCAACAGACAAGAAAGAATTAAAGCACAATAAGTCAACATCCTAGTGCGTTGATGCCTTCTTGACTATTGAGCTGACATGGTTCAAAAACATATGGTGCAATAACAGTGTTTTGTTTTTTTAACGTAACAAGGTTGAACATGTGAACACCAAACATTTTTTCAACACTTTTGGGGTGCAAAATCAGGTGACAAAATTATTTCAATAATAAACTTTTTAAATGAAATGACAAAAATAAATAAATAAACATTAATGGCACCATTTCATGAGAATGACTTGCATGTCAACCAGTATAACTGGGAGTTGTCTACATACACACTGTATAGTAGTTTGAAATAGCACATATTCACAAAAAAACAAAAAAAACAAACAAAAAAAAACCTATGTTGAAAGAAATATACAGACATTTTTTTTTAACGCTGCTGAGCGCACAAGACTGTGTAGTTGACGGAGATATCCCTTGGGTTCAAGAGAGGACGTACCAGTCGCTCTCTTCTCTGTATTTGGCTCCAATGTTGGCTTGCTTACATACCTCCTTTTCTACATATTTTCTTGTTGGGTTTTCTGGCACATTCCTTGGATATTCTTTTGACTGTAAAATGAATAAAAGACTACAAAATAACAGAAGGCTCTGGAAGAAACGTTTGAGGAGAACATGCAACAACGTCACTCCCCCTCCCCACAAGAACAACAAAGAGAACCTGTCCAGAACGTTAGCTGGGGTGCTTTGTCTTTTGGGCAGAAAATATTCCAAAAAAGGTGGAATTGATTTGCTGCACCCTGGAACACAGGAAGCCTAGTTTCACATGCACTGCTATATAAGACCCTTTACAAGCACAAGAGAAATTGACAGAACTCTTTCTCAATCCAATCCCTGCACCGCTGCATCACTTCAGGTTTTGCATGAGAAATGCACGGCTCTGTTGTATGATGCACCAAATGTGCTTTGAGAATGTGATCAAACAGATGCAGAGAATTGCTGTAAGTGTGCTCTAATTGAATTGCTGTAAGTCCATTTTGGTTTTATGACTTAAGTTTTTTTTATTTTATTTTTTTTATGACATTTTAAGCTGTAATTTTCAATTAGACAATAGCTCTGTTCCAAAACATAGTGCACTAACTAGACAGCGTTTTACTGTATGCATTGGGGTCTGCTACAGATGGCAGTACCAAAAGCTAGGAGGCAACATTATGCTGTATTTTTAAATACCTAATTTTAGCCAAATTAAAATGCAATAATTGATGTATCCTACACAGTGAAGGCAATGCATTTGCACCACGCTCATTAAAAAAAATTCTAAATGAAACATTCACCCCCCCCCTTCCAATATTTGTGAACTATGCCTTAATTATGTTAGTATTTTGTCATTAGCTTAGCAACATGTTAATGTTAAACTAACTCTTTAAAAATCAGCCACTTGTGAGACTGCAGTACAGTAAGGATCAGGGGTATAACAATTTTTTTATTTTTTTACAAATTTTATCAAGTTTTTAATGTTGTCTATGTGGTGTTTTTAATATGCTTTAAGACAAACCATGTGCAAATTCATGTCAACACCATTGCTGAGTATTTTCTCCTTAAAACTGCAGTGAAAAAAGAAGACAGTCTCAAAAAATCAGTTTGTAACCAATCACGTCAACGTGCCGATGGGCTTTGGAATATCATTAACAGTGAATGGGTTAACCTGGTATATTTTTCTGTTGATATGAAAAATTGTGTAGATTTAGCAATATGGTGGGTGTATGATGCAGGGGAGATTTAGGGTTTCTTATTTTTTGGCTTAAAAAGTAAAAAATTTGCACTTTAAATTTTATGCAATACAACTTTGTTAGATATGAATGTTAAAAAATTAATATTTTGCACAACATAGAGGAGACAATAACGTGTCTTTTGATATTTTAGCTGGTGTGCTACAGTATGTTGAGCTCACCTTGAGATTTAGCCAACATTAGCACACATGTCAGTTTGGGGCAAGTCGTCACATATGACAACTTGCCCCAGTACAAATAAACACATAGAACATGCTCAAAAAAGAGGTTCAACATGTTAAGTCAGCTATGTTCAGAGATTAAACATGTTAAGTTAAGCGAGTTATTTGCAGTATTCCATTCAGTTATCATGGATCTATGTGCAAGCCAGAGAAAGTTTGAGTTTAAAGTTCAAAGTAAAGTGGTCTTGCCACTTAATGTGTATTGTCTGGATTGAAATCATTGTTTTTCCAAATTCTCTAGGCATGATTGTTTATATTTCCAGTTCTGGTTTGAATTTAAAAATTAAAATCGATAATAACAATTAAGTAGTTGTGTTTTTATTTAGAAAATCTAGTGTGAAAACTTACCCGCCGATAGGGTAAATTGTCACAAGTGCACAGTCTACAACTCCGTAATGAGATAAGATATGAAAATGTAATGAATACAACATATGTGCACAAGACTTCCTTTTTTCATTTGGTATGACATTTATACCAATGTGATGTATGGTGCTCAGTAAATGTTAGACAGTGTGAAAAGTGTGACAACATACCCCGCTCTCCCCTATATTACGATGTTATGATGAACTATATGCCTTTCTCCACTGACGTTGTGAGTTGTTCAAAGCGTTTGTAAGGATACTGTTTATTAGAAGGCAGCTATTTGCCTCTGAGATGTCGAATGGGAACATGGTTTGTGTAACATTAGCAACACATTATTAGCTGCTTGATAACATAGTCAAGCAAAAGACTAATCATATTAATTACTACTGTGTGTCCAACAATACAATTGTGCAGTTTCCCTCAGTAAGTTGACAGAGTGGATCTCTGAGCTTGTGTGAGTGAGTGGAGGTAGGGCTAATTAGCATATTCATAGATCCGTGTATACTAAATGAAGCAAGGGTGTAGAGTTACATTCAAGCTATGTTAAGGCATGAAGATTTTTTGTTTGTTTGTTTTCACAGGAAAAAACGTTTAAATATGTCATTTTGGTGATCAAAGATACGTTTTAAGGGATAAAATGATTGACTACAGGGAGACTTTATCCAAATGAAAGTTTATCCACTTTTTGGAAGATACTGCAATTGTATTTTAAGAGTTTTGTTGTTCTTGGGTACATGAGAATAATAATGCCAACTGGTAGCGACGGATAAACAAACAATACTTGGTAATCCTACTACAGCTAGCAACAACTGAGATCAAACTGTACTGTGACATAGGCATCAGTTGACCAATGAGAGTTTAAAATAGGCACAGTAGCATTTTTCAGTGCATGCCTTTGATTTCAAACTGACACTGCATTTCCATGCCCTCATAATGAACTTTACGCATTCCTATCTGTCAAAGTCTCCGTCAGAGCTTTCTCTAGCATGTAGGCATCCTTAGAAGACAGCTCACTAGGTTTTGGACCAGAGCTAGTGCTTTTGCTTTCAAATCTGTAAGAGTTTGTAAGAAATGCTCTTTGTGCTGGGGTGATAGTCATGAATGCAAATGCGCAACTTGATCACCGAATTCTTAAAAGATCTTAAGTTCCTCAAGACAGGCTTTGAACATTAAGAAAGTGGGACAGTAAAGGGTCTTACATGGTTAGGACTGATGCCACAGGCCTCTTGTGTTCCAGAACATTTTAGCAACTCTACAAAAGCCTCATTCTGGCATCAAGCAAGCTAATCTCGGATCGCTAATCCCCCAGAACAGTCAAGACAGTGAGGAGAGGGAGGTGCACCAAGATCATTACATCCAAACTTCATGTCAGATTAGAATCTGAGCTCTTACATTAAAAAGATTACTTTCTCATTGATTGCTTTCTACTGGCTTTCTTTCTTTCTTTTTGGTTTGCTCTCTTGAACAACACAAAAGAGGAACCCATAACAGTGGCATGGAAGGGAAGAGTTGATGGAAAGACTTCATGACAGATCAAGTCAAGATGAGGAACGGAAATGGTGTACACAGACACAGCATGCGCCGGACGACAACTCATGCTTCAAACACAACAAAGGAAGTGACAAAATGTAATAGCGAGATTTTTTCTTCGTTATACCCGACACACTCACCATCCTCCGTTGGAACATAGATGTTTAGATACAAACAATCCTCATTTTGATCTTGTATGTAAGTGGCAACTATATCCAAGTTAAAGGTGAACCAAATTGGCATCATGATCTCCGGAACGGCATTGTGAATGTTTTGTGGGCACACTGGCGCAAAATGAGTGGCGTTCTTGATCCCCGACCAAGACGAGGGCGGCTCAGGGGGTAGGAAGCGTTTCTCGGCCACTGGCGGGGCGGCGTATGGCACTCCCAGGTATTGGTCCACCGGTCCCAGGATCTCGCTGGGCAATGGAACCCGCGCGCCCCGTAATTTCCCGTACTGCGTGTTCACGGTGGGGTAGTAGCCTTGTCCCCAGACGAGTGTCATACACCAACAAAAAATCCATATCCACAGAGAAATGTTACGAGCCCTGCCACCGCAGCAGTCCTGCTGGTGCAAAAGGAGCCGGTTTTTGCGCACCGCTAACCACATGGTCTGTTAAAATGGGCGCTGCTGCTAGATGCCGACGTACGCTGAGAAACTCCTCCAGCACGTGTCTCCTGCCTTCAGACCCTCAAACACAGCCCGATTACTCCTGTCATTGAAGAAAAAACACATACACGAGCACCGTTCCCCTCTGGATGTATCCTCATTCACTGTCCAGTATTCTCATCAGATCCTCTCTCCTGCAGGAGAAAAACAAAACAAAACAGGCAAACGTTAAATGGGACCATCTTTTATCCTCTTGTTTTTTTTGGTTTTTTTTGTATGCGCATAGAACAGCACTAATAAATATGTCAGTGCTCTCAATTCATCCAAAGGATTGGACAACTACATGCAAATAAAAGCTCTGCCGCAGGTTGATTTAAACATGTCTCACAATGCCTACACTCTTCAGAAACGGTTGACAGTCACCTGGTGGATCACAACTACTGTAGTTCAGATGTGATTGTGAACGGTGCTGCAAAAACACTGCTAAATGCTAATAAATGCAACTAGCCATATAATCCTGCATAGATAGGATAGCAAAATAGCATGTCAAACTCTGTGTGCCCAATCAAACTCAACAGTGTTTTGGTTCATCAGTCAGTTGGTTAACATTAGCCTGTAGCCACATTAGAAAGATGCTAACACATGGACAGAGACTGTGTCCGAGAGCTGAAAAATGCTTCCTCTGCAGGAAGGATTTAGAGTTAGGAAAGCAAAAAGGCAGGTCTGAATCCATTGATCCTGTCTACTGAGATACATTCATCTGATTGATTTTTGAAGGCAGCATAGATGTATCCTTCACTGCCTTTTAATATCCCGTCTGAAAGATGCAGTTGGTGGTCAGTTTGTGTGTAAATGTACATTTTTTGAACAACTTTTCTTTATTTATTATGAGCTGGAAAGTTGTATTGTAATTTGTAGGAATTAAATATTTGCTAGTTATCACTAAAGCTCTGTTTTGTTGTAGAACATTATCATGCTTCAGAATCCTGTCCGAAATCATTTTGTGAGGTACATTTGTGCACACACACTGCCTGTGAAGTCATTGTCTGATAGAGCAGTGAGGCAACAAGTGAGCTGCCTAAGCTTTAAGAGGCAGCAAGAGTGTGACATTCTCTCTTCTACAAAATCCACAAGCAAAACTGCAAGGTAGAAAGAAATACAACCCATACTACATTAAATACGGTTTAGCTTGCAGCGAGGATAAACCTGGTTTGTGCCAACCAAACATTTAAACTATAAATCAAATGTGGTCACACTTTAGTTTGAGGTCCAATTCTCACTAACCAGCAAACTATTAACTACGACTTTTGCCTCAATATACTCCTGATTACTGCTTATTAATAGTTAGTAAGTAAGCTAGTTGTTAAGTTTAGGTATTGGGTGGCATTAAGGGATGTAGAATATGGTAATGCAGAATAAGGCATTAATATGTGCTTAATAAGTATTAATAAACAGCCAATATCCTAGTAATATGCATGCTAATAAGCAAGTAGTTAACGGATTCAGTAGTTCACTTCAGAATTAAAATTTCTTGATAATTTACTCAACCCCATGTCATCCAAGACGTTTATGTCTTTCTTTTTTCAGTCGAAAAAGAAATGATTGTTTTCGAGGGCAACATTCCAGGATTTTTCTCCATATAGTGGACTTCAACGGCTACCAACAGGTTGAAGGTCCACATTTCAGTTTCAATGCAGCTTCAAAGGGCTCTACACAATCCCAGCCGAGGAATAAAGGTCTTATCTAGCAAACACGATTGGTCATTTTCTAAAAAAAAATAAATAAAAATGTATATACTTTTAAACCACAAATGCTCATCTTGCACTGCTCTGCGATGCACCGCGCTTTACTTAATCACGTTGGAAAGGTCACGTGTGACGTAGGCTCAGTACCGCAGTAGGGCGAAAAACTCCATCTCATTTTCTCCTCCAACATCAAAACTGTCCGACAACGTTGTTTTACCTTTTTTTTTTTGTAAAGGCCTTTTGACTTAAGGTCATTGCACACTGAGTCCGAAATTCGCATGCGAAAGTTTTGCACGTTAAAAAATAAATTCAACCTCACGTTATGTCAATCGCGTTTGCACACTGCCTCCGAAACTTTCATCCGTCAAAAAAATATTCGGATCAGGTTCGATTCTCTGCGTTTTTCGCATCCGTGGCACGCATTTTGAGAGATGTTTTGACAATTCAGAGCCACCGTACGCAAACACAAAAATCTAGAATGCCATCTGACAAGTTGATCCTCGTCGTCTACAGCACAAAACAGCAGCACTGAATGACAAATAACGTGAGGAATACAAAGTGACCGAATATAAAGACATAGTGTGCCAGTAGTAAAGCATCAAACAGAGCAACTGACATCCTGAAGTAATCTTTGAAACGCTCGGATAATCCTGCAGCTCCTTGATGAGGTGAATTCTCCTTTCTCTCTATGCAATCTCTGGATTGAATGGACCCAATATTTGCTCTTTCTTTTTCTCTTTTTAAGAAGAGAGGAGACAACTAATTGTGCTCACTGCTGCTTGAAGACTTCATTTTGTATTGTTTTGCGATTTGTTTTGCGATTTTTTTCGCAACGCATTCATTAATATGCATCGGACTCAGTGTGCAAGGTCTCTGTGTGTGACAAATTTTTAGTATTGCCAATACGGAAAAATGCATGCGAAAATTTCGAACTCAGTGTGCAAAGGCCTTTAGTCTTGACACGTTTGCTTTGTAAACGTTTGCGCGGTACTTCCACCTATGTCATACGTGACCTTTCCAACGTGATAACGTAATGCATGGTGTTTCACAAGCATTTATGTTAAAAAGTATATAATTTTATTTTTTTTTTAGAAAATGACTGATCGTTTCAGTAGATACAACTCTTATTCCTCGGCTGGGATCGTGTAGATTTCTTTGAAGCTGCATTTAAACTATAATTTTGACCTTCAACCCGTTGAAGTCCACTATATGTAGAAAAAAGTCCTGGAATGTTTTTCTCAAAAACCTTCATTTCTTTTTGATGAAGAAGAGAAAGACATAAACATCTTGGATGACATGGTGGTGAGTAAATCAGGAATATATTAGGAAATTTTAATTCTGAAGTGAACTAATCCTTTAATAGTGAGAATTGGACCCGAAAATGTTACACTAATAACTATCAAATGGCCTTGTTATTGTTAAGCTTATGCTCTTCATAGTAGTATTCATACATTTTTAATGTTTGATTTTAAGGGCATTTTTTTGTACAGTAAGCTATTTTGGTACTTACTGTGTTTGGTCATCCAATATAAAATCTAGGTCCTGAAGCCAAACCAGTTGAGAGCCACTCAATCAGTAAATAAAACATACTGTACGCAGGTTTTCCATCAAGCTTAAATAGCAACATCTCTTTTTAAATATTACAGAAATGTATTAAATAAAATATTTTTCAGGCACAGGTCCTCGTCCCCATCCCTGAAAAGTGCCTCGCGGGTGCCTGTGCTAACACTGTAAATGCTAATGATGAGGAGGGTCATCCCCAGTGGAGAGAAACTCTTTCCTGCTCAGCTACTGATCAATTTTCAATTTTTAAAGCTTAAGACCCTCAGACCTCGGAGGGCTTGGAATAATAACAAGGAGAAAAGCCTGAGTTTAGTAGCGGATATTGCCTTCCAAAATGACTCTGTAAATGATTTATAATGTATCTAGTGGAGCAGTATCCACCAGACAGAGGCAATATGAATCTTCCTGGAGGTGCACTTATCACTCCACAGCTCCTTTCCAAACTTGGGCTGATTTGCACAAAGTCTGGCAGGAAGTTCTTCATCCTCCACCTCATCATCCGTGCACACTTGCTGCTGCCTGTAATCAGCTGTTGCCTGTGGACGGTACAGCTGATCTCCAGAGAGAAGAGAAGGCCACTGAAGCGGAGGAAATATCCAGTGTAATCTTGGCACACTTTATTTTGCACACATTTTGTTTTCTCAAAGTCATGGCATGTCCTATTCAGTTACTACTCAAGCAAGAAGGGATTTTAACAATTGATTTGAGAATTAAACAGAATTTATATTTTTCCCTTCAGCAAGCTTGTTTAAAGTAATATTTCAACTCAACATGAATGAACCATTTTTGTACTCTTAGATATGGAGACCTACTAGGGACCTATGTTTTTTGTGATGTGGAAAATGCAGAATCACTGAATCCAGTCATAAAAATAGAATTCATAAATATTGTAACATGGAAGTGTATGTGAAAATTAAAGTGTTAAAGTGAATGAGTGGCTCAGTTTGGTCTAATACACTCATACTGAAGCACGTGTGACACGTTGTGCTGTTTTCAGCGTTTTCAGAGTCTCTTCACCAGCATTTTACCATTTTATTTGAGAAAAACTACCTTCAAATACACAGAAACCCAAAGGTTTTCATGACAACCTGTCAAAATAAAAGTTTGGAAAGAAATTATGATAGAAATATAATACTTAATATTTATTTATGTTATATATGTAGAATGTTAATTCATTAAAACATCATTTAAAAAATGTCACACAATATCACACAATTATTCATCTATGATTTAATTGTTTAAATTTCATTTGATTACATTTTAAAAGATTACTCAAATTGTTAAACTTTATGTATTTATTTGATTACCACTGTTTTGATAAACATTTTATTAAATCATAAAACACAAAATCCAGAAAAATTAAAACAGACAACACAGAATTTCTGAGAAAAAAAATAAAAAATAAATAACATTTCATAGGGCACAAGTACTGTTAAAATTGTAATAACTTATTATATTGTTAAGGTTTTATGAATTAATCTGATTATTACAATTTAATATGGAAAACACAGAATTTGGGGGAAAAATAAAAATAAATTAGGGAAAAAAATAAAATGATTTTGCAAGAAACAATGAAACTCTTGAGATCTCATTGATGTTAAACTTGGTATGGTGCCTCTCTAAACAGTGTATTTGAATATAGGCAAATGTGAATGATATTTGAGTACCATGTTGGAAGCGTAGAAAGTTATTATTCCAAAAACTCCCTTTGTCTTCCACAGATGAAAAACATACATTTTTTTTAATATATACTGTCAAAAATTTAAAGTTTGAGTGAACCTTTTAAAAAATGAGCACTGATGAGCAATGAAGAGATCTTCTAGATACTGAAATAACAACACTTGTTTACTTCTGATATTTCACAGCTATAAAACACTACATCATAAACATTCAGTGGTCAGACCTATATCTAGAGACCAGAATATGACAGGCCACATACAAACTGTAAAGTTTCAGGACTGACAACCACATTTAAATGCGGGAGTGAGACTCCTAAATTATCGTTCTGTGTGTGTACGGAACACTACTCACTCCCAAAACTGCGTTAATTGACAACACTGTAACCATAGCAACGATCTGGGATCTCACATGTTTGGTATATACTCTATTATGACCAAAGTAAAAAAAAAAAAAGACTGCACCAACTCCTGCGAGGGCTTCAAATGATGCAACTCTGGATCAAAATGCACCAAGGCAAATCTTCCTATATAATCATTTGTTAACATGTATTAATTACCTCAATGAGCTAATTGTTTCTGCCTTAATAATACATTGCTTAAATTAATACACTGTTAGCTAACTGCGTGATTTGTATGTACATTTCTGAAATTAGATAACTTGCTACATAACATTACAAAACAACATTTCTGTAAAGCTGCTTTGAAGCGATGTATTGTGAAAAGCGCTATACAAATAAATGTTAATTGAATTGAGTTTAAATTAGTGACAAAAGACTCCTTATGCTCAGCATATTAGCTAAAGCACAGTTGACGGAGGCACCGTTGTGTTTTGCTTATGCTTGGAAAAGCTGCTTCACAGTTGCTTTTATTTAGTTTTTTTATGGGCTCGTTCTTGTTCGCTGGTTTTCTATCAAGATATAGATATAGATATACCCTGTGATTTATTTTTTGCACCTCACACACAGAAGAGAGAAACATCTCAGACAAACGTTTAAATATGTCATTGACAACTTTGTTCAGATCGGTTCCGTACACACTGCGTAGAATTTTTGTAAATGTGGTCGCCACAACCTGCATTTTCCGGAAGTTAATTCGGTTGAAGAATGCGGCTATCACTCCCGTTATTACTGAAGTGTGTGTAAACAGAACGGGATTAAGCACTAAAAAGTGAGATGACCACTGAATTTAACTGCAGTGTGTACGTGAACATAGAGACTTCCCAAAACACTCCAGCATTATGAATGGGAAAACAACTTACGTAAATGTAAAGTCTAGTTTATATTAGGGCTGGACGATATGGCCAAAATTTATATCACGATATAATTCTAAATTTCGGTCGATACGATATAATTCCGATATCGATATGAACTATATAATAGCCTCAGAAAAACTGCCAAGAACGGCCACAATGGATGTCTGTACCGCACCGAAACCGTGACCCTAAAAATAGGACTACTGTCAAATAAAAATAAAGAAAATAAGAACAAACAATCAAACTACAAGAAACATCACAAATAAGTACAATAAAGCAAATATTCAAATAAAATAAACAGTGCTTTTCAGGTTTTTCAGGTATGTAACAGTAGTTTTCAGGTACAGAAAATGGATAAAGAAATCAAATATAAAATAACACTGCATATTATCTTTACTGTATATAAGATGAATCATTATTTAGTCAAGATCAGTGAGTGATTTCTTTGTTATTTGATTTAACATTAAAAACAGGCAGCAGGAATAGTTTTTTTTTCCCTTTAAGACAACCAGTACATATACTGTTACACATGCGCTGTCTTTCTCGACTGTTATACGTTCACTTAAGACATAACTGACTATGTTTGCTAGGATACTCGACAAGACGGGCATGTTGACATCATTTTTTGTATGAATGTGGCCGTCGAAGCGCAAGACTTGAAAGAGAACTCAGTATTTGCGCGCTGTCTGAAATAAGCGTGTGCGCGCTTCGGATGAGCGCACACAAATCTTCTCATAGCGCGTGCGAGTTCCCTCTCTTTCGCGACTTGTTCATGAAGGTTTAAATCAGCAAGGCTTAACTGAGTTTAGTTTAAACACAGATAGCAATGTGTGCTGTTCAGGTCTCACCTGCGCTCGCGCGCTATCAACACCCGGGTGATGAAGGCGTAAATGACTGGACATTAGAGCATACGGCACTAACGTTAGCTGTTAACATTTTACAAAGGGTGACTGTTTTGTCCATGCTTTTTGATTATCGTTGTTGTAACGTTTTGCGCATCCATCGACTGAAACATACATTATCTGAACTCTGTCTGTTTTCCACGTTGCTATTTTAAACAAACCATATTAACCAATAGATACGCTGATGGCAGCGTGTCTCTGTGGTGTGCGTCATCACGCAAATAGCCAATCTTGTTCTGCTCTTTCTAACCGCTGCGCCTCAAGTCAGTGAGAAATGCTTTAATGTATATCGAAATACCGGAAATGTGTTTAAAAATCATATCACCGTTATCGAAAAGAATTATATCGCGATATATATTGATATTGAATTATTGTCCAGCCCTAGTTTATATCATTCAGCCAAGCTGCTATGATCAGCCACCCCTGGTTGACTACCAACCCATTCTCTCCATATTAAAATTCACACTTGTCTAAAACTTGGTGCTTGATGTGGTGAAAACAGCTCCCAACACCTGCGGCTCTGTTCCACCTGATATTTACATGCATTTTTGGTGATCCGATCACAAGTGATGGTCTACCGAGGTGCATTACCATTTCAAACTGATATAAACGTGTTTTCAAAAGTCTCTGCTGTGACCACTTGTGGTTACATTTCAATGAGACCCTCTTCTCTTATTTCATCACACTCCACATCACTTTTGTGGGAGCACAGAGTACTCACATTCAGGGACTCGCATATGCACATATTGGTGAATATACAACAGCATGGTTATGATTGTATTTTGTAAGAGAACTAATTGTTTGTGTACAACCCTCTACGGACACACTGAAGCTCGAGTCGCCATTAGCTAGTACATTTTTTTATTTACTTGCTAGACTTTTTACATGGAATGCAAGAACAATGCAAATGAAAAGATTCTACATAAATATAATATAAAATATAAATATTAAATAAAAATGTCAAACACTATTAAAGACAAGTAAATAATCCGTAATAAAATAAGTAAAAATTATCAAACTACAATGGCTACAAAGGTACAAATTAAATAGTGCTTTTCAGGTTTTCAGAAACAATAGATTTAATAGTAGTTACATGCATATTAGGTATAGAAATTAAAGGTGACCATAAACCACTAGGCCAGTGTTATATATTTTGTTCACTTGAGTACTTAAAATATCCCAAATGTTTCCAACTATTTGTAAATTGTGAGAAAATTGCAATTTTAACCAAGGCTCAGGCACGTGTGAGGAGTCGCCTGTCAATTGTTTTATTTTGTAGAAACACACTCTAATGTATCTAATTTGATAAACAGAGCTGCGTTACCTATACTCATCTCATAAAAACACATCTCTTTGCTCTTGCATACACATAACACATTATCAATACATTAACATTTTTCAAATCCGTTAAAGGATTGTTACGCTGCAATAATTAGGTCGGCCGGAACCGAGAACATTTCCTATAACACTAGATATACCTGTACATCAGAACAAGAATGGCATCTACGCTAATATCTGTCTCTCTGCTTATCCTGAGGTTTGCCGGGTGCTGGATCCAGGCCGTATCCAGGTCAGATGGAGAACCTGCGTCTGGACCTGACTACAACGTAGCCCAGGATCCCCGTATCCGCTTACATATATTTATATATAATCGATTTTTAATCTCTATAATAAAAATGTACAATTCAGATTTTGATCTCCATATACATTTACATATATATATCTTCCAAGGGTTTTTTTCCCTCCTAGGACTTTTTTCCCAGTGCTAGCACGCAGGGTTTTTCTCTTAGGGGGTTTTTTCCACCCCTGGAAGTCAGCCGACATTGGCTTAATGTAGCACCATCTTGTATATGTTACATATTACCACGCTTGTTTGTACAGTTTTAACCACTTCCCTTTTTTTTTCTGTGCTTCTAATATGTAAAGCTGCTTTGAAACAATTACCAATTGTAAAAGCGCTATATAAATAAATTTGACTTGACTTGACTTGACTCATGACCGGAAAAGCGGAAGCGGTGCCGGCGACTGTGTCATAATAAAAGTTCTGCTGCTCGCGGCGTGTGTTGCGCAATCGCTCCAGCGGCCTCGTTCAGCTCCCACAACACTCAGTCCTGCTCTGCTTCATACTACAGTAATGTTAATAAATACATCCATGAACATGATTTCTTCCCGAGTCCTATCCCAATTGTTTTCCACCGGCCGTTGAGGTGAAGACCACATGTCCCTAGATTCCACACTCAAACTTGTCATCAAGCTACGCCTTTGTTTTGAATAGGCCTCGATCAACCTCTAGCAGACAGAAAATATTACATATTGCACCTTTAAATAAAGCAATCAAATGTAAAATAACACGGTCTTCACTGTATAAATTGAATACAGAAGAATCCTTATTAAAGTTATTCAGTGAAGAACAATGAGTGACTTTTTTGCAGTAAGCCTTTGTTGTTTAATTAACATTAAAAACAGACAGCAGCAGAATATTAGGCTGCTATCAATTTACGACACAATGCACAGATTCAATATACTGATAGTGATCCCCACATGCGATTTATTTCTCAACTGTTTACGTTCACTTAAGACATAACCAACTGTTTTTAATAGGATACTCGCCAAGACAGGCATTTTGACATCATTTTGTAGTGGAGGGCGCAGACAGATTGTGCTATACATGCAGTCTGCAAGCAATCACATCATTATTGCATGGCACAAGCTGATTGGCCTCTGCTGATCCTGCAGTCAATGAGATTGCTTGCTTTAAATTTAAATAGTCTGGTTCAGTGTTTGCTGTAAGCTAGTCCAGCAGCACGCTATAAGAGTTCCTCTTAATCCCTCCACCTCCCCCAGCTCCACCTGCCTAGATCTCCTACAGGACTTATGTACGTCTATTTATGTGGCAGCAGCATATCTTACATGTTTATGTGTCTGTGTATCTATTAAGTCTACTTGCTTTACAGCAGCAGCAGCAATAATCAACAGCAGCACTGGAGCTGCATCATTAAGACACGCATATGCTGCACATCTCTGATGTAAACTAACCCTGGAGCAGGCTATCTTCAGCGAATAAACTGTTATGGTTACTTACAAATTCGGAAAGTTTCCTCTATTTTTGAAACCAAAAGTTGTGATTATCCGCTTATTTATCCATAAACTTAGCCAGATATGTCACATAACCTGCTTTCTGGAATACCCCACATGTATTGTAGACCCTCTTTTGCTAGGACAACTAGTTAGCTAGCCAAAAACTACATTTCTGTAAAATGCAGGTTAACATGATTTGTATTGTATTGTATTGTAAATTACTTCACTTCAGTGAGAACACATCTTGTGGTATAATGCAATACAGGTATTTGGAGAATGACTGATAATATTCATTGGCAACCAGGCATTTCTGTTGGAGATTTTATTAGTATTCTTCTGCATTAAACTTTATCCCACACCTCACTGTCGAGACTTGTGAATCTCTGTCCCTGAAGTGTGAATTATGACCGTTATGGGAGTGTGCATTGGGACTCATTGTCAGCAGCCAGTGCACATAACGCTGCATAATACATGGCCACCATCTTAACACCTTCTGAAACACAGCAAGGAATATGCAGAGATGTAAAGACATCGTAAAATGTTGTCCTGAAACTACAGAGAAATATATCGTATAATGTCATTTTTTAAATCACACTGGAACAGGGCCCTTTGAAATCCATTTAAATTTTTCCCAAATTCCATTTTTCCTGCACTTAAATTTTTCTGGATTCCTTTTTTTTTTTTTTTTTTTTTTTTTTTATTGTATAAGGGAATATTTGAATGGTTATACTAACTTTTAATAATTAAAAAGCATGTATAATTAATTGAAATCATGAAATGTTTACAATTTAACAACATTTCATTAAAAGTTTGACATTTTAGGGCCCCTATGATTTAATACAATCAAATGAAGTTATTAAGCATTAACAAATTAATTAATCTATTAAAATATAATCAAATAAAATTAAACAATTCGTTTGGCAAACAAAAAGCTGCACTTTAATATTAAAAGTAAAACATGTAAGAAAATGTCTATGATTATTTCTTAAAAAATAAAGTTTTACTACTACTACTACTTTGAGAAGTACATGAACACTTGCAGACTTCATATTTAAATAGTTTTGTTGTTGTTGTTGTTGTTTTGCTGTTTAATATTCACAGACACTAATCCATATTGTGATTTGATTAAGTGTGCAGACCTACTTTTGATTTATTCACTCAATTTTTGCCAAATTCCAAGGCAATTAGCATTACACAGTAAATTCCATTTTTATGACTGGATTCTACAGTTTCATCCATTTATTCCACATAACAGAAATCATAGGGCACTACTGAAAGTAGGGAAAAAGGCAAAAAAAGACCCACAACAAGACAACACTCGCAGCCCATAACCCACCTGAAGACGAAACGGAGGAGTCAGGACAAAGCTTTAGGGAACAGAACCTTGTTCCTGGTTCAAATGAGCATGTCCTGAAGGTCAAAAACTATCAACTCAACATAAAATCACATGTGAAGGTGCAAAAGATAACAGATGACCCTGACTCTGTGCCGTGTGATAACACCACTGGACAATGAGAATGGTATAATAATATGCCTGAATATGTGAAATGAAGTGTGCAGAAAATAACAGACACAGCATCCCGGTATGTTTTACATTCAGTAAGACTAACGGTGCGTTTACAAAGACAAAGCGGCAAATTGATCAGAAGTCATTCACTTCCAGCGAGAGCTGCTGATTTGAGGAGACATGAGTGACAGCTGCCGTCAAGTTGAACAGTGTCACTTGCACAAGAGCAGTGACATGATGCAATGACTTTGAACGTCTTTATCCTGGCAACTGTGCCCAGATTCACACTTCCACAACGACCGTCATTCACACCGCAGGGAGGTTCACAGAGACATGCAAGTCTTGTTGCATGATGAGGTTAACTGTCAGGAATATCTGTAATCTTACAACTAATGGAACACTAGTACGGGAGGCAAAACGTTCATCAACTGGAAATCAATAGTGTCAGTCATCAAATATAGTGTAAATAAATTAATTCCACTACCTCTTATGTGAACATATTGCCAAAGCTAGCAGTTCCACATCTGTGCTACATTAACTGAATTATGAGTAAGTGATTCAGAGAGCAGGTTAATCTCTGTAATTCCACTCCATATACTTCTGCAAAGTTGAATTTCTCCAAAAATGTGGACTATTGCATCACAGTAGCCTACAATGGCTATTCTTTGGAATGCCCACAAAGTTGCACCAAATGACGCAGGCTGGTCTTTATTATATTAGTAATGTCAAAATTAAGGCATTAACGCATGCAATTTTTTTTTTTTTCAGTTTAACACATTAATAATATTTAATGCGATTAACGCAGCAACTGTTTCTTTCTGTCATTCTTTAGCTTGCATTACATTATATGATTATGCTCTTATTCATGCAAATGCTTTTATACCATTTAAGTGCGACAAGACACAAAAGAGAATGCAGTGAGGTACTGGCACGCCGGTGTTCTGACGAATAATGCTAAAGTAACAATTGCTAAAGTAGTTAACAATTACTTGTTTACATAGGATATATGATGTAATTCATGGTATTTAAGCATCTGGAACCTTATCAGTTTGACATTTAATTTCCTGATGTTAGGTTTTTCCTATCAGTCTTCATTAGAACAGAACACATTTTAAACATGGGGAAAACTGATTGTTTGGTCTATAATTCAAGAATGTCCAGACTTTAAAGCTCTTACGTTGTCCTTGCCCTTATGAAAAAGTAACAGACTATAATTACAGGTAAGACCTCTGATGGTTTCTCATTACCATGCTTAGGCTAATATTGACTTTTTTCTTTCCTTTTTTTTTTTATTAATCTATAGCATTTGTTATGAAAAATAGCATCTTACACATTTAGAAACTATAGCTACAATATGCCACAGTTGGTAATATAAATCTATAATGAAAAATATATTCCCTTAACAGATTATCTATTATAAATTCTACAAGTTATTCTACAAGTTACTACGGGGCTGTTAAATGCTCAAATCTGATTGGTTGACCAACATTCTAAAGGTGTTCAATCATTTTCAAGGAAACGCACAGCTAAAGTAGTTCTAGCAGGTCTTGACCACATTGCAGTTCCATTTCACTTCGCCAAATGATTTCAGGTATTTCAATTGGTCCTACAGCCTACAACCACAAAAGAACCAAAACCCACAACAACACTGACCAAGCAAATAAATATAGTAAACAATAGGATGAAAACGACAAATTATTATTGGTGTCCTGAAAGAGCATACTCTCTCCTTCAAACATACACAGATACTGTATAGTACGGATGCACACTCGCACAGAAACGTTTTGTAAGCACTGCTCTGATGAATTAATTAGTCAAATATTTTAGCAACTTAAAGGAACACTCCACTTTTTTTGAAAATAGGCTCATTTTCCAACTCCCCTAGAGTTAAACAGTTGAGTTTTACCGTTTTCGAATCCATTCAGCCAATCTCCGGTTCTGGCGGTACCACTTTTAGCATAGCTTAGCATAGTTCATTGAATCTGATTAGACCGTTAGCATCGCGCTTAAAAATGACCAAAGAGTTTTGATATTTTTCCTATTTAAAACTTGACTCTTCTGTAGTTAAATCGTGTACTAAGACCGACGGAAAATAAAAAGTTGCGATTTTCTAGGCTGATATGGCTAGGAACTATACTCTCATTCAGGCGTAATAATCAAGGAACTTTGCTGCCGTTCCATGGCTGCAGCAGTGCAATGATATTACGCAGCGCCCGTGAGCCCCTGCTTGCACAGGGAACGTGCCTTGCAACCATGGAGACGTTTGTGAGAGACGCTGCGTAATATCATTGCGCCTGCTGCAGCCATGATACGGCTCATGGCTCATGTTGCATTGCTAATTGGTCTGTTCAGTTTGGACGGGTATGTAACAATAATAAAAAAAAAAAGACAGACAGACCCCTAGTACTCTAACGCAGTCATCTGGGGCTCCCCAGGCTCTGAACAAATAGTTCACCCATAAATGAAAAATCTGTTATCTGCCTGTTATTCAGTCTTATCCTGTCTTCAGTGGATCACGCAAAGAGATCTCAGGCAGAATAATCTTGCAGTTCATTTACATGCAGTGAAAGTAAAAGGTGACAGACAAATGTCAAACTCCAAAAATGACAAATACTCATCATAAAACTACAGTGATCCATGATTTGAGTACAAGCCTTCTGATGCCTAGGGTATCTTTGTTTGAGGAACAGTTATTACTTACAGATAATCATCCTTTCCCCCACAGTTCTCAAATAGCATTTGTACTTCTTGATTTGAAATATAGCTCATATAGCTCAAACCACTTGCATTATTTTTGTCAAAAGTTTAGTTCTTTTTTAATGTCATGTCAATCCCCGCATTCCATTTCATTGAAAAGAGCTGCTTGAACATTCTGATACCATCTTCTTTTGAGATTTTTTTTATTACGTTTTCCATCTTTATAAACCAAAATTAAAAAAGGATAGATTAAAGTCGAAGAAATGTCAATTTACAAGTTTTCTTTAGTAAAATTGTTGTTTCTCCCACTCTTTCGAGAGCCATGTCTCTGAAACATGATAATACTTGACTTGATTTTCAACCCATTCTCACTCACAAGGGGTCCGATACTGCCGCATCTCCAAGAGAATGCTATACTGTCGGCAAACGCGTCCAGCGAAGCGGGACATTCTATTAACATGAAAAATAAGCGCTTTATGTGGCTTAATGTACTAGTAATATTGAAGGAGCAAATTCATTACACCTTATAAGCAGCTCACTATGAACACAATTAATAACACGTTAAGCATTTTCCTAGAAAATAAAATACAGTTATGAAGAAAACACTTAATGCATTAAGACACTGATATTAAATGACCAATAAAGATATGCAGACAAGCAGGTCAGGCTGAATATAAAGGCAACGCACTTTCAACGTTCAGCATTTTCCACTTATAGAAAACCATTAGAAACGCTTAACATTAAAATACTGTCCTTCCAATTTGTTTACGTTGCCGTTGCCGGCTTTAAAATAGTTTCTCCCTGGTTGTTGTTTTAGTAGGATTAAGCCACGTAAAGCATTAATGTCCCAGCGACGCGGCTGTAGCGCATTGCTTTCAAGAATTGCTTTCAAGAATCGCATTGCTTTTTGAGAATTGAGAAATTTTTAATGTCAAACCTCCACTAAGGCATTTTCCATATTTCATTTCTGGTTTAAAAAAGGAAACAGAAACGGACGCAAAAGTACACGGATACATAATGACAGGATTTCAATTTTTAGGTGATGCATTCCTTTAAACACCTGCTGTATTTCACCATGGGAAAAATATAGAAATACAGAAAATATTGATTGTTTCATGTGGTTGGCCTTGCTGCCGGTGATAAAGCCAACATGCAGAAACTCTGCAGAGTCTATAAGAGGATTTTCAGAGGCTCACAGGACTGAGTTTCTGCAGCTTATACTGTATACTCAACTACACATCATCTATCACGTCTATAATGTGAAATAGCAAATAAATATACTATTACAATGTGTTCACATAGCACGCAACTGATGTCGGATAAAGAGAGCATTCTAGTTTTGTCACGTCACATCACTCATTCTCAGGTTCTTAATGGGAAGCTAGACAGGCATCACCCACTTGGCTGCCTTTAGGTTGAATCCTAATGTTTAGATGCTGCTGGGTTAGATAAGAACTTGAAGGGTGATCCAGACGTGATGATCAGCTCTAAAGACACACAGCTGTTGTTTGCTCAGCTAGGACAATAGCTGACCAGTTTATTTACAGTAGAAACCTTTGATTTAAAAGTCATGTTATAAATTTAAAATGTTGTGATTGCTTTTATTTCTGGAAAGGGGTCAAGTTAGGGAAGTTTACCAGTTGATTATGATATTTCACATCTCTATGGAATACTTGACCGTCATCTATCCATCCATCCATCCATCCATCCATCCATCCATCCATCCATCCATCCATCCATCCATCCATCCATCCATCCATCCATCCATCCATCCATCCATCCATCCATCCATCCATCCATCCATCCATCCATCCATCCATCCACTTTTTCATTTAATTATACTTTTTTACATGCATACATACTACATATATTGTTGGCCTCAAATGAGCTGAAAGTGAAACCCCTCAGGACTACATTTACATTTAGTAAGTAATTATAGAGTTTTTAAAATTTTGGATTAACATTGCTTTGAGCAGTACAGAAAAGCAAATTAATCATGAATAATGACAGTTTAGAGTGCAAAGCAAATTTGTATAAATTCAGTAAAAAAAGAAACAAATAAGAATTATAACACAGTTTTAAAATACCGGATCTTCAAACATCTAAAAACCTGTGTGCTTTATGCATAACGCTCGTCTATATTTCATCAAAGAGACTGCAATATTCCTTTAAATGGAAAAAGCCAGTCTCCATCTGAGGAAACAGCCTCTCATGAAGCTCTGGGTTGGGCTCTGTATCAAGGAAAAGGAACAGCATAGTCCAGTCCCTAAGCTGTGAATGCAACAGAAATACACTTTAAGATTGGTGAGAAAGAAAGAGGTCTAGAGTTGTGCACAGGCTGACTTTACTTCCATACAAAAGCAATGGTAATTCACCTTAGAGCATGGTACTGAATGCTTTTCATAGTTATGCACCGCAGCATTTGCATGTTACTCTTGGTACTTCAGATAATACCATGGTACTAAAAATTGAGTGTGTACTGCATATGTGTATTTTATACTCTAACTGTTGTTATACAAGTATTGAACTATTTTAATAGACCCAGTTTCATAGCTTGTGTTCCTCCACTTACACACACTACATTATGCCCATCCATTCATCAGTGGCCTCCCCTTTTTAGAAAGTCTAAAACCAGGGCTGGTGTGTTGCATAAAACACAAACACAGCCTAGAATTCTGATAGGAAGACAGAAGCCTTTAAACTGCATTGCATAAAACATGTTGGCTGTAAATATCGGGCCTTTGGGAGTGTCCCTCGGCTTTTCTGATTGATGGAACTTCTGAATTACTGCTTAACATCACAACCTGACGTATAAGAGCTGAACTACTTAAATACTACAAATGCTGTTTGTCTTATTGTCTGTGAAATGGTGGAAATTGAATGGTTGTTTGGAGCCAACACCCATTTTTATTTAACACACATGCCACAGTGTGTACAATTCCAGGATTATGCATTCATGCACATTTACCTCCTCATCCCATGAATAAATGTTTGGTCTGTCATGTCATTGAATGCATGCAATTGTAGAAGCTGAGTGCTTTATGGAAAACATGCTGGAAATTATAAACTCTGGCACAAGAAGAATGAATGCTGGACATGTTGATCAAAGCAAAACTGTCAATCCATCTTCGAGAATTGCATTTGATAATGTTTCCGGAAATACTTTAGGGATTTTGTTTGTTACGTAACAGTCGGGGTGTACGCCCCCAATATTTGCATATGCCAGCCCATGATCAATGCATTACACAAGGGCAGAACGTCTGTATCTGTGCACAGCTGAATCATCAGACTCGTTAAGCAAGCAAGGACAATAGCGAAAAATGGCAGATGGAGCAATAATAACTGACATGATCCATGATTACATGATATTTTTAAATTGTCTTTCTAAATGTTTTGTTAGCAGGTTGCTAATGTACTGTTAAATGTGGTTAAAGTTACCATCGTTTATTACTGTATTCACGGAGACAAGAGCCGTCGCTATTTTCATTTTTAAACACTTGCAGTCTGTATAATTCATAAACACTTCATTATTTATAAATCTCTCCAACAGTGTAGCATTAGCCGTTAGCAAAGACTATAGAATAACACAAGACATGTCACCAGCCAATTGCCGACTGGTAAAGTCATTGCATCACTTCAGCGGCCGTTAGAATCACCGGTTTCTATAGAAACAGTCAGACGCGCGCCTCCAAAGAGACGCGCATTTAGGTCTGCGCATGCGCATTAGCTTGATCCAGCCTGAAAAAAATTTTTTTTTTGTCATGATTCGAGCGTTTGGAAAAACTAAATTTATGAGTCGGTTGTTGTTAGATTTCATTGGTGATTTCAAATATCAAATTTAATCGTAAGGTTGACGAACAGTTTTGGAGAATCTGATGTTTCCCCATTCAAAGAGATAGGAGCTGCAAGATGCCCAGGATGCCTGAGAGGCGTTTCAAATATGGCCGCCGAGTGAAATGACTTGTCTTAAAGGGACTTTGCCGATAGCCACGGAGCACAGCCTCAAACTCATTCATAAACAAATGTAAACATCCAAATAAATACTATACTCACAGGAATCGATGTATGTACATGTGCTTACTTTACGGTTAGGATCAGGGTTGGAGGTTTGGTTTAGGGTTAGTTGCATATAATTAGGCATAATTTATAGGTATTACTACAGTTACTACATGTAACGTGTAACAAGGACACTGTAAAATAAAGTGTTACCAAAGACTAAAGCAAAAAAGGGAATGCGACCGGGCCCATGCGAATACATGAATAAATATTGGAAGGGCTTTTGAAAGGTGGCATGAACTCCATGTTTTGAAAGGGTTTAAAGCAGGCGCAGACATTGCTTTTTCCTGCTGGACAGGTAAGACCTTTTAATGGTTCATTGGGTAAATAATGCTAATTAGATAACACTAATACACACTAAATACACATAGTCATGCAATGTTGTTAACATTAACAATTTGAGAACAAAGTATAACAACAATAACTATTCGCACAGTTTGAAGTGATCTGAGCTATCTTTGCGATCGATAGAGTTAATCAACATTGGCAGATTTTTTTTTTTTCTGTTGGTCTGAACCAAGTCTTGAAAAGTGAAGCCAAAGGGTCTAGATCGCCCCCAGGTGGTTGGTCCCAGTATAGGTCATAAACCCCGGCCTTTCCATGTAATTTAATGGGAAGTGAGACAAACCAAACAATTAAATTTCTAAAGATGGTTTCTGTCCTTATATGTAGTTATCATGCGCATGTAAGTTCAAGTGTTCGTTTTTATTTTATTTTTATTTTTTTGGATT